>NC_042980.1:27048363-27374726 GCF_901001165.1 Salmo trutta | reverse complement strand
CCAAAAGTGCTCTCTTTTGGTCATTGACTGCATATGAGTCAAGCTGTGCCTCTGACAGTCAACCGTCAGTCAAGCTGTCTCAGTAAAAACGTGAAGAGATGATGTGTTCATAGTACATGCAGCTTGTCTACGAGTGAGCAGAGGATAGGGGAGGTGGCTATAAACTACTTTCATTTTTGTATTCCTGGCTTTGACTCCTTTCCTCCGTCTATAGCTATTGTGTGTTCACGCACAGTATGTATGCTCAGTAGGTACTGTACGTCTCTGTGTGCACTGAACTCTTTCCCTAAACCCTCTCTATCTCATCTATTCTGTTGTGTGAATGTATGTTCAGTAGCTCCTTGAACCCTTTCCACCCAAATCTAAACCCTATGTTGTGTTTGTGTGTGTACTTGATTATACTGTGACTCCAATCCAGTTTTAACCTTCTATTGTGCACATATGTGAAGTATGTTCAGTAAGTCTATGTCCCTGACCCAGCAGCAGCAGATTGGTTAGTTGATTCACTGTGCTGTGGTGTTTCCTGGCAACCAGCTGTTCTCTCCTTTCTATTTTTCCCCCCTTTTCATACTCTCCAATGATAGGCAGCTGTTAATGGACAGCCAATCATTGTGAAGTGTAGCCATTCTATTCAGGAATGTGGCCTTCATAATAACAATTGAAGGTACTGCAGATGTTGATCTCGATGGTTGGTTTAACTATAATGTTGAATTGGTTTCTGATAGAGGTGATATCTTTGAACGACTTGGCATCTTCTCAAACTCTGTTCTAGTGTTGGGCGACGTCCAGATTTCCATACCTTCACCTGTGCCATCCCGTGGTATACAGCATTACCGGTAGTGCGCACAAGGGGCCTTTTTCTTTTTACGGAAAAAAGGCAAAAAAACATAATTTACCAGAATGCTAACAAGTACTAAAGAATCCCCATAGCTGATGCTAGGTAAATGCGAACGAGCGCATGCAAACATTTACTAGTAAGACAGATAACCCAGCTCATGCAAGTATCTTAAAATGCAGTTTGCGGCATACATAAAACAAATACTAGACAGCAGTGATCTTAATCCAGGAGGGGATTGTCTGTGCTGCTGTTAGCGACCAAGAAGCTTGATCTTTCAAGCTAACTTTAGCCACTTAGCTAGCTAACATTAGCTAGTTAGCAAAACCCAGCTGGACATAATTTATGGCACACCTTACATAGTTAGTTAATTTAAAGGTTATAAGATATATAACTGGCAAACATTACTAGTAAATTTCATGCAATGTAACTTGATCACCTCACTTAAATTGCGCTGCAGGAGTGACTCAGCTCACAAATCTCCAGTTTTGTTCATTGTGCTTCTTTGTAAAAAACACACGTGACTGGCTCAAACAACTGTTTTGGGAAGCTAGTACCGGTAAGCTTCATAATGAAAAAGAATCTAAGAGGTGAAATTATGAATGAAATCTGCTTTATCTATTGTCGGTGCACAAGTTGACTGCAAGTATTTATTTAAAAAGTACAAATATTCACATTTATAAAAAACCTGTATTGACGGTATTGGAAAATCATAAAGGTTTTTTCAAAATACCCCAGGATTTAGTATATACTGTACGCTATACCTCCCAACCCTACTCTATATACATACACTATGTGGTTGGCAGGTTGCCACACCACTGAAAATAAGTCAGTGTCCTAATGTATATGGACAGAGACAATCAGCCTGTTGATTTAGGGGATGTATAGGACCCTTGTTTTACCATAACTACAAGAATGTCTGAACAATAAAAGGCAATCACTAGTGAATATCCTGTCCTTGCTTTTGTGTCACTCTTATTCTTTGTTTATAATCCCCTGATGTTGACTGTCTATTGTAAACAGAAGTGCCTGTCTGGTCCTCTCTCGTCTCCTCTTGATTAGATCAGACCCTGCAGCACCATGCTTCCTTAGAACCAATTCTGCCACAGAATCAAAGTGTTGCAATGCAATTACCAATTCCAATTCCTCTACGTTCAATCTGTGTCACGTACAGTACCTCAGGCTCCCTCTGATTTCAGTTAACAACCAAGCATGGAGATTTAGTTTCGTGTTTTTAAATGGCTATCTGTTTGTCAGGTTATTACCTTTCCATAGACATTTGCTTAAATGTTGTGTGGTGTTTTTGCTGGATATATAGACGGGTTAGCTGATAACGGCATGAAAACGATGCGTGTGCTTCAATGTGGCAGAAGTCTGTGTGTGTTGTGATTCTGGATGGACACATAGCTAGCAACAATGACAAGATGCTGCCATGGGGAATCGTAAGTGGCTCGTTTCAGCTAGTTTTATCTTGTTCTTAATACCATGTCTTGTTTTGAGGTGTTTTGACTGATGTCACGTCTAGGCTAATATGGCACAAAAAAAAAGTTTAAATATGGTTTACATGTTGTCAACAATCTAAGCCAACCTTGTCTGTTTTGCCCCATAGTTGCGCAACCATTGGTTTTGTTGCTAAACAACCAAACCGTCTTAAAGTTAATTGAACCCTTTTTGATCTAATGGAGAGACAACACATTCCAATTTGTTGTTGCTATAGCAGCATGTGACGTGTCATCTATGGGATATCGTAGTAGTCTGTGGCTTGAGGTTGACGCATAGTGCTCTGGAGTAGATCAATTAAGCATACACAAGTTCCGGATGAGACCACTTTCATCGTGGAGATTCACTCTACAGTTATTAATTGTTCAACACACACTGAATCCAGGAAAGACAGGCTGCGGGTGTAAAGCAAGTACAAGACTTAACAGTTGAAAGTGTTACTCCACTTCACATACTGCCATACTGAAAATCCTCATAGCACCAATGGCTAACAGAGCTATCACAATCACATGCTAACAGCAGAATTGGGGCGACAGGTAGTCTAGCGGTTAGAGCGTTGGGCCAGTAACTGAAAGGTTGTTGGTTCAATTACCAAAGCTGACAAGGTGAAAAATGGATTGATGTGCCATTGAGCAAGGCACTTAACCATAATTTACTCCAGGGGTGCTGTACTACTATGGCTGACCCTGTAAAAACAACATATTTCACTGCAGCTATCTGGTGTTTGTTTTTTCTTGGGGGGGGGTTCTGGTGCCTTTTTGCCTTTTTTCTGCCTCTGCCTTTTTCCATGACACAGATTGAAATACGGTGAGAGCTAAATGCAGAGCTACAGAGTAGTGCACCGTTTCCTTTCACTCTTGTCAGGGCAAGGAGAGGAACACCAGACCAGCCAACATACCTGGGTTTAAAGACTATTTGAAATAATTTCAAATATTGTGTCTGTGCTCGATTGAGCTTGCCTAACTTAATGGACTAATACAATAGTCCTAAAATGACAAACTGGCACTCCAGGCAAGGTAGCACAAATGCTTTAAGTATTTGAAATATTTTGAAATAGTATTTGAACCCAGGTCTGGCAGAAAGTCAACAGATATAGAAGAAAAGTAACCTGCTCTGCACTGGCTGTGGGCTCTGGGCCCTGTCTGTCTGTCACATACAGGGAGAAAAGAAATGACTAAAGCTGTTGCACACCCCCAGCACACACACACACACACACACACACACACACACACACACACACACACACACACACAGTTGGATTTAGGAATAATTCAGCTGTACTAGACAAATAGTTAGGAATAGGTCCGATGCACCTGTAGTGGAGACACATTCAGGAATATTTCACTAGGGCCCTTAGAAGCACATGATCAATGGCTTGACATGCTTTTATTACTTACTGGAGTGGATGTTATTGTACATTATATTCTATCATTTGTTTGAAAGATAATGACTGATTGTGCCTCAAAGTCCTTAGTGTCTTGTAACAAATGAAACGTGGCAAGCAGGCCAGCATGCACACAATATTTGGGTGACTCCTCAGTCGTATGATAGTTATTTGGTTTAGTGTAGCCCTAACCTGCAGTAAATGACCAAAATGGCCCTTTTTGTCTCATGGGTGGAATGTTATTAATATTTTTCAGAATAAAGATTGTTTAAAAAATACAGACAAAAATCCAGTTCTGTTATAGTTCAGTCTTCTGTGATGTATATAAAGTGTAATATTGGGATGCAAACTCAAAATGTAATACATTTCAACTCTATATCTGACATGGTACAGTTGTCTTTTTTTGGACAGGTTTTCAAAAAATATCAAGAAAGCTGTAACTTGGGATTTATTTGGATCCTCAAACAAGCCATAAAGGATATGTTTTGCACTTAAGAATGGGAGAATGGAAAAAGCATGGTAAAGCAATCCATAATGGCATCCAAATATAGCCCTGTATTCCATGTACCACAGCCAACACCAATACTGGGCTGGCTCAGGCCCAATGCTGACCAGTGACTGAGATTCTACTTGGTTCTGGGTTGCTAACATCAGTAATAATTATAATGACAATTAATATAAAGAAATACATATATATGCAATTTAGCAGATGCTTTTATCCAAAGTGATTTACAGTCATGCATGCATTTATTTTTATGTATGGGTGTCCTCAGCGGGAATCGTTGCAAGCGCAATGCTCTACCGACTGTGCCACTTTTGTTTTACGTCCTGAACATACCCAGTACCCAGGGTTCACTATTGATTTGGCTCTGACTGGTAGGGTACCCTATTTACAGCTACACTAGTTGTTTGTTGGTTTGTCTTCTTCTGTTCATAAGATTCATTCTAAACTCTCAGGTGAAACACGTCTGAGCTGAGGCGAACCTTCAAGGTAAACCCTTTACAGTCATCATACTGTTTGTAGCGCCCTTTCAACATTACTTTGAATTCAACCTCTTTATGTTGTCTCTCCACGCTGTATTGTATTTCACCTCTGTCACAGTGAACTAGATAAGAATAGAACATTGTTATAATAGCAAAATTGTGTCTTTAACGTAATATTACAGCTTAAACAGTGAACATTTATGGAGAGTTTCACTTCTTTTAGAACCTATCATGTTTAGCTTTTCAAGTTTAGAAGAGTTGCGTAAGTCATTGTGGTGCCAGTACATATTTTCCAGTCTTTGATGTCAAGCGCTGAAGTGAGTTTCTTAGTTCCTTCCCTCCCGGACAACAGGCAATTGTGTTGAAAGACCCAAAGCAACCTAACCCAATGCCATTTCAAAGGAACAATAGTCTCTCATGACAGACTGTTAACATGTAAAATCAAATAGCTAGCTAGCTAGGGCATGCAAAGTTTGATTCTGCATTCCAAGATTATGTGAACACTTGTTGCATCTTGTTAAGTTTTGTCACGTGATATCGTGTCAGGTCAGGTATAGCCTGGAATATGTTCTGTCTGTTATAGCTTGATATAACCTGCGAAATAGTGTCAGTTGTTGCGACTATTAGGCCTGGTAGAGTAGTACAGTATCTCTCTCTAACATCTGCCTTCTTTTTTTTGAAACAGCTTTCCTCTTCCCCCTGCTTTCGTCAAGTGTTTCCTCATGCTGAAGACATGATTAGATCCAAGCTGACAGGAAAATGGCTTGGTAGTGATTGAATAGCAGGGTCGGGGAGTAACGGATTACATGTAATCTGTTACATGTAAGGGATTACAGAAGAACGGTAACTCTAATCCGTTACGTTACCAGCAAAAATATTGTAATCAGATTACAGATACTTTTGAAAAACTAGATTACTTCAAGGATTACTTTTAAATTCAGAAAGGATGTTTGCAAAAAAAAATCTTTGACACTTCTCTGTAGTCTCAATGACATTCAAATCAGTTTTGAAAAAAGGTGCAAGTTTAAGATTGTTCCACCTGAGCGAGTCTGACCACAAGACAGAGACCCCTGTGATGACACACGAAAAGTGTTTGATGGACCACGGGAAAAGAGCAGGAATAGGCTTTTGTAGGCTACAGTCCAAGCTATGTCTTCCAATGGTGGGACTGCTGTCAGCATCCAAGGATTATCCAACTTTAATCTACGCTTAGAAGTAAGGATGATAGCAGTGGTGTAGTCTACGATTATACGGATAGAACTTATTATTGATATCTACATAGTGCATTTATGTGAATCACGCTGCTGCTCTCTCATTTGGCTTTGCGCCTTACAGATTGTGGTTGTTGTGGATGACAGTTCACAAATCTAATTGTGTATTTGAACCCAATAATGGTTGAATTCAAGAAGTTTAAGCTGCCTATCAATCATTGTTTTTGAAACCAGTGGAAAGCCAGTGAAAATATGCTCTTGCAACAGCTGCATAGTGCGGATCCCAGCCTATGGAATAAAAGTGGGGCTTTTATTGCTCAATCTAATTCATGCTGATAAAAAATATATATCTATAGGTGTAATGGACACATGCTCAAACTCCCACACTTTTGATAGGCTTAAAGGGGCAATCTGTAGTTGCTACATCCATTTTTGGACGTATAAATTATATTTATATACAGTTGAAGTCGGAAGTTTACATACACCTTAGCCAAATACATTTAATTTCACAATTGCTGACATTTAATCCTAGTAAAAATTCCCTGTTTTAGGTCAGTTAGGATCACCACTTCCTTTTAAGAATGTGAAATGTCAGAATAATAGTAAAGAGAATGATTTATTTCAGCTTATATTTCTTTCATCACATTCCCAGTGGGTCAGAAGTTAACATACACTCAATTAGTATTTGGTAGCATCGCCTTTAAATTGTTTAACTTGGGTCAAACGTTTCGGGTAGTCTTCCACAAGCTTCCTACAGTAAGTTGGGTGAATTTTGGCCCATTCCTCCTGACAGAGCTGCTGTAACGGAGTCAGGTTTGTAGGCCTTCTTGCTCGCACACGGTTTTTCAGTTCTGCCCACAAATTTTCTATAGGATTGAGGTCAGGGCTTTGTGATGGCCACTCCAATGCCTTGGCTTTGTTGTCCTTAAGCCATTTTGCCACAACTTTGGAAGTATGCTTGGGGTCACTATCCATTTGGAAGACCCATTTGCGACCAAGTTTGAACTTCCTGATTGATGTCTTGAGATGTTGCTTCAATATATATACATAATTTTTCTGCCTCATGAGGCCATCTATTTTGTGAAGTGCACCAGTCCCTTCTCAGCAAAGCACCCCAACAACATGATGCTGCCACCCCCGTGCATGATGGTTGGGATGGTGTTCTTTGGCTTGCAAGCCTCCCCCTTTTTCCTCCAAACATAACAATGGTCATTATGGGCAAACAGTTCTATTTTTGTTTCATCAGACCAGAGGACATTTCTCCAAAAAGAACGATCTTTGTCCCCATGTGCAGTTGCAAACCGGAGTCTGGCTTTTTTATGGCGGTTTTGGAGCAGTGGCTTCTTCCTTGCTGAGCGGCCTTTCAGGTTATGTCGATATAGGACTCGTTTTACTGTGGATATAGATACTTTGTGCCTGTTTCCTCCAGTATATTCACAAGGTCCTTTACTGTTGTTCTGGAATTGACTTGCACTTTTCGCACCAAAGTACGTTCATCTCTAGGAGACAGAACACGTCTCCTTCCTGAGCGGTATGACGGCTGCGTGGTCCCATGGTGTTTATACTTGCATACTATTGTTTGTACAGATAAACGTGGTACCTTCAGACATTTGGAAATTGCTCCAAAGGATGAACCAGACTTGTGGAGGTCTACAATTTACTTTCTGAGGTCTTGGCTGATTTCTTTGGATTTTCACATGATGTCAAGCAAAGAGGCACTGAGTTTGAAGGTAGGCCTTGAAATACATCCACATGTACACCTCCAATTGACTCAAATGATGTCAATTAGCCTATCAGAAGCTTCTAAAGCCATGAGATAATTTTCTGGAATTTTCCAAGCTGTTTAAAGGCACAGTCAACTTAGTGTATGTTAACTTCTGACCCACTGGAATTGTGATACAGTGAATTATAAATGAAATAATCTGTCTGTAAACAATTGTTGGAAAAATTACTTGTGTCATGCACAAAGTAGATGTCCTAACCGACTTGCCAAAACTATACTCTGTTAACAATAAATTTGAGGAATGGTTGAAAAATGAGTTTAAATGACTCCAACCTAAGTGTATGTAAACTTCCGACTTCAACTGTAAAAGTTTGGACACAGCTACTCATTCAAGTGTTTTTCTTTATTTGTACTATTTTTTACATTGTAGAATAATAGTGAAGACATGAAAACTTTGAAATAACACATATGGAATGATGTGGTAACCAAAAATATATTTTATATTTGAGATTATTCAAAGTAGCCACCCTCTGCCTTGATGACAGCTTTGCACACTCTTGGCATTCTCTCAACCAGCTTCATGAGGTAGTCACCTGGAATGCATTTCTATTAACCGGTGTGCCTTGTTGAAAGTTCATTTCTGGAATTTCTTTCATTCTTAATGCGTTTGAGCCGAACAGTTGTGTTGTGACAATTTAGTATACAGAAGATAGCCCTACTTGGTAAAAGACCAAGCCCATATTATGGCAAGAACAGCTCAAATAAGCAAAGAGAAATCGACAGTCCATCATTTAAGACATGAAGGTCAGGCAAGGTAAAACATTTCAAGAACTTTGAACGTTTCTTCAAGTGCAGTTGCAAAAACCATCAAGCGCTGTGATGAAACTGGGTCTCATGAGGACCGCCACAGGAAAGGAAGACCCAGAGTTACCTCTGCTGCAGCGGATAAATTCATTAGAGTTAACTGCACCTCAGATTGCAGCCCAAATAAATGCTTCACAGAGTTCAAGTAACAGACACATCTCAACATCAACTGTTCAGAGGAGACTGCGTGAATCAGGCCTTCATGGTCGAATTGCTGCCAAGAAACCACTACTAAACAACACCAATAAGAAGGAGAGACTTGCTTGGGCCAAGAAACATGAGCAATGGATATTTGACCGGTGGAAATCTGGTTCAAAGTGGAGATTTTCCAAAGTGGAGATTTTCCAAAGTGGAGATTTTCGTTTCCAATCGCTGTGTCTTTGTGAGATGCAGAGTAGGTAAATGGATGATCTCCGCATGTGTGGTTCCCACCGTGACGCATGGGGGAGGAGGTGTGGGGGTGCTTTGCTGGTGACAGTGTTAGTGATTTACTTAGAATTCAAAGCACACTTAACCAGCATGGCTACCACAGCATTCTACATTGATATGCCATCACATCTGGTTTGCGCTTAGTGGGACTATCATTTGTTTTTCAACAGGACAATGACCCAACACACATTCAGGCTGTGTAAGGGCTATAAGACCAAGAAGGAGAGTGATGGAGTGCTGCATCAGATGACCTGGCCTCCACAATCACCCAACCTCAACCCAAATGAGAAGGTTTGGAATGAGTTGGACCGCAGAGTGAAGGAAAAGCAGCCAACAAGTGTTCAGCATATGTGGGAACTCCTTCAAGACTGTTGGAAAAGCATTCCAGGTGAAGCTGGTTGAGAGAATGCCAAGAGTGTGCAAAGCTGTCATCAAGGCAAAGGGGGATACTTCGAAGAATCAAAAATATTTTTGGGTTACCACATGATTTCATAGGTGTTATTTCATAGTTTTGAGGTCTTCACTATTATTCTACAATGTAGAAAATAGTAAAATAAAGAAAAACCTTGAATGAGTAGGCATGTCCAAACTTTTGACTGGTACTGTATATCCATTGTTTCTTGAAGAATGAGCTTAGTTCAACTGTCAGTGAATAGTACTATACTTTACGCTAATTCAGTGCTCAAAGCATGCCATTCCATGAGCGCAGCATTTATTTTTCATCTCGAATCAACGAGCCCAATCAGTCCTCCATGACAACAAAATCATAAACAACAGAGTAGGGCTGGATAATAAGTCCTTACTTTTCTGGTTATGCTCAGGTAAAACAATTTGACTAATTTATACTTCCATATTTAATTGTATTATTATATGTAGTAGAAAGCAATGGGTTAGAAGAAGCATACATAACCAACATATAAAGTAAAATGTAACATCCATGTATGGCCAGTTATGTATTTTTGTCTTCTAATGCTTCTTAAGGGGAAAGTAATCTAAAAGTAACAGAATGTAATCAGATTACGTTACTGAGTTTGGGTAATCCAAAAGTTACGTTACAGATTTACAATTTTGGACAGGTAACTGTTTTAGAACACCTCGATATGTGTGGGAAATATTGTTGATTTACTGACTGATGAATTGTTGACAAAATACGTGTTGTTTATGGCCGTGTTGTTTTCAGTTTGTAGTGTAAAGTTGATTCACCTGAATGACTTACATTTTTTGGCATAATCATTTCGGTTTGGCAAGCTCATTTTGAATACAGTCAAATAATATAATCAATCAGTATTTGAGTGACAGACTAGTTGGTACTTGTCTGATTTTGTGTAACACAAAGTATTTGTCAATGAGGGTATTTTCCTGAAGTTGAGACTTCTTGTTGGACTGTTGCTTGCTTTTACCCCAAAACCCACATTTCTGTGTGTGTGTGTGTGTGTGTGTGTGTGTGTGTGTGTATGTGTGTCTGTGTGTGAGGGTTGTCTTCCATCAGATGATAGTGTTTGAGTGTTTGTTTCCACCTCCAGGAGGAATGGCCCTCTCAGAGTCCCAAATGGCACCATATTCCCTATATAGTGCACTACATTTGACCAGGACCATAGGGCTTTGATCAAATGTATTGCACTATGTAGGGAATAGGGTGCCATTTGGAAACATCCCCAGTGTTGGTGATGTTTATCATCAGTTTCCTCCAGCTGGGTTGGGGTGAGAAAGAGTGTCTCAACTTCACATACAGTAAGTTAAACAACCATATCTTCTGTCTATTAAAGCACCACAGGGCCTCCCGCCGCTCTGTGGTCCCCCCTACACACACACATACATACGGACACACACACTCCCAACTCCCTTACTCTACTCTACGATACTTTACTCTACTGTACTATACTTTACGCTACTTTACTATACTTTAGGCTACTTTACTCTACTTTACTGTACTGTACTTTACGCTGCTTTACTGTACTGTACTTTACGCTACTTTACTATACTTTACGCTACTTTACTCTACTGTACTGTACTTTACGCTACTTTACAATACTTTACGCTACTTTACTTTACTATACTTTACTGTACTTTACGCTACTTTACGCTACTTTACTGTACTGTACTTTACGCTACTTTACGCTACTTTACTTTACGCTACTTTACTCTACTGTACTTTACGCTACTTTACTCTACTGTACTCTATGCTACTTTATTCTACTGTACTTTACACTACTCTACTGTATTCTACTCTACGCTAGTATACTGTACTTTGCTCTGCATTGCACCATCCACACATCATCCTGGCAAAATAAAAGACATACTGTGATTTAATGACCATGTCTTGATGTTTAGCCAGCCCCTCTGACCAGCCTCTATCCATCTTCATTAATTTCTATACAGAACATTTGCTTAACAACTTGTTTAAAAAAATCTGCTCACACCGGACGCCTTGAAGTTGAGGCAGCAGACCCCAAAACATTCGGAATGTGATGAAGTTGGGTGATAAGGGGGCTGCTGCAGGGTTCTAAATCTCTCCTGTCGATGGAACTGTTCTATTGCTCTCACACACACACACACACGCACACACACACGCACACACGCACACACGCACACACACACACACACACACACACACACACACACACACACACACACACACACACACACACACAGGAGTCCAGAGGTACCTGTTTGGTATTTTTTTGTGGTTGTTTTGGGTACTTTGGGGTTATTTTGGATACTTTTGGGTTCTTTTGATTACCTGTTTGTGGTTGTTTGGGATTGTTCCCCTGGCTCTCTCCTCCTCTCTGTCTGAGACTAGGAGAGCAACACTGTGATGTGTCCTCTATGGCCTTTCTCATTGGTCTGTTAGAGAGAGCAGAGAAAGGGAGTAGAGAAAGGGAAAGAGAGAGGAGAGAGAGGGAGAGGGCAGGACCAGGGACTAGGGGGACTAGCAGGGACCAGGCAGGACCAGTTGTCTCAGAGCAGTACAGTGCAACGTGAGGAGAGGAGCAGCTGGGGACAGCCCAGCCTCACACAGAGCTCCCTGCTCCTATCCCCAGCCCAGTCTGGACTCACACTTTAAATGGAAGAGTATGTCACGATCAAGAGGAAGCTTCTCCACAGACCCGTCTTCAGGTAAGACAGAAAGAGCAACTGTCCGTCCCCAGGAAACTACTACTAATAGGTCTCTCTACCTACTGTACCTGCCTCTCTTCTGCTTCTCTTTCCTGTGCTGCTCTTGTTGAGGGTGAAGGATCATATCAAACTACTAGTGTGGTCTCTCAACCTACCTGCCTCTCTCTCTATCCTGCCTGTCTTGTCTGTCTTGCTCCTGCTCCTGCTCCTGCTCCTGCTCCTCCTCCTGCTCCTGTGGAGTGTGAAGGATCATATTAAAGGCTGTTTCACCTGCCTACTGTTTCTGCCTGATGATCCGGACTGTGTCAGTTCCGTTGGCATAACTACACAAGCTATGTTGTTGCAGTAATCATAGTCCTACCTCATGGCTGGATTATAATTCCCAGAGCTCTCTCTCGCTGTTATAGCACACCCTCCAATATCTGTGTGTGTGTGTGTGTGTGTGTGTGTGTGTGTGTGTGTGTGTGTGTGTGTGTGTGTGTGTGTGTGTGTGTGTGTGTGTGTGTGTGTGTGTGTGTGTGTGTGTGTTCTAAGGAGTAGGAAGTGGAGTGTACTAACTACTCCTGTCTGTCTCTGTTGTGGTTCGACGGTCATTAAATGCAGAACATTGTGGCATGGTTCATTGGCCCTGATGGTTATTAGACGCAGGTTGCTAATAGCTTCTTAGCATGTAAAACGGGAGGGAGGAAAGGAGGGATGGAAGGAAGGAGAGAGGGAAGGAGAAAGGGCTGGTAAAGAAATGCAGCTGTGTAACAGGTCCCTCGCTCTGCTCTGCTCTTACAGAGTTAGTCAGGGCACATCAATATTTAGCAGCTACTTCGCTTCATGAACTGCTGTTTTAAAGATGTTTTAAAGCACTTGTTTCTCAGGGGTAGGAAGTGTTCTCACATTGTTCAGAATTTATCTGCGCTGAGTCTGACATAGTCTGACAAAATGAAGGCACGTGTTTCTCAGGACTATGAGGGGAGGCGCTCTCACATTGTTCAGGATGGATGCCTCTGCTCTGTCAGTCAGGACTGGGTTTGGAAAAAGCTGTCATTTCCCAAGTCACATCTATGAATAGATTCCACCATGGAAATGAATATAGACTGTAATCTGAGTGGTATTGTTTTGATGTTTCTTCTTCTCCTTGATCTACTGCGGGCGGTCCAGCAGGGTCCTGTGGGGGTGTCCAGTCCTAGTTTGAGAACCTCAGTAATTTCCCAAATACTTCTACATCATGGTCATAATCAAAGTGTAACTGGGTGGTATTGTCGCTTATGTTTCTTGGATTGTTGAGTCCTGAGCCCATACTGAACTAGTGACCCCATAAGATGGAGGGGGACTATTTTCCTTAAGTCTTGTGGGGTCCTGTGGGTTGCTGTGGGGTCTTGTGGAGTACTGGGGTCCCGTGGGGTCCCCTGGAGTCCTGTGGGGTCTTGTGGGTCCTGTGGAGTCTTGTGGGGTCTTGTGGGTCCCCTGGAGTCCTGTGGGGTCTTGTGGGTCCTGTGGAGTCTTGTGGGGTCTTGTGGGTCCTGTGGAGTCTTGTGGGGTTGTCATGTTCATTAGTCAACCCATGGTGCCCTAATCCTCCGCTAGCCCCCCGAGCCCTTTCCAGGCTTTGATACTGCTGGGAAGACTGTCTGCATGGGAAGACTTGTTTTCTGACTCATACATACATGCACACACATATACACACACACACACACACACACACACACACACACACACACACACACACACACACACACACACACACACACACAGCCATGTCTCTGGACTGGAAATGAGGCACACTATCTTTTGTTTACAGTATTACAACTGAAAAAGAAAAGGAGAGGCGCAGACTAGGAGCTCAGATACAATACTTTAATAACCAACGTTTCGACAGATAAACTGTCTTCATCAGGGTATAATGACAAACACTGCGGGTCACTAGTTTATATACTTTGAAAGGACACACGGGTGTCTGTAATCATGGCTGGGAGTGGCTTGATTTCATTGGTTGATTTACAGATATAAATAGAACATATAAAAGCATGAATGGATAACCTACGATCATAGATACAATTTGGCTACATAGGCCTATAAACATTTACAATGAATAGGAAAAGCACAATAATCACAAGAATGGCTTCAGATCAAAGTCTACGTTGAGACTGAAGGGAGCAAGGGTCTTTAAAGATCCAGGCAGCCTCTCGTTTTAACAATACATTGTCAAGATCACCCCCTCTCCTAGACAGGGTGACGCGTTCGATGCCGAAATAGCGAAGGGACAAAATAGAGTGGTTTGCTTCCAAAAAGTGGACCACAACTGGGTATGTCGGGTTATTGCACCTGATGGTGCTACGATGCTCAGAGATCCTTACTTTTAATTCGCGCTTCGTTTTACCCACATCATTTTTACCACAAGGACAAGTTATAAGATAAATAACTGCCTTAGTGGAGCACATGATAACACTTTTTGATTTGGATCTGTTTCCCTGTTTGAGGGTGTTTGAAGGATCTACATTTGTAAGTGCCTTTGCATTGAGCAGAGCCATTACTATTGTAGTTTCCATCTGGTAGAGGTGCAAATAGACCTTGTGTGGCGGTATTTTGGGGTGGTAAATCAGAGTTTACCAATTGATCTCTGAGGTTTCTGCCAAGTGAGTATAGTACAGTATAACAACTGACATCCCAGGCTGCATTTCAATTCCCAGTGGATAGACAGAAAGAGTAGAGGGACTAGAGGGGTAACATGACATCTGTACTGGATCATCAAGGCTGAAAATACTGTATCCCAAATGGCACCCTATTCCCTATATAATGCACTAACTTTGACCAGAGACCATAAAAGTAGTGCACTATAAAGGGAGTAGGGTGCCATTTGGGACGCGGCCCAGATGAATAAATAACATGATGTTTACTGTGTGACGAGAGGGACCAAACAAACATGTTGGTCAGGATACACACACACACACACACACACACACACACACACACACACATACACACACACACACACACACACCAAACAGCGGTGACCCTTTGTGACTGCATCCTGGGACTAAAGGGGTGTAGGGTTCAGAGCTACAGAAAACAGTCCAGGAGATCGACACTATCTCAAACACCAAAGTAGATAAGCTTGACCAAGATCATATTAAAACTATTTTCTCAGCACAATTCACAAAATTAGGGTATTGTTTTTGGCAGGTCTTCAAATCACCCTTTGTTGCAAAACTGTAAAACAACATTGATAATTCTATTGAATTAAGTTTGTTATTAGTTCCTTAATTTAGCCAGGGACAGAGCTGAGACTGATATCATTCTTTGGAGATTTGAAAGACGAAGAGCGAATAGTTTCCCCTCTGTGGTTAGAAAAGTTCAGTTCAGGCTCCACTTGAGATGATCATGGTTTATGCCTGTACTAAACCTAGCACACATGAAGCACATTTTGCTCTGCTATTGTATAACAGAAAACAGCTGTCTGGTTTCCCCTTGTCGTCAGGCCTTGTGTATCATCTGGGTTGGAAATAAAGTACCAAAGTATATAACAACGCCAACTTCTGACCTACTTCTGCAGCCAGCTGTAACTTCTTGTGAGTCTCGGCTATGGCTGTGGAATATGATCTACATAAATGTACTTCCCTGTCCATCTCAAATGGCAACAGTCTGACCATCACAGTTAGGAGATCTGTCTGGTGTGTGTGTGTGTGTGTGTGTGTGTGTGTGTGCGTGTGTGCGTGTGCGCGTGCGCGTGTGCGTGTGTGTGTGTGTGCGGGTCTGGTGTTATGATATAATTCACCTCAGCTGTCAGGAAAACGGCTGGCAAACAGTTAAATGACCTCTTTCCATCTCCATCAAAGATGACTACAGAGGGTTTTGAGCAGAGAGAGAGAGGCCTCTGACTTTCCCCAGAGAGAGCATTATCTGTTTTTCATATGGCCGTGTGTGTGTGTGCGTGTGTGTGTGTGTGTGTGTGTGTCAACTCTGAAACCACTGACCCCATGGCCTGCTCTTCAACTTACAGCACAGCCAGCACCCCTCAGAATAGTCATCTGCTATAATGGGATTATGGGGAACTGCTGCTTGTGTGTGTGGGTGTTTGACGTGCCAGGATTTACAGTGTACTTTGCAGTAGGTTATCCTTCATGTAATGAGAGTTTATGGAGTCTTAGCCCTCCCATTACATATAGAACAAAACAGAACAGGAGGTTGATAACACAGAGGTGAGGGAGGGCTGGAGGGAGGAGGGGGAGGGAGGGGAAGAACAGGATGATAACAGAGAGATGAGGGAGTCTGATTTATCATGTATCACCCAGGAGACTGGTGTAATTACCCTCTAGTCACACCGACTGAACTAAGATGTCACCATCCACCAGAGGTGGAACCAGGGATGGTGAGACTATGGAACCTCTGTTGGCCCTGTGAGAAACTGAAATCTCTGTTGACTTGTAGGATGAGATGTCCAACAGAGATACTGGTCAGAGTGTAGGATTTTGTCTCTGTCTGTTGTGCCAAACTAGGATTAGAACAGACGTGAGATCCATTTAGGGACCACCCAAGAGGCCAGTTTACAATCCAGAATAAACCAGAAGTGTGTTATATGGGTGATATTATCTAAAATGAAGTTATGAAAAATGTGGCAAGCCAGAGAAAATACCTTATTGTTTAGTTATAACTGCCTGGTCTCATTAGAATGTCAAAATAGTGACATTTAACTATTCTAGCTATATGTCACGTAATAGACGCTCCCTCCTCCCTCCTTCGCCTCTGACCGTTCTACCTCCATTCTCCTGCCTCCATTCTCCTGCCTTAACTCCCATACTTTTTGATATTGTTCAATTTGTTATTTCTAATCTTATTAACTTAAATGTGTTTATTGTATGTGTAGCCTATGTGTTACTGTAATTCAGTCTTTTAGTTGCCATAGTAGCCAACAAGGTGAACAAATTGTCAGTGTGACCTTGAGCAAGGCACTTAACCCTAATTTACTCCAGGGGTGCTGTACTACTATGGCTGATTTACTCCAGCTATCTGGTGTATGTGACAATTCATTTTGTTGTATTATTTTTTTACACATGAAATAAACCATTATCCTCAAACTGACATATGACTTATCATAACATACTAGTTAGCCTATATGTCACATAGCATGGATAGGGTTAAAGAGAGGTTAACGATAAGGGTTATGGTTAGGGTCTGCAACATATGTCTGCAACATACATCGGATGTAAATTGCTTTTGTCGGCTTGTTTTAAACCCCGTTCCTGTGAACATGTTTGAGTTGAACAGTCCCTGTTTCAGTTAGAGAGTCTGTCTGTCCCTATACTGAAATCTATAGGGCTGTCAATCATACCACTACCAACACCAGATTACTTTTGTCGGCTAGGTTTTACCAGAGGTTCTGTGAACATGTTTGAGTTGGAGAGACCCAGTGTCAGTGAGGAGGCCTGCAGGTCTGTAGAAGGCAGAAAGTAGGCCCAGGCTCAGACCAGTGCTAACATAACACAACAAGGGCCTGTCCTCACCAAGTGTGTTTATAGGCCAGTGAATGACCGTTTTTAAAAGCTTGAGCGTCTGAATTGGAAAGCCACCAAGAGCACTGGAACCACTCACTTGTCAGAATGATGGAGCCTTGAATGGTAAGCCAGTTGTAAAACTCACCAGCTTACATCGGAGTTTGGTTTGTTTCCCTTACAAAGTGTTATTTAAAAAAAAAAATTGTACAGCAAAAATATTCCAAAGTATAATGTACTGTAGGTTGTTTTGATTACGTTTCTTTCATGGATCAACACATTAAATTACACATTAACTAAATTTCTGTTTTGGTAATAGCCTGTATCATACAGGGATGTTATTTTTATTGGCATCAATAGATCCCCTCTGTGAGACCATGTTGTTTACAATCTGAAAGCATGGGAATTAGTTTATTGAGGAGCCATTACAGACAACCACCCAAACACAGTGGCAGTATCCCAAATGACCCCATAAAGTAATGCACTAAATAGGGAATAGGGTGCCATTTGGATTTCTTAGCAACATGAAAAGCATTCTCGTTTAGCCTCCGTGTGCCTGGGGCACCACCAGGGTACAGATCTGTTTATTTGTTGAAATAAATGATGCACAAAACCAGTCTAGTTCACAGTCAGACAACATACTGCAGACATACTGCATACTGGACTTTTTCTTTTTTCATACATGAATTGTAGTACCAATCATCCACTGCTGTTTCTTGGAAACGGGTCGTTATCGGGTCATAAAGTAGTCCTGTGGGTGCCATCTTCAGGGGTGAGGAATGTTGGATTAGTCTGTCTGAGAGGTTGGCAGAGCAGGCGGCAGAGAGGAGCAGGGCAGGGTGCCCCAGCTCTATTCCAGCCCTGTCACTGTGCCCTCTGGGACCCCAGTCTGGGCCCTGGTGACGGCATCAGCCCCTTCCAAGGAAGAGGACACAGTTAACTCATGGGAAAATGCTCTCTTGTAGGTCTGACATGTCCAATTGGATGCAGCTAAAGTCAGACATCCCCCTATGCCTTTGTTTGTACTTCTTGGAGGCCCAGCTAAGAAAGAAGTTCCTGAAGGCGATACAGTTTCGCATAAAGCCTATTTTAATCTGACCCTGGCAAATTGTTAACTTAATTCATTTTCATTCTTTAAAAACCTCACACAGGTTCCCAAGGGTCCTCTTACAGTATGTACTGTAGTCTATATAGTGCTATGACGAATATACTCAAAATATGTATTATGGTTATTTCATAGTCACAGTAACAGGATAATATATGTCAACACATGGAGTTAGTTTGTCATTATATTGAGCTCTGAGTTGAAGTCCTGGACAGCAAAGATAAGGCTATGGTTGTGTCCCAAATGGACCCTATTCCCTATATAGTGCACTAGTTTTTGACCAGTGCCATAGGACTGTGGTCAAATGTTGTGCACTGTGTAGGGAATAGGGTGTAATTTGGGGTGCATCCTGCAGCTGTAGGATCTTAATTTGATCCAGTTTGCTACAGCAGGAAAATAATCATGCAGCAACAGGAAATGTGAATTATTATGTGCATTATAATTGATGGGCATTTTTTGTAGGGGTTGATACATTTTACATGTTAGGGCAAATCAAGTCTGACAAGTCTGCCTTGAATATACTACAAGTTTGCATTTCCTGCTGTACAGGAAAATTCTCATCAACAAAATAGTTATCAAATTAAGATCCTACATCTGTATGTGAGTGTTTAAAACATTGGTACTGTACAACATCATCTGAGAGTTGTCCAGATGTCTTAGGTTTTCTACTTGACCAAAATGTCAAACAAAGATTCCAAGAGCTCATGTGAACTCAGATAAGCAACCCAGTTGTTGCGAGAGATATGGCATGTGCTTATACAACTGAACTTGTTATAACATGTTTGACCTGTCTTTAGTCCCTTTACCATTGTAAAGTCCATGTTTTTTCTATTTCTTAAGAAATATCTCAATACTGCTACCTTTGTGGCTGTTTCAACTATTAATATACTGCCAGTTTATTCAGAATCTTTTATCATATGCTAATCTATACTGAAACATACTGAAATCACATGAAAAAGTCATTTTCGCTTGCTTCCAAAGACAAGGTTGTGTTATTGTGACCCAGATAGATCCACCAATCAGGGCCACTATTTATATTTATCTGCTGTGTGATTGGTCTAATCCAGGGTGTGTGAGATGGAAGACATCAGGCCAGTGCTGTGGGGAGTGACAGAGGAAAAGGTCATATGATTGATAAACCTACGGCTGGAAACACTGTGGGGGAATAGCCCTGTTGTTATTCCCCCACCCACTACACATAAACTATTCCCATGGTTTCCGTGGTTTCAAACTGTAGTCTAAACGCTGTGTCTGTGACAATGTTCGCAAAGAGTTTCAGAATAGGTGTGCTGATCTAGGATCAGTTTAGCCTTTTAGATCATAGTACATATGATTATATAGACAGGGGGGACCTGCCCTTGCACTCCTACTCTGAGACACTTTTTGAAATCAGACCCTGGTCTGTGGAAACCTGTTGCTACTGAATGTGTGATAAGTGAGTTGGAGAGACAGTTGTTTTGAGGGACTGTTGCCAACTCTCACCCTGGCTGCATCTCACTCTCATCCAAAGTGCACCAGATACTATATCAGGCTAAATGCAACAGTAGATGTAATATCACAGGCAGTTGACAATGTGGAAGAGACGGCTGTCTACAGCTTGATTATGCAAGACAAATGTTTACTTTCTGCATCCTCATTAGAGTCATGTATTGAAATATTTTGATATTACAGACCACTATTAGGTTTAACAGGTGTCACTATTTACGGGCACGTCAATGTAGGCTGAGTTCACCATTTTTGAGCCGCTCCTGGGTGTTTGTCTTGTTGTAGCTCACAAAACAAGCCAATGCTGGGGGTGGCAGTTTGCCAATAGTAGTCAGTCAGATTTTCAATTAATACTGAGCACAATATAATACACAGGAGGCTGGTGAGGGGAGGACGGATCATAATAATGGGTGGAATGGAGTGAATGGAATGGTATCAGCACTAGGAAACCATGTGTTTGATATGTCAATGCCATTCCATTCACTCCATTCCAGCCATTTCTATGAGCCTGTCCTCTCCAATTAAGTTGCCACCAGCCGCCTGTGATAGAATAGTATAGACTTGGCACTTGGCTCACTCATCTTGACTGGCAGAGCGGTATCCGGCTGTGTTTCCCCTCTGAAGACATAAAAGAAGGAAAGACCAGAGAGAATGAAGAAAAATGACTGGATATGGCAAACAAGCCCACAGTAAAGGCACAATAAAGTCCAAGGCTTATCACAGTCTCTCTACTACATACATTCTGCTCACTTCATAAATAGCTTTCTCCTGCTCACTTTGTATGCAGATGCATTGGTTGTTTTCCGTACTGTATTGCGTGTGTGTGTGTTTTCTGTATTGTATCCTGGCTTTCAGTCAGTTGATCCTGTTGTTTTGACAGCTTGGGTTTTAGGATTATGTGTTCATATAAAACCACATGTCAATAACACTTCAATACTTCTGAATCTTCCTCTGTTATAGATTTTCACATAATAACACCTCAGATTGAAAACAGATGCTCCTCTTATGGTCTTGCCTTGCAGCAGGGATCTTACAGTAGGTTTGCATCCCAAATGGCACCCCCTATCCCCTATATAGTGCACTACAGGCCCTCTGGTCAAAAGTAGTGCACTATATGGGGAATAGGGTGCCATTTGGGACACATACCAAGTCATTTTGCTGAGGGTTGGTTGGTCGGTTGGGCCTCTGGTGTTTGGTGATAGTCTGTGTGCCCACCGAGGCGAGCCATGGCACAGTGTCCATCCCCTGTTGTTTTTAATGATGCACTAGTCCCGTGGTAAATATTTAAAGATCTGTATGAGACCAAAACCAAAGGCTTCACTGACTTTCTGGGCTTTGTTGATCAAAGTTGGAGTTCAGTGGTGCTAGTTCTCTGGATGTCTAACACGCACGCACGCACGCACGCACGCACACACACACACACACTTGAATAATGTTTACATACTGCTTTACCCACTTCATATGTATATACTGTGTTCTAGTCGAGGCTCATCCTATAGTGTAGCTCAGTTGGTAGGACATGGTGCTTGTAACGCCAGAGTTGTGGGTTTGACTCCTAGGATCACCCGTACTTAAAATGTATGCACATATAACTGTGAGTGCTTTCAATAAAAGCATCTGCTAAACAGTGTATTTTATTATTATTTTTATTTTTTCAAACCCCACAGTTGAGATGTCATAATACCCATAAAACCTAGCGGTAAAACAGGGAAATTGTTCCAATCGTTTTTCACCATGATTTTTTCCCATGGGAGATTTTAGGAACACTTAAAATAAGGGCTATGTTTCGTGTAGGCTTACCCTGGCCTGGTGTTTTGATAACCCTGTATCTTTCTTCGACAAGGTGACTTTTATCAATATATTCAGCTCCATTAACTCTCAGGTTCGCAAATGCTAATTAGCATCAACGTAGACATCATGCAAGACTACAAATCCCTGCAAACTCCTGCACGTCATCTCTAGCTGACACCTTTGTTAACAGTTTGTGTCAGTTTAAAACTTGCACAAGACTGATCACAGAATTGTCCATTTAAGCCAATTTATTAATTACTACATTTATCTAACATTAGATAGTTAATGCAGAGATTCTTACCTTTGCCTCGATTCGGCAGTCTCGTCTAGATCGTCATGGCATTCGTAGTTCTTTATGATAGCCACATTAGCATTTAATTTTGGGTGGGGGGTAAATCCAGGCGAATATATTGATAAAAGTCGCCTTGTCCGAGAGAGATTTACACGGTTATCAAAAGGTCACACCAGGGTAAGCCTACACGAAACACAGCCCTTATTTTATGTGATTCTAAAATCCCATATGGGAAAAATGAATGGAACCATTTCCCTGTTTGACTGCTAGGATTTATGGGTATTATGACTCATACTGTGGTGCTCTATATAACTAATGCTGTACACACCTTTTCTATAAATTGTATTGTCCATGTCTATTTCACACCATTATATACAGTGCAGCAATACCTAACAATGCAAAACAATACACCCCCCCCAAAAACAGAACAAATAAGAAATGTAAGAAATATATACATTTTTCTTTATTTTGACTATTTTATTCATTGTAGAATAATAGTGAAGGCATCAAAACTATGAAATAACACATATGGAATCATGTAGTAAACAAAAAAGTGTTAAACAAATCCAAAAATATTTTTGAATCTTCAAAGTAGCCACCCTTTGCCTTGATGACAGCTTTGCACACTCTTGGCATTCTCTCAACCAGCTTCATGAGGTAGTCACCTGAAATGCATTTCAATTACAGGTGTGCCTTTGTTAAAAGTTCATTTGTGGAATTTCTTTCCTTATTGCGTTTGTGGGGGGATTTCTGTGTATTGTTAGGTATTACTGCACTGTTGGAGCTTAGAAACATAAGCATTTAGCTGCACCTGCGATAACATCTGAAAAATATGTGTACCCAACCAATAACGTTTGATTTGACTAGACCAGCTCAGAGACTGTCGAGTTGTATCGACATACAGTACTGTGCTCCATGTACTATGCATTATCCAGTGTTCATGAGCTCATATATGAAGATGAAATTTGAATCTAACTTCCTCTTTGCAGATTGAGATGCCTGGTGAAGCAGCTAGACAAAGGAGAAGTGAATGTGGTGGACCTGAGGAAGAATATAGAGTATGCAGCCTCTGTTTTAGAGGCAGTCTATATTGATGAAACCAGGTGAGTGCATTTTAGCTGAATTCAATTCCATGACTACATCAAACATATTGCACTCTACACCGTTAAAGGTATGGGAAATAGCTGCACAAATACAACTCACATAAAATATGGTACTCATAGATAGTAACCTATTCTGATTATCAAATTCCTTGACAGATCGAGTGCTGTACAACCAGTGTAGTACCACAAGTGCAGTACTACTCTGTTTTGGTGCCTTAGCTCAGACAGTTTGGAAAGATACTTTTCCTATGCAAACTGTGTCTTTGTGTCTGCTGATCAACGTCCTTCAGTTCTCTCTGGGTGTCTCACTTATCTCTGGGTGTCTCACTTCTCTCTGGGTGTCTCACTTCTCTCTGGGTGTCTCAATTCTCTTTGGGTGTCTCCCCCGTCATGGGGGAACGTCCGATTACTCAAAAGAGCACTCCATACTTTACTTCTTAAACTCCATGTGTGAAGTTTTTCATCTCTCCGTGGAGGAGACTAAAACTAAAGTCTTACTGAGCCACACATCCCTCTCAGTCTGGGTCGTTGTGGCTGTAGTTGTTGATACAGACTGCAGAGTGAGTCAGCTCAGTTGGGCTCTCCAGTGATAAGCAGGTGTTGCATAGCCTGTAGTCTGATTGCAGAGCTCATCTCTCTCTCTCTCTCTCTTTCTCTCTCTTCCCCAAATGGCACCTTATTTACTATGTACACTCTTAGAAAAAACCTAAAAGGGTTCTTCGGATGTCCCCGTAGAGGAACCCTTTTTGGTTCCAGGTAGAACCTTTTTGGGTTCAATGTAGAACCCTTCCCCTACATCTGTGCACATGGGCTTTGTGCACTATTAAAAGAATAGGGTGCCATTTTGGATGCAGACTTTGATTGAATCATGTTTGTGTAGTAATTGCATTTCCCATCATCATAATATATTATCATTTATTTTCACGGTAGCTCGGTTTTACAATTTCAGAATAATTACTTGCAGAAGGAAGTCCTGCACCCTTATCGTGATTCCGTAAGCCTCATTTCCTTACGTTAGCATCTAACCTAATGTTGACATTCTAAAATCACAACATTCAAAATATCTGCCTCTCTTTTCCTTTATTGGCCACATTTTCTTTCTCATTACAGCTGAGGATCTGTTTTATGGTTAATAATTCACCAAGGCTGTTTCCTCAGCTAAACAAATTGCAATGGAAAGAGAGCCTGTCAGTTAACACTTAAGAAGTCCATTCAGCCTTCAGAATGACATTTACTGGGGATCACATAGTGAGGATGATGGTTCAGGGGCTGCATACCAAGACAGGTAAACAGGCATTTACAAGACCTGGCCTCTCATCTCATCACATCACAGTCAGCAATGGAAACAAACTGCACTTTTATTAGCTACAGTACATGCTATTAGTGTGAGTGACATTTAGCATACTTATGCAGGAAATGTAAGCTATACTACTTATGGGTAAAAAGTGAATGACAGGGAATGTGACACTGTTACAGGTGGGTTACAGGTATGTAACAGGTGAATATGAGGTAGTATGGGACTGTTACATTTGTGTGTTCCGAGTGACCTGGAGTCTGACTGTCCCTTGTCCCTCCCCCTCACAGGCGTCTTCTGGACACTGAGGATGAGCTCAGTGACATCCAGACGGACTCTGTCCCAATGGAGGTGCGGGATTGGCTGGCCTCGACCTTCACCAGGAAGATGGGTGTGGTCAGGAGACGACCCGAGGAGAAACCACGGTTCAAGAGCATCGTGCATGCCGTGCAGGCTGGCATCTTTGTCGAGAGGTACAAACATATACACAGATGCGCACGCGCGCGCGCGCGCACGCACGCACACACACACACACACACACACACACACACACACACACACACACACACACACACACACACACACACACACACACACACACACACACACACACACACACACACACACACACACACACACACACACACACACACACACACACACACACAGTCTTCTTCGTCAAGAGGTACTGGAGGATGTACTTTTATGATATATGGGAAAATAAACAAAGAATTACAGTAGGCTATCTATATTGATAAGTATGCAGATACATTTAAGTACAGATAAGTAAAAAAACATACCATCAAACCATTAACACTTTTGTTAGAAGCTCCTATGAATTACTTCTTGTGTTGCTCTTAAAATAAACACGTAAAAACCTTCCAGTAAGTGGGCACAAACATGAATACATAAATAATATTGAGCAATGCGCTTCCCTCAATTGCTTTCGCTTGTAGTCTAATAGTATTAATTGTCATTCTGCCAGTCAATAAAAATGGTCAATAGTGAATTCTTACTTACAGTGGGCACTAACATGAATACATAAACATCATATTCAGCAACGTGTCTCAAATCTTCTCAAGAGCTGTTGCTATGGCCTGTGTCTCACTTTTATTTCCATGGCAACTACTAGGCTACAGTATCTCCTGAAATGAATATTCCAAAATGGAATCCACAATGCAGGCATTCACAGTTCGACAGTTGGAATGTACATTGCTTAGTTTATTATTCAAATTTGTCAAACAACAGGTTTGGATGGTTTCTTCTTTTGTGGACAACATTAGAATTTGAGTTATAAAATGTGTGTTCATATTCCATAGTAAGATCTGTCTTTACAGTTATACAATATGTCTGTGTCAGAGAGTATGGTCTCTTCAGCCCAGATTCCCCTGAGAAAAATGAACTGGTCTATGACTGAAAACACTCTCAGAGGAGACGAGAGAAGAGAATACAGTCAAAGCCCAGCCTGGCAGATTCTCCTTCTCTTTTATAAACTAGATGTAGGATGCATCCCAAATTGCAACCTATTCCCTAAAAAGTGCACTACTTTTGACCAAGGCCCACTTGAAGAACAGAGATAACTTGGCTGGGCTTCCGACATGTCACACCTTTCTTTGTTGTTGTTGCCAAAGCCCAAATACAGTCTTTCTTTGGCCTTATTTAACAGCCCTGTCTCATCCCTCCCCTCACCCCTTTCAACATCCAGCCTTTGGTTCGGTTCTGTCCAATGCCAAAATATTCGTAATCTGCGAAGAATGCCTGCTCAAAAGCCTTTAATCTTTTTAAAAATTCAATTACTGTTGATCCCATTACTGGTAATCGTTGAAAACTGAGGCATTGTGGCATTATGTGACTGTAGCATTTTGATACCATAATGGGAAGAATACAATTAAAATGATCAGCCGTTGTTTGTTGTCTGTGTGTACAGTTTTCTATGTATACAAAGTACATGTACAGGAGCTGCCTCAGTGGGCAAAACTCATTGAAATAAAATCATTACAAGCAGTATTCATCATAACATTATTTCAACCCGTTTTGCCCGCTGGGTGCATCGCAGTTCTGTTGTCTAACCACCTAATGGTTGTGTACCTATCTTCAGGATGTACAGACGGACATCTAACATGGCTGGGCTGACGTACCCTCCAGCTGCCATCGCTGCTTTGAAGGTGCCTGATATGTCATATTACTATTACTATAGTATTACTATTACTATTATACATCATACACTAGGGACTGGTTTCCCAGATACAGATTCAGCCTAGTCCTGGACAAAAAAAATCTTGCTCAATGGGGAATCTCTTGTCTTGCTGAATCTGTGTCCGGGAAACCGGACCTATGAGAAATGAAAGCTACACTTTGAGATAGGAATGATGACATCCTAAACCATTAAATAGATAATAAACTGTCATATCATGCATAATCATTGCAGAATAAAGGCTTTATTACATCTGTACAAGATGTACCTGATTTTACAGCTATTTTAGACTTTATCGCGACATCATATTCTGACATTCATAGCGATGATAATCAATATGTGTTTTATTATAGAACACAATGTGTGTTCTATTTAATTCTGTGCTGTCATCATCCCTGACATCTTATTGTTTACAGGATGTAGATAACTGGTCCTTTGATGTGTTTGTGCTCCACGAGGCCAGCAGTGAACACGCATTAAAGTTCCTGGTGTACGAACTGCTCACCCGATATGACCTGATCAACCGCTTCAGGGTTAGTCTCTATTCAGTCTCTCACTCTAACATCAGGGTGTGTGAGTTTGTTTGTTGACTAAGTGTTCTTCCTAATCACCCCCTCAGCCTGTTCTATACCCCAAGCCTCTCTGTGTGTGTGTGTGTGTGTTACTCTTTCCTCTGTTCTACATCACAGGCCTTTGGTCTGGGTACCTCAGCCTCACACCGTTTCTGTTCTCTGTCCTCATCTCTTTGTCTGGTTTTATACTATAGTTTCTACATGTCCTCTGTTAGACGAGTGGTGAGATTATCACAAACATATACAGTTACTGTGCTTTGATCTGAATGTCAGGATTATATTTTAATCCTATGATAATAGGGTTACACTTTACTTGAAGGGCTACATTCACTCTTAGAAAAAAGGGTTCCAAAAGGGTTCTTCGGCGGTCCCCATAGGAGAACCCTTTTTGGTTCCAGGCAGAACCTTTTTGAGTTCCATGTAGAACCCTCTGTAGAAAGGGCTCTACATGGAACCAAAAAGGGTTCTTCCTATGGGGACAGCCAAATAACCTTTTTAGGTTGTAGATACACACTTAGAAAAAAAGGTGCTAAGACTACGTAACATGACGTAACATAAGTGTTTTACAAATTTTATACAATTCAACAAATTTTGCAATGGATAGAGAGAAAATGTTACAGTTGTAATGTTATATCCCCTGCCGTTCCACACATTTTGCCATGATTTATGCCATGTTCATGTGATATCTGAGTGGGAGTGACTAACAAAATCAAATGGTGCCCCCTGGAGGTCAGAGCCCCTAGGCATGTGCCCTGTGTGCCCGGTCAGAAGGCTACGCCTCCAACTCAATCATCACGTTTGCAGACGACACAACAGTAATAGGCCTGATTACCAACAATGACGAGATGGCCTACAGGGAGGAGGTGAGGGCTCTGGGAGTGTGGTGCCAGGAAAATAACCTCGCACTCAACGTCAACAAAACAAAAAGGAGCTGATCATGGACTTCAGGAAACAGCAGAGGGAGCACCCCCCTATTCACTACGGGACCACAGTGGAGAGGGTGGAAAGCTTCAATTTCCTCTGCGTACACATCACTGACAAACTGAAATGGTCCACCCACACAGACAGTGTGGAGAAGAAGGCGCAACAGCGCCTCTTCAACCTCAGGAGGCTGAAGAAATTTGGCTTGGCCCTAAAACCCTCACAAACTTTGAGGCACAATTGAGAGCATCCTGTCAGGCTGTATCACCGCCTGATACGCCAACTGCACCGCCCACAACCGCAGGGCTCTCCAGAGGGTGGTGTGGTCTGCCCAACGCATCACCAGGGGCAAACTACCTACCCTCCAGGACACCAACTACCTGAGCCATTGCCTGTTCAACCCGCTATCATCCAGAAGGCGAGGTCAGTACAGGTACATCCAAGCTGGGACAGCGAGACTGAAAAACAGCTTCTATCTCAAGGCCATCAGAATGTTAAATAGCCATCACTAGCACATTAGAGGCTGCTGCCTATATACCTAGACTTGACATCACTGGCCACTTTAATAAATGGAACACTAGTCACTTTAATAATGTTTACATATTTTGTATTACTCATCTCATGTTTATACTATATTCTATCCTACTGTATCTTAGTCTATGCCTCTCTGACATTGCTTGTCCAAATATTTATATATTCTTAATTCCATTCCTTTACTTTAGATTTGTGTGTATTGTTGTGAAATTGTTACATATTACTGCACTGTTGGAGCTAGAAACACAAGCATTTCGCTACACTCTCAATAACATTTGCTAAACACGTGTTTGTGACCAATAAAATTTGATTTGATTCTAATTCAGACATGATTACTACTGTACAGTGTTCAGATAGCTGGCTTGTAATGTATATGCTGGGAGTCAGGAAGCATGTTCAGAAGGTGAGTTTAATAATAAGAATCTTGAAGATAAACAAAACAGGAGAGGCGTACAGAATGTGAACAAAACTAATACTGCCTAATGACTGAGGCTACTGAGGGCTAAAGAAAGGGGGAGTAATCAAGGTGATGATGAGGTCCAGGTGTCGTAACGATGGGGAGCAGGTGTGAGTAATGATGATGGCTAGGACCGGTGGTTAGCAGACTGGCGACGTTGAGTACCGGAGTGGGAGTAGGCGTGACATGGCTAGACTAACTTACCTAGCAATCTATAAAATGTTAGCTGACATGGGCTAATTGATTGACTGTCAGTGACTGACATAACAGGAGGAAAACTGCTGAAGTACTACCAAATTGCCAAGATTGTGTATGCGAGCCAGCTGCATAACACCCTGCATCCCACTGCTGGCTTGCCTCTGAAGCTGAGCAGGGTTAGTCCTGGTCAGTGCTTGGATGGGAGACCAGACGCTGCTGTTAGTGGTGTTGGAGGGCCAGGAGGTCCCAATGTCCCATGGCAGTGAAGGGGACATGGCCCTACGTAGGGTGCGATCTTTCGGATGGGACGTTAAACGGGTGTCCTGACTCTGTGTGGTCATTAAAAATCCCAAGAGTAGGGATATCAACCCTGGTGTCATGGCTAAAATCCCAACATGGCCCCTAATCATCCCCCTCCTTCCTAAATGGCATATATCACTCTCTAGCTGATGTATGATTAGTGTTCTGGCACAAAAATGGTCGCCATGCATCACCAATGGTTGGTGCCACACATTGGTGGTGGATGAGGTGTTTCCGACTACTATGTAAAGCGCTTTGAGTACCTCAGTGCTATATGAATCCAATCACTTGTTATTCTTCAATGCTATCGCTCAACAGTCAGTCGGAAGGCCTTGTCACGTGTGGGTTTTGTCATTCACAGGTATACTGTTCCTAGAATCAATGTGACAGCTAGGCTTTAAATGGACACTCAAATATCCGGAGGAGCTCAGCTCTTTCATTGTGAATGTGAACGTGTGTGACGCATGATGCTCATATTTTGATTTAGGGAGAGCGGTGTTCTGGGCCCTACTCTGCTCTTAGTCTGATTAAACTAAAGGAGTTAAGCTTACACATAAGCTACAGTACACATGAAGCCCCCCACACGTGTCTCTCTCGGTCTCTCCAACTTCATTGGAGAAAAGATAACTCTGGCACACATGACAATTTGGAACCATAAACAAAGTGCCAGAGGTAATATCTCGCAGGAGTTATCTTTTCTCTAATGAAGTCAACTCTGGGGATGTAATTCCCTGCACTACAAAATTAGAAAATTATTTGGTGTGTGTGATAGCATTTCACAATTTGCATACCGCACCAACAGATCCACAATGATGCATTCTTTATTGCACTCCACACTGCCCTTTCCCACCTGGACAAAAGGAACACCTATGTGAGAATGCTATTCATTGACTACAGCTCAGCGTTCAACACCATAGTGCCCTCAAAGCTCATCAATAAGCTAAGAACCCTGGGACTAAACACCTCCCTCTGCAACTGGATCCTGGACTTCCTGATGGGCTGCCCCCAGGGGGTAAGGGTAGGTAACAACACATCCGCCACGCTGATCCTCAACACAGGGGCCGCTCAGGGGTGTGTGCTCAGTCCCCTCCTGTACTCCCTGTTCACTCATGACTGCACGGCCAGGCACGACTCCAAAGCCATCATTAAGTTTGCTGATGACACAACAGTGATAGGCCTGATCACCGACAACGACGAGACAGCCTATAGGGAGGAAGTCAGAGACCTGGCCGTGTGGTGCCACGACAACAACCTCTCCCTCAACGTGATCAAGACGAAGGAGATGATTGTGGACTACAGGAAAAAGAGGACCGAGCACGCCCCATTCTCATCGACGGGGCTGCAGTGGAGCAGGTTGAGAGCTTCAAGTTCCTTGGTATCCACATCACCAACAAACTAACCTGGTCCAAGCACACCAAGACAGTTGTGAAGAGGGTACGACAAAACCTATTCCCCCCCTCAGGAGACCGAAAAGATGTGGCATGGGTCCTCAGATCCTCAAAAGGTTCTACAGCTGCACCATCGAGAGCATCCTGACTGGTTGCATCACAGCCTGGTACGGCAACTGCTCGGCCTCCGACTGCAAGGCACTACAGAGGGTAGTGCAAACGGCCCAGTACATCACTGGGGCCAAGCTTCCTGCCATCCAGGACCTCTATATAACAGGCGGTGTCAGAGGAAGGCCCTAAAAATTGTCAAAGACTCCAGCCACCCTAGTCATAGACTGTTCTCTCTGCTACCGCATGGCAAGCTCTCGTTGGCTGGCCCTCGCTTCATATCCGTCGCCAAACCCACTGGCTCCAGGTCATCTATAAGTCGTTGCTAGGTAAAGCCCCGCCTTATCTCAGTTCACTGGTCACCATAGCAGCACCCACCCGCAGGTATATTTCACTTGTCACCCCCAAAGCCAATTCCTCCTTCGGCCGTCTTTCCTTCCAGTTCTCTGCTGCCAATGACTGGAACGAACTGCAAAAATCACTGAAGCTGGAGACTCATATCTCCCTCACTAGCTTTAAGCACCATCTGTCAGAGCAGCTCACAGATCACTGCACCTGTACATAGCCAATCTGTAAATAGCCCTCATTTGCACACACTGTATATACACTTTCTCTATTGTATTATTGACTGTATGTTTGTTTATTCCATGTGTAACTGTGTTGTTTGTGTCGCACTGCTTTGCTTTATCTTGGCCAGGTCACAGTTGTAAATGAGAACTTGTTCTCAACTAGCCTACCTGGTTAAATAAAGGTGAAATAAAAAAAATAAAAAAGCGGTACCGGAGTGCCAAGTTTAGTTCCAAGAGGCTTCTAAACAGCTTCTACCCCCAAGCCATAAGACTCCTGAACACCTAATCAAGTGGCTACCCAGACTATTTGCATTGCCCCCCCTCCCCCTCTTTTACATCGCTGCTACTCTCTGCTGTTATCATCTATGCATAGTCACTTTAATAACTCTACCTACATGTACATAGTACCTCAACGAACCAGTGCCCCCACACATTGACTCGTATATAGTCTCACTATAGTTATTTTACTGCTGCTCTTTAATTACTTCTTACGTTTATTTCTTATACTTATAAGTATTTTTTAAAACTGCATTGCTGGTTAGGGGCTCATAAGTAAGCATTTCACTGTAAGGTCTACATCTGTTGTATTCGGCGCATGTGACTAATACGATTTGATTTGAGATACCAGTGTCATCTCTGATGTCCCAACCTCCCTGTTTTTCGCCAGATACCAGTGTCATCTCTGATGTCCCAACCTCCCTGTTTTTCCCCAGATACCAGTGTCATCTCTGATGTCCCAACCTCCCTGTTTTTCCCCAGATACCAGTGTCATCTCTGATGTCCCAACCTCCCTGTTTTTCGCCAGATACCAGTGTCATCTCTGATGTCCCAACCTCCCTGTTTTTCCCCAGATACCAGTGTCATCTCTGATGTCCCAACCTCCCTGTTTTTCCCCAGATACCAGTGTCATCTCTGGTGTCCTTCGTAGAGGCTCTAGAGGTGGGCTACAGCAAACACAGAAACCCCTACCACAACCTGATCCATGCTGCCGACGTCACACAGACAGCACACTATCTGATGCTCCACACTGGCATCATGGTGAGTCTCACATGCACACTCACATGCAGGTTGGTGCAATAGGGATGTAATGAATTCCATGAATTCTAGACAGATCAAAGGACAGAGGATTCTGATTGTGTTTCTCGTTACATTTACTCTCTGTCTCTCTAGCACTGGCTCACTGAACTGGACATTCTAGCCATGGTGTTTGCTGCCGCTATCCATGACTTTGAACACACTGGGACAACCAACAACTTTCACATTCAGACCAGGTGTGTGTCAGTATTCTTCCTGAAGTTTCCTACGAACGGTGCAAACTTCTGCTTCTTTCAGTAGGCATTTTTATTCCTGAAGTTTGACACAACACTTTGCTACTGTACCTAATGGACATATTATTTATTTCCATTTTCATTCATTCCATCCTACCAATACTAATGTTAAACTGAAGATGTCCTTGTATTGTACTTTTAGTACAGCTTTTGCCTCTTAGACAGACAGACAGTGCAGTCAGTCTGACCCTGACTAATGAATGCCAATGGAGCCTTAAGAAGGGAACATGGCCATATAAAGAGCCCATTTAAGTGAAGGCACCCATTTAAAGAACCCATTAAAATGAGTTCTGTGCACAATGAGAATACTAAAAATTGCAGCACTGACCTCAGTGATAAGGGATAGCAGAGAGAGAGAGAGAGAGAGAGAGAGAGAAGTCCTTTAGTTTAAACCCTTCATTACCTCTGCATTACTCTCTAGTCTAATAAAAATTGATCAGAAAGGCTACTCGTATTTCAGAAATGAGGGGTTGTTGTGAAATGGACAATGAAGGTATTTTGTAAACTTTCCCTCTCTTTGATTATTTTCAATCTCCAAACTGCCCTAGCACTGGAGAAAGGGCTACTAACTGCCCTAGCACTGGAGAAAGGGCTACTAACTGCCCTAGTACTGGAGTAAAGTACTACTAACTGCCCTAGCACTGGAGTAAAAGTACTACTAACTGCCCTAGTACTGGAGTAAAGTACTACTAACTGCCCTGGTACTGGAGTAAAGTACTACTAACTGCCCTAGCACTGGAGTAAAGTACTACTAACTGCCCTAGCACTGGAGTAAAAGTACTACTAACTGCCTTAGCACTGGAGTAAAGTACTACTAACTGCCCTAGCACTGGAGTAAAAGTCCTACTAACTGCCCTAGCACTGGAGTAAAAGTACTACTAACTGCCCTAGCACTGGAGTAAAAGTACTACTAACTGCCCTAGCACTGGAGTAAAAGTACTACTAACTGCCCTAGCACTGGAGTAAAAGTACTACTAACTGCCCTAGCACTGGAGTAAAAGTACTACTAACTGCCCTAGCACTGAAGTAAAAGTACTACTAACTGCCCTAGCACTGGAGTAAAGTACTACTAACTGCCCTAGAACTGGAGTAAAAGTACTACTAACTGCCCTAGCACTGGAGTAAAAGTACTACTAACTGCCCTGCCCTTTCCTTTCCTCTCCTCTCCTCTCCTCTCCTCTCCTCTCCTCTCCTCTCCTCTCCTCTTCATTTATTTTATTTTCTCTCCTCTCCTATTCTATTCCATCCTCCCCTCTATACTCCTTTCCTCTCCTCTTTTATTCTCTCCTCTCCTCTACACTCCTCTCCTCTACACTCACCTAGCACTGGAGTAAAGTACTAGTAACTGTCTCATTTATTTTTTTCTCATTTTACTTATAATAAAATGTAGAAAAATAAAGAAAATATTATTTGTCTCTGAACAACTACTTTCTGATGTGGCCCTGTTCTGCATTAGGAAAATCTGGAATTCTCATTTCCCTACAATTACATTTACATTTTAGTCATCCAGAGTGACCTACAGGAGAAATTAGGGTAAAGTGCCTTGCTCAAGGGCACATCAACAAATGTTTCACCTTGTCGGCTCGGGGATTCAAACAAGCAACCTTTCGCTAGGCTACCTGCCACCCCATCTCAAATATCTACCATTGCTATCGTATCATAATCGTTGTTGTAATTTCTAAACTGGTTGAAATTAAATAATTTCAACCAGTTTTGCCTGCTAATTACTGTTGCCATACAGGTTTGCTACCTGGTAAAGTAATCTTGCCTGGGAACCGCCATGCAGCACAATGACTAATCACACGGTGATCCACACCTTCTCTTCCCCCTTTTCTTCTTCTCTCCAGGTCAGAGGTGGCCGTCCTGTACAACGACCGGTCAGTCCTGGAGAACCACCATGTCAGTGCTGCGTACAGACTTATGCAAGAGGATGAGATGAACATACTGATCAACCTGTCAAAAGATGACTGGCGGTGAGTTAAGAAAGACTCCTCAGATCCTCAGTGTTTGGGGTTTTAGGCTGGGTATCTGTAAAGCACTTTGTGACAACTGCTGATGTCAAAGGTGCTTTATAATATACATTTGATTAAGAGATTGAGATCACCACTTCAAAGAACGAAGGGGCTAGTACTGTAACATAAGCTAGATACTTAGCCTTGACTTTAGGTTTGGATACGAATGTGGTGTGGCATGTCAGGCCCAAATCCCTGTCATTTGCGTGACGAGAAGACGGAGAAAAAGAGGACGGAGGTCGGGCTGCCTTCTGAGAATTCGTAGGCGACCAAATAAACCCCCACTGCCTTCCGTCCTACTAGCTAACATGCAATCATTGGAAAATAAAATTGATGACCTATGAGGAAGATTAAACTACCAACGGGACTTTAAAAACTGTAATATCTTATGCTGCACAGAGTCGTGGCTGAACGACAACATTATCAACATACTCTGTATCGGCAGGATAGAACAGCGATGTCTGGTAAGACGAGGGGGGGCGGACTATGTATATTTGTAAACAACAGCTAGTGCACAATATCTAAGGAAGTCTTGAGGTTTTGCTCGCCTGAGGTAGAGTATTTCATGATAAGCTGTAGACCACACTATCTACCTAGAGAGTTTATCTGTATTTTTCGTAGCTGTCTACATACCACCACAGACCGATGCTGGCACTAAGACCACACTCAATGAGCTGTATTCCATCATAAGCAAACAGGAAAACGCTCATCCAGAGGCGGCGCTCCTAGTGGCCGGGGACTTTAATGCAGGGAAACTTAAATCCGTTGTACCAAGTTTCTATCAGCAAGTTAAATGTGCAACCAGAGAAAAAAAAAAACTCTAGACCACCTTTACTCCACACGCGGAGACATTTACAAAGCTCTCCCTTGCCCTCCATTTGGCAAATTTGACCATAATTATATCCTCCTGATTCCTGCTTACAAGAAAAAATTAAAGCAGGAAGCACCAGTGACTCGGTCAATAAAAATGTGGTCAGATGTAGCAGATGCTAAGCTACAGGACTGTTTTGCTAGCAGAGACTGGAAAATATGTTCCGGGATTCTTCCGATGGCATTGGGGAGTACACCACATCAGTCATTGGCTTCATCAATAAGTGCATCGATGACGTCGTCCCCACAGTGACCGTACGTACATACCCCAACCAGAAGCAGGATTACAGGGAATCTCCGCACAGAGCTAAAGTCTAGAGCTGCCGCTTTCAAGGAGCGGGACTCTAACACGGAAGATTATAAGAAATCCCGCTACGCACTCCGACGAACAATCAAACAGGCAAAGCGTCAATATAGGATGAAGATCGAATCGTACTACACCGGCTCCGACGCTCGTCGGAAGTGTCAGGGCTTGCAAACCATTTCAGACTACAAAGGGAAGTACAGCCGAAAGCTGCCCAGTGACACGAGCGTACCACACGAGCTAAACTACTTCTAGGCTCGCTTCGAGGCAAATAACACTGAAACATGGATGAGAGCACCAGCTGTTCCGGACGACTGTGTGATCACGCTCTCCGCAGCCGATGTAAGTAAGACCTTTAAACAGGTCAACATTCACAAGGCCGCAGGGCCAGACGGATTACCAGGACGTGTACTGCAAGCATGTGCTGACCAACTGGAAAGTGTCTTCACTGACATTTTCAACCTCTCCCTGTCCGAGTCTGTAATACCAACATGTTTTAAGCAGACCACTATAGTCCCTGTGCACAATAACGCTAAGGTAACCTGCCTAAATGAATACCGACCCGTAGCACTCACGTCTGTAGCCATGACGTGCTTTGAAAGGCTAGTGATGGCTCACATCCACACCATTATCCCAGAAACCCTAGCCCCACTCCAATTTGCATACCGCTCTAACAGATCCACAGATGATGCAGTCTCTATTGCACTCCACACTGCCCTTTCCCACCTGGACAAAAGAAACACCTATGTGGGAATGTTATTCATTGACTACAGCTCAACGTTTAACACCATAGTGCCCTCAAAGCTCATCAATAAGCTAAGGACCCTGGGACTAAACACCTCCCTCTGCAACTGGATCCTGGACTTCCTGACGGGCCATCCCCAGTTGGTAAGGGTAGGTAACAACACAGCCACCACGCTGATCCTCCCCACAGGGACCCCTCAGGGGTGCGTGCTCAGTCCCCTCATGTACTCCCTGTTCACTTATGACTGCACGGCCAGGCACGACTCCCACACCTTCATTAAGTTTGCTGATGACACAACAGTGGTAGACCTGATTACTGACAACAACGAGACAGCCTATAGGGAGGAGGTCAGAGACCTGGCCGTGTGGTGCCACGACAACAACCTCTCCCTCAACGTGATCAAGGTGAAGGAGATGATTGTGGACTGCAGGAAAAAGCGGACCGAGCACACCCCATTCTCATCGACGGGGCTGCAGTGGAGCAGGTTGAGAGCTTCAAGCTCCTTGGTGTCCACATCACCAACAAACTAACATGGTCCAAGCACACCAAGACAGTCTGTGTCTGTCAGAGAGCTACAGACTCTGGTGATTGAGAGAGTCATGGGTACACGACAAAACCTATTCCCCCCTCAGGAGATTGAAAAGCTGCACCATCGAGAGCATCCTGACTGGTTGCATCACTGCCTGGTATGGCAACTGCTCGGCCTCCAAGACTGCAAGGCACTACAGAGGGTAGTGCAAACGGCCCAGTACATCACTTGGGCCAAGCTTCTTGCCATCCAGGACCTCTATATAACAGGCGGTGTCAGAGGAAGGCCCTAAAAATTGTCATAGACTGTTCTCTCTGCTACCGCACGGCAAGCGGCACCGGAGTGCCAAGTCTAGGTCCAAGAGGCAAACAGCGTTTACCCCCAAGCCATAAGACTCCTGAACATCTAATCAAGTGGCTACCCAGACTATTTGCATTGCCTCCCCCACACCGCTGCTACTCTCTGTTATTATCTATGCATAGTCACTTTAATAACCTACATGTACATATTACCTCAATTACCTCGACTAACCGGTGCCCCCCACATTGACTCTGTACCGGTACCCCCTGTATATAGTCTCGCTATTGTTATTTTACTGCTATTCTTTAATTACTTGTTCCTTTTCTTGTTCTTATTCATATATTTTAAACTGCATTGTTGGTTAGGGGCTTGTAAGTAAACAGTCACTGTAAGGTCTACACCTGTTGTTTTCGACATATGTCACTAATAAAATTGGATGTCAACGCAAGACTATTATATAAACTATTTCACATTCACTCTATCAGTGATTATGGAAAGTCCCACAGGCTCACACCCATCATTAGGTACTGTAAAGAAATGCTATGCTTGATGTTGTTGGAGTTGTTAGTGGTGCTAGACATCACACTGTGTTCTTGTCCCGGAGAACCCAGGAATAGCTGGAGTGGAGGCGAGGTGGAAACGGACTCTGTTTTCCTGTGTTTTCAGAGAGGTGTGGACCCTGGTGATTGAGAGAGTCATGGGTATAGACATGTCCTGCCATTTCTCTCTAACCTAACTCTAACCCGTCTGTGTCTGTCAGAGAGCTACAGACTCTGGTGATTGAGAGAGTCATGGGTACAGACATGTCCTGCCATTTCTCTCTAACCTGTCTGTGTCTGTGTCTGTCAGAGAGCTGCGGACCCTGGTGATTGAGATGGTGATGAGTACAGACATGTCCTGCCATTTCCAGCAGATCAAAAGCATGAGGAACGCCCTGCAGCAGCCTGAGGGGTGAGTGGACTGTCTCTGGACCCTGACCTATGACCCCTAACCCTTAGCCCTTGCTCTCTGGACCATGCCTTTCTTTCAAGTTTTAATGTCACATGCACAAGTACAATGAAATGCCTTTCTCGCAAACTCAAAGCCCAACAATGCAATAATCATGAACAATGTAATAATAGAAAAAACTAACATGAGAAGTAAGAGTAAGAAATACACAAAGTAAGTAAGCATACTATATACAGTACAGGAAATATTTAAAAAGTCAGTTCCTATACCATAGTGTATGTTCATGTTTTTTGTATTTAACTAGGCAAGTCAGTTAAGAACAAATTCTTATTTACAATGACGGCCATACCCGGACGACGCTGGGACAATTGTGCGCCGCCCTATGGGACTCCCAATCACGGTCGGTTGTGAGACAGCCTGGAATCAAACCAGGGTGTCTGTAGTGACACCTCTAGCACTGAGATGCAGTGCCTTAGACCGCTGTGCCACTCGGGAGCCCATGTGCAGGGATACAGGTGTGATGGAGGTAGATATGTATAGGGGTAAGGTGACTAGGCAACAGGATATAAGAAACGGATTAGCAGCAGCTTGCATGTGAGTGGGTGTGTAGAGTCAGTATAAATGTATGTGCATATCATGTGTGAGTGAGTCAGTTATGGAGTGAGTGTTTGTGTGTGTGTTTGAGTGACAGTGTGAGTGTGTAGGGCCCTGTGAGTGTGCAAAGCTCAATATAGATACAAGGTAAACTCGGTCCGTGTAGCTATTTTGTTAGCTATTTATCAGTCGTATTGCTTGGGGATAGAAGCTGTTCAAGAGCCTGTTGGTGTCAGTACCTCTTGCCATGCGGCAGCAGAGAGAATAGTCTATGGCTTGGGTGATAGGGGTCTTTGACAATTTCCGGGCCTTCTTTTCACACCGCCTGATATAGAGGTCCTGGATGGCAGAGAGCTCGGCCCCAGTGATGTACTGGGATGTCCGCACAACCCTCTGTAGTGCCATGTGATCGATGGGCGGTGCTATTGCCATACCAAGCAGTGATGCAGCCAGTCAATATGTTCTCAATGGTGCAGCTGTAGAACCTTTTCAGGATTTGAAGGCCCGTTCCAAACTTTTTCAACCTCCTGAGTGGGAAAAGGCACTGTCACACCTTCTTCACGACTGCGCGTGCGTGTTTGGACCATTTTAAGTCTTTAGTGATTTGGACACAGGGGAACTTGAAGCTTTCTACATGCTCCACTGCCGCCCCGTTGATGTGGATGGGTGCGTGCTCGCCCCGTTTCCTGTAGTCCACAATCAGCTCCTTGGTTTTGTTGATGTTGAGGGAGAGGCTGTTGCTTCAGCACAACACTGTCAGGTCACTGACCTCCTCCCTGTAGGCCTACCAACGTCATGTCGAAAGCAAACTTGATAATGGTGTTGGAGTTATTCGTGGGTGAAAAGGGAGTACAGGAGAGGACTAAGCACACACCCTTGTGGCGCCCCTGTGTTAAGGCTCAGCGTGTTGGAGGTGATGTTGACTACCCTCCCCACCTGGTGACGGCCCATCAGAAAGTCCAGGATCCATTTGCAGAGGGAGGCGTTCAGACCCAGAGTCCTAAGCTTGGTGATGAGCTTGGAGGGGATAATGGTGTTGAACACTGAGCTGTAGTCAATAAACAGCATTCTCACATAGGTATTCCTCTTATCTAGGTGGGTGAGGGCAATGTGGAGAGCAATTGAGATTGCGTCAATGGATCTGTTGGGGCGGTATGCAAATTGGAGTGGGTCTAGGATGTCTGGGATGGTGGAGTTAATGTGTGCCATAACCAGCCTCTCAAAGCACTTCATGATTACAGATGTGAGTGCTAGAGGGCGGTAGTTATGGTGGCATGAAGCCTTAGAGTTCTTAGGAACAGGGATGACTGTGGTCATCTTAAAACATGGGGATTACAGACAGGGACAAGAAGAGGTTGAATATTACAGTGAATATGCCTGCCAGCTGTTCTGCGCATGCTCTGAGAACGCGCCCCCAATCCTATATGTTTGTGTGTGTGTCACTCTTTCTCAGTGTATACTTTTGTGTGTTAGCTGATGTACCGTTGTATCTACAGAGTAGACAAGGCTAAAGCCCTATCTCTGATGCTGCATGCAGCTGACATCAGCCACCCAGCCAAGGCCTGGAAGCTGCACTACCGATGGACACAGGCCCTGATGGAGGAGTTCTTCAGACAGGTACCTTTCCTTCTTTCAGTATAGTCCCACCACTACAGTGTATAGTCACTGACAGAAACCATTGAAGAGGGAAACTTGAGTGTTTCAGCACTGTATTCTGAATGTATCCCACCTAATGAAACTTGTATTGTTAAGGAGATGGGACACCATTCTGATAGCTTCAGGAATATCTTCACTCGGATGAGCTGGTTATGTTATACAGAGCATTATGGTAGTGTAGTACATAATGCTACAGTATACAGTAACCTGCCATTCTACATTGGTATGGTTACCAAGGCTGGTGTTGTTGATTTCTTACAGGGCGATAAAGAGGTTGAGTTAGGGCTGCCATTCTCTCCTCTGTGTGATCGTAAAGCTACCATGATCGCACAGTCACAAATAGGTGAGCATCACACACATTTATTGGCCTAACTGTGAGCGGTTTCATTCAGGATGGGTTTGTATTCTCCGACAGGCCATAGCTCAAATGGGCCACCATGTGGACATTTGAGAAAGTATTTCATATTTTTCCCTTGATATGATAAAGCATGGGAATCTACACTGCCTGTCCTCAGAAATGATTGTTACATCACACACACACACATTTTCTTCTCCTGTTTCTCTGAAAAGTATAATCGTCAGTGTGAGCGAGTCATGCCTGTTTTTCTTCTCAAATGTTTGTCTGTCTCGCAGGGTTCATTGACTTCATAGTGGAACCCACATTCTCTGTGTTGGTGGACACGACAGAGAAGATCATTACCCCTCTAATAGAGGATACCTTAAAGTCACATGACACTGGCGTCCGCAGGTCAAGGTGAGACACATTCCTAATATTATACACACTATGACCCTGCTGGTCATCTATGAACATTTGAACATCTTGGCTATGTTCTGTTATAATCTCCACCCGGCACAGCCAGAAGAGGACTGGCCACCCCTCATAGCCTGGTTCCTCTCTAGGTTTCTTCCTATGTTCCAGCCTTTCTAGGGAGTTTTTCCTAGCCACCGTGCTTCTACACCTGCATTGCTTGCTGTTCGGGGTTTTAGGCTGGGTTTCTGTACAGCACTTTGACATCAGCTGATGTAAGAAGGGCTTTATAAATACATTTGGTTGATTGATTTGAAATCAGTTTTCCCAGTTGAACATGTCTGACAGATTCAACATGTCTACCAGTATCATCAGTAGGCTTACCACTTTCTCGATCTTCAGTCTCTATGGTCGATCGAAGTTGTGGAATAAGCAACCAAGTCTTCCTCCAGTATTTTCTGTTCTATTTAATTGATGTCCATATTAGGACAGCCTCACAAGGAGGCGGTGTCATATATTTGACAGAATAGAAACACTGTCTATTCTATGTTGCTCAGTTTGACGGGTAGTGGGTCGGTGACGGTGGTGGAGTCAGTCCAGAAACATAGTGGCCGAGGATCCAGCCAGGGGGTTGACCAGGGGCTCACTACAGACTATAGCCTGACTGGCATCGACCTGAAACAGGTCAGACACACATTGGCAGAGGTCATCCAACACAACAAAGACCGATGGAAGGAGCTCTCTGTACAAGGTATAGTTGTCTTTTTGTTGTTGCTCTTCTTCGTCCATGTCTTCTTCAGTCTCCTGAATACCTTTCCTTCTTTCAGTGTTATGTTCTTTCCATTGTCAGAAGTCTATGTATGACATTAGATGTTCTTTTTGCTTGTGTTCTCATTTCCTCAGAGTTGGCGAGTAAAGAGCGAGCTGAGTTGAACACTGACCCAGAGGAGATGGAGGAGTCCCAGATGAAAACAGAGGTTACGTTGACTCACACCAGCCCTGAGAGACACAGCCAGGAGCTCCAATCAGAGCCCTTCAATGAACTGATGAACAACACAAACTCCAATAACTCTTCCCAGGAGGACTCAGAGCTGGACCACCATCCTCACAGTTCTCTGTCCCCGTGTGAAGATAAAGAGACAACATCACCTGGCTCCATCTCTCCTGAACACCTACCATGGAACGGTAGGAATGTTAGCTAGCGATATGATGTGGTACAATATGATATGATATACAACACGATGTACAATACAATGCAACATAATTTAGTGCAACGTAACAGAACACAGTACAATATCACAGTGAAACCAACCAATGTCATGTCTTTTTATAATTCTGTGTCCTGTCAGTAGGCTATAGCTATGTAGTATTTCTCTCATCTCTATAATCGTATTGTCAGTCACGACGATCTGTGACCAAGTGTCCAAGAGATAACTGCGGAGTGGAGGGTTGTCAAGGTTACAGCTGTGTGATGCTGTGTTGTCATGGTAACTGTTGTTGCTTGCAGGAGCAGGCCCTGGGGCAGTCCTTGAGTCAGGGGAGCAGTCTCTTCAGAGCCCTTGATTCTGATAAGCTACCCAACAACGCTGCCACTTCCTGATTTTTATTCTACTTTACCTTTATTTAACTAGGCAAGTCAGTTAAGAACAAATTCTTATTTACAATGACGGCCTATCCCGGCCAAACCCTAACGACGCTGGGCCAATTGTGTGCCGCCCGAGTCACCATATTTGTTTGTTAGCTTTTTTTTATTGTAAATTTGTTCTGATTGATGTTATTGTATTGTTATTTATTAAAGATGGGGATCTTCTTGCTCCTCTTTGCACCGCAAGTAGTTTTTGTCTATATTCATTCTCTCTTCTCTTTCAGATGGGTTTGTATGGTAGACTAGGACGATCACGGTACTTAATTGCAACAGTGTGTGTTCTCTGTTGATCTCATGCTAGACAAACATATTTTACCCTAGAGTAGTACTGGAATGGGGGCCTTTAATGTGCCTTGCCTACAGTTATACACACTATGAGTATGATTGGTTGTGCAGTGCCTAATATTACCCACTTGGGGGTGCTGTTTTATTCCTTTCCCATTGTAATGTAGTTAACGTACACCCTCTCCATTTGACACAATAAATACACTGACAATGTAGGCATACATTTTTTTATTTTGTGTTATGAAATCTTCCCACGATTAATTTGAGATAACAATTAGCCTACTAAAATAATCCTGCCTGAAATTGAGAGGAGAGGGTTTGGAATTATTTGCAGGTGATGTTTCTCTGCTACACTATATGTCCACAATGCGTTAAGACATCTGAAATGTACAGGTTTGCCAACAGTTCATTCAATAATGAACTTTATTATTTGGTCACATGTGCAATGCATCAGCCTTTCATAGGATAGGACTCAGACACTCCAAACACCAGTGAGCCAAAAAAAAAAAAATTGTAGGACTCCTTTGTTTGTGCAGTACCTTAGAGTGGTAAACAAGTCTAACAACTCATACCTAGCCCAGTTTCTGTATAAAATACTACAAAAATATCAAGTCAATCTATGTGGAATATGTTTTTACATGATGAGACTGACAATGAGATGCATCATGTTATTTTCTGTTTAAAGAAAACTAAAACAAAAATCTGTATATTTCCAGATATAATTTCACTGCATAACAGTCAGTATTGTTGTTCAAATTTCTCATATATACTCTCTTATTACAATATCTAACAATAATGAACCATACATAACCAACTAAGAGTTTGAGATACAGTACAGACAAATGAATGACATTATCCTTTCTTGATCTCAACAACGCATGGCTGAATCAAATGGATTCCCAGGTTAGAAATGATAACCTGATAGTTTAGCATCATCTCTTACCAAGAGTTCATTACCCATTCATGTGTTTGAACCATCAGAAACATGGCCAACAGTTTGTCTGCTCCTCACGCTTCACTTTGGATCCTACTTCTTCTTGGCATCTTCTTCCTCCTCCGCCTCCTTCTCTTCCTCCTCAGGGAAGGAGATCTTTGATTTGCTCTTGAGCAGCTTGACCCCTGGGAATTGGACAGACAGAGTGCTGTAAGGTCATATCAGAGAGATCAATAACTAAGAAACAGTCGCAGATTGTTCTAACAGCTCCTCACACAGACACACACTGTGTCCTGTTCTAATACGCTACAGAAGATGATGATGTGTGTGTGTGTGTGTGTGTGTGTGTGTGTGTGTGTGTGCGCGCGCAAGTATGATGCTGTTTGTGTCAGCACAGTGGTCAAATGTAATCTGTCCTGTGACCAGACCATCTGTTAAGGTGGCTGGAACACTCCTCCATGCTGCTAAGCAACAGCACAGAGAAGACGTCCATGTGTATGGAGATCTTTAAGCGCTTTAGTCTATATCCGTTAACTATGACCAACATCAAGCCATTGACAGTAGTGTGACCAACTAGATTTGACAGTGTGAACTGATTTGCCCTCACAACCTAAACCACAGTGGTGAGCTGTATCTGCAGCTTAACATGTTCTGTAAAGGAAACAACATGACCCTGAGCCAGGCCCACATTATTTGACTGTAGCCTTCCACATAAGCTACAGTCCAGTTCGACTAGACTTTCATATCAGGTACAGTGTGTTGCTGTGAGGGCCTTACCTGGAGTGAAGGGAGGCTGGTGCTGGTAGGGGGTGTCTTTGCGCCTCGGTGTGTCTGCCAGTCGTGGCAGGGCCGCTGATAGCTCCTCTGCTAGGGCCAGCGTGTCTGTGTGAGACTTGGCCAGTCTGGTAGGAGGCAGGCTGTCTCTGTCCTCACCATGGCCTCTACAGCAGTCTGTGGACACACAGTATGGAACCAAAATAAATGGTGCTATAATACTTAACTTTAAAGGTCCAATGCAGTTTCAATTCTAATCGTAAAAACAAACAAAAAAAGCTTCTTAGCAAAGAGCAATTTCTCAAGCAATAATTTTGCTAAGACTGTCGGAGGGTTTGTGTGGGAAGGGGAAAACAGAAAATTAGCTGTTATTGGCAGACAGGTTTAGAACTCTTTCTTATTACTCGATTTAACTAATTTACCACATGGTGATGTCACCATGGAAGGCCTAAACTCCCTGCCACCAAAACCAGGTGAAATTTCAGGCGTTTTTTTTCAATCTCCAAAGCCGATATGAGTAAGACCTTTAAACAGGTTAACATTCACAAGGATTACCAGAATGCTTACTCAGAGCTTGCGCTGACCAGCTGGCAAGTGTCTTCCCTGACATTTTCAACCTCTCCCTGACCCAGTCTAATACCTACATGTTTCAAGCAGACCACCATAATCCCTGTGCCCAAGAAGCCAATGCTTTGAAAGGCTGGTCATGGTTCACATCAACACCATCATACCAGACACCCTGGACCAACTCCAATTTGCATACCCCCCTAACAGATCCACAGATGACAATTTATATTGCACTCCACACTGTCCTCTCCCACTTGGACAAGATGAACACCTATGACTAAAGCTCAGGGTTCAACATAATAGTGCCCTCCAAGCTCATCACTCAGGAACTGAACACCTCCCTCTACAACTGGATCCTGGACTTCCTGACGGGCCGCCCCAAGGTGGTGATGGTAGGCAACAACACATCCGCCACGCTGACCCTCAACACAGGGCCCCTCAGAGGTACGTGCTTAGTCCCCTCCTGTACTCCCTGTTCACAACTGCATGACTCCAACACCATCATTAAGTTTGCTGATGACACATCGGTGGTAGGCCTAACCCCATAGAATGATGAGACTGCCTATAGAGAGGAGGTCAGAGACCTGGCAGTGTGGTGCCAGGACAACAACCTCTTCCTCAACGTCAGCAAGACAAAGGAGCTGATCGTGGACTACAGGAAACAGAGGGCCAAGCACGCCCCCATTCACATCAACGTTCCTCGGTGTCCATATAATTAAGGATCTATCATGGTCCAAACACACCAACACAGTCGTGAAGAGGGCACGACAATACCCCTTCCCCCTCAGGAGGCTGAAAAGATTTGGCTTGGGCCCTCAGATCCTCAAACATTTCTACAGCTGCACCATTGAGAGCATCTTGACTAGCTGCATCACTACTTGGTATGGCAACTGCTTGGCATCCTACCGCAAGGCGCTACAGAGGGTAGTGCGGATGGCCCAGTACATCACAGGGGCCGAGCTCTCTGCCATCCAGGACCTCTATACCAGGCGGTGTCAGAGGAAGGCCCTAAAAATTGTCAGACTCCAGCCACCCAAGTCATAGACTGTTCTCTCTGCTACCACACGGCAAGCAGTACAGATGCACCAAGTCTGGAACAAACAGGATCCTGAACAGCGTCTACCACCAAGCCCTAAGACTGCTAAATAGTTAAATTGTTAACCAAATAGCTACCCAGACTATAATATATATTTTAAAAAACTGGTTTAATTTTGATTCATTTAGCAGACACTTATCCAGAGTGACTTACAGGAGTAATTAGGGTTAAGTGCCTTGCTTAAAGGCACATCGACAGATATTTCACCCAGTCGGCTCAGCGATCCGAACCAGTGACCACCCCAACGCTCTTAACTGCAAGGCTATCTGCCGCCCTGTCTGCATTGACCCTTTTTGCACTAACTCTTTTGACTCATCACATACGCTGCTGCTACTGTTTATTATCTATCCTGTTGCCTAGTCACTTTATTCCTAGTTATATGTACATATCTACCTCAATTACCTAGTACCCCTGAACATCGACTCAGTACTGGTACCCCATGTATATAGCCAGGTTATCTTTACTCATTATACTTTATTATTAAATGTTATTACTTTTCTATTATCTTCTCTCTGCATTGTTAGGAAGGTCCCATAAGTAAGCATTTCACTGTTAGTTTCTACACCTGTTGTTTACCAATCATCTGACTAATACAATTTCACTTGATGATTTGAACAGCGCTTACACTAAAATGGCATTATCATAATTTTCACAATTTCATAGTATTATTCCAACCTTATAGTATGGAAATATATAAAATACAGAAAAATCATGTTTTTGACTGGACTGGGCCTTTAATTTATTTGACCATCTGTTACAACAGTCTTCTGCTGTGCTCTGAACTGGAGCATATTCAGCATTCAACTGAATTCAAGGCCATTGAGCCTAAAGGCTTTTGGCCATTGGACATTGTTTGGCCATGTTGTTGTTTAAGGGCGGTGGGCCATGTTGGATATATTCTAATCCACCCCCTAATTAACAAGCCAAATGTGTAATGAAAACTGCAATAATTACTACAATAATATAGTTGCTATCTAATTGGACCAAGAATAGGCTGCTGTGTTCAATTTAGTTTCTCCTGTGCCCATAGTCCTTGTTGCACTATCCATTTGAGAGATGGGATGGTGTAGCTCTCTCTGTGCACTATCTGACTATCCATTTGTGAGACTTATAACAGGAGGATGATATAACTCAGTCAATCAATATCTAATGTAGATGTATAGTGGCCATGGCCTTTCCAGGAAATAGCTACCGCTATGAGTCAGCAAGCATGGTCAGTCACTCTGTCACGCGCATCAATAGGCTCTGTTTAATATAATGCTGCCCAGACAATACACCCAGTGCTTCCTACTCTCCAGAATAAAAGGAGAATATGAACCAGTGGAACATGTGCTGTCATGACAGCAGAGCTTGTGAATGCAACGGTTTGTGTTGAAAAAATGGTGTGAGTGACGACATGTACCTTTCATGGAGGGCGGAGTGTAGACGCTGTGTTTTCTCTGAGCGGGAGATGTCCCTGCACTCTGGGTCTGGTGTAGAGAGATGGAGGGGGAAGAAAATAACAGCATGAGAATCAACAAGCAGAGATCCCATTTCACTGAAGCTATTTCAGGAGCCAGGCCATCTCAGGTAATCAATGACAACAACTGCATCAGATAGACATGCCATCTCATACAACCATAGACTGTTGCTAGGGAGCATCCTGATAACGTTGTTCTTTGACTTTTATTTCTGCTTTTAAACAGAGCAAGGTAAACAGAGTGTGAACTACCTCTCCTTGATGACTTGTTGTCTGCTTGTCATCTGTGTGAGAGAAAAGCAGACATGAGTTATAGTACATTTGCCAGTTTAGCTAAAATTGTCAGCCTTAAAAAAAGGAAAGGGGGATACCTAGTCAGCAGTACAACTGAATGCATTCAACTGAAATGCGTCTTCTGTATTTAACCCAACCCCTCTGAATCAGAGAGGTGCGGGGGGCTGCCTTGCTCAGGGGCAGAATGACACATTTTTACCTCAGCTTGGGGATTGGATCCAGCAACCTTTCGGTTACTGAACCAGTGCTCTAACCACTAGGCTACCTGCCGCCCCAAAAAAGGAGCTATTACTCAACCCTCGGTTAGAATCTGTGTGCTGAGATTCTGCTGGAACATTGTATTTCACCTGTGTGATGTGACTACAGTGGGAGAGTTGTAATGTTTATCACGATGAGCTCATGGCTGAGAGAGTTTATGGTTCAGTGTCCAGATCACTGCTAACCTCCGGCTGTAATGGCTGACTGGTGACTGTTGCTCTAACTTCTTCTCCATTGACGTTTCTCTGAATTGAAATTGATCTTAGAAATGACAACCAGGGGTGATTCATATGGTTCAGAGGATGAGTTCTATCACCATGAACATCACAGCTGGAGCAAAACACCAACAATTCAATAAGTTATTGAATGAATGGCATTGGACAACAGACTTAGCTTGAAAATCCAGACTGAATTCAGCTCCATCACATTTGTAGTGCATAAATGGAAGACAGCACAAACATGTGAACCACATTAACATGACTATTTTGTTGAATGAATAGCATGGGGCAACACACAAGCCCTGTATTATATAGATGCTGGATCTTACTTTGATCACTCTTTTGCTGCTAAGAAGTTTTCTGCACCTCAGGAAATGCAGATGAGCTTTGTGATTTACATAAGCTCACTGAAAACCCACACTAACACTTGGTTATGTTAAGAGTATTGCATTTTTTGTGTATCCTACCTTTGACCAGCTAATAGCCTAACCACGATCAAGCAACATTCTCAACTAAACGTTAAAATCCTGTTGCTGCAGGATTGTTTTGCCGTGACAATATACAGTACCAGTCAAAAGTTTGGACACACCTACTCATCATTCCAGGGTTTTTCTTTATTTTTTATATTTTCAACATTGTAGAATAATAGTGAAGACATCACAACTATGAAATTACACATATGGAATCATGTAGTAATGAAAAAAAGTTTTCAACAAATCTAAATAAACATTACCGTTCAAAAGTTTGGGGTCACTTAGAAATGTCTTTGTTTTTGAAAGAAAAGCAAATGTTTTTGTCCATTAAAATAACATTGATCAGAAATACAGAGTAGACATTGTTATTAATGTTGTAAATGACTATTGTAGCTGGAAACGGCAGATTTTTTTAATGGAATATCTACATAGGCGTAGAGGCCCATTATCAGCAAACATCACTCCTGTGTTCCAATGGCATGTTGTGTAAGCTAATCCAAGTTTATAATTTTAAAAGGCCAATTGATCATTAGAAAACCCTTTTGCAATTATGTTAGCACAGCTGAAAACGGTTGTTCTGATTAAAGAAGCAATACAACTGGCCTTCTTTAGACTAGTTGAGTACCTGGAGCATCAGCATTTGTGGGTTCGATTACAGGCTCAAAATGGCTAGAAACAAAGCCCTGATGGTGTGGGGGTGCTTTGCTGGTAACACTGTCAATGATTTATTTAGAATTAAAGGCATACTTAACCATCATGGTTACCACAGCATTCTGCAGCGATACGCCATCCCATCTGGTTTGTGCTTAGTTGGACTATCATTTGTTTTTCAACAGAACAATGACCCAAAACACACCTCCAGGCTATGTAAGGGCTATTTTACCAAGAAAGAGAGTGATGGAGTGCTGCATCAGATGCCCTGGCCTCCACAATCACCCGACCTCAACCCAATTGAGTTGGTTTGGGATGAGTTGGACCGCAGAGTGAAGGAAAAGCAGCCAACAAGTGCTCAGCATATGTGGGAAGTCCTTCAAGACTGTTGGAAAAACATTCCAGGTGGAGCTGGTTGAGAGAATGCCAAGAGTGTGCAAAGCTGTCATCAAGGCAAAGGGTGGATACTTTGAAGAATCTAAAATAAAACATTTTGATTTGTTTAACACTTTTCTGGTTACTACATGATTCCATGTGTGTTATTTCATAGTTTTGATGTCTTCACTATTATTCTACAATGTAGAAAATAGTAAAAAAAAAAAAATAAGAAAAACCCTTGAATGAGTAGGTGTCTAAACTTTTGACTTGGACTGTAGGTTAAATTAAGATCCTACATCTGTATGTTGTTCTCTGTGGCCAACACTGTACATGAACATACATCAAAACATGTGGAGCACATTAACATGACCAAGAGTGTTGTATGAATGGCACAGAACAACAGACAAGCATTGGATGTGTCTACAAACAGCTAAACATGCAGAGCACATGATATGTATTGGACCAACATTCTACCTTGTACTATAGGCCTATGTTGTATTCTAAGGCCAACACAGTACATGAACTAAAGGCTGCAGCAAAACATGTGGAACACATTATCAGCCTTTTACTACCATTTAACGCATCACCTCACAACAATAGCTGAATGTAGTCAGTGTGTCTCGAACCATCAAGCCTACGGGCATGGGAGGGTGATGACGTCACAGTCTCCGCTGTAGTGGGCAGGGGAAAAGAGCACTGGCATTCCCTGGGGTCATTTAAGGCTGCTATGACACTTTACAAGGCATCTATAACACTATACATCCTCTGTGACACCCTTCAATCCAGCCACTGTTATAGGACACCAGTCATACTAGTGGGTCTGCGTCCAAGGAAAATGACCAGCTGTTTTTACACAAGAGGAGAGAGTTGAAGAGCTGATGGAAAATCAACAGTGAACCTTACATAAAGCTAAAATGGCCAGAGGGAGAGTCTTGTATTAGCTATTTCCAGGTCCATGGGTTTCACACAGTATCTCTGTTAGGGAGTGTTAAATTAAAGCCATGGGCACCGCAGCTCAAAATATCTTGATAGCACCTCTGGTTCTCAATGATACAATTCTGATTCAGGACACCCAATAATCCAGAGACACAATACACAACACTAAGGTAAGGTTCAGTACTAACCTTCAGAAGTGCCTCTCTCCAAGAGATACAGTTTGGATGACATTCACAGGGAAATATCAGCAAGACAAAGAGCTGCTTGTAGCTGAAATAATGGCTGTGAATGAATAGGGTCCCACGCATACCACCTACAGTATGCAGACCACATACACAGACAGAGTTGAGCAAAACAAGTTTCACTCGACTACACTACACCATCCATTCTCATTCACAGCACACAGCCAGTAAGTCACAATGGGATCTCTCAGGATAATGTAATGGTAAAAGGCCAGATAGCATAAACACTATCAACTAAGCAAAGAGTTTGACAAGACAACTAGGCTGGAGGAAACTGTCCATACGCCCATAGAGACATAGAGAATAGAGGGATAGAGGAATGGTGAGATGGAAGGAGGGATGGAACCAGGGTCATGGTGGGAACAGAGCTGTCACATTGGCAGTGGTTACCTACGCCTGCCATAAAACACAGACCTGGCACTGAGGAGACAGAAATACATGGACCCAGCCAAGGATAAAGAAATCAATGGATAAAAAGAAAGGGTGGGTCTGTGATGAAAAACACACACATTCATACATTCTGACAATGTAATGCCTCTAAGCTGGCTCCTGGATGAAGGTCCTGCCACTGGCTTCTGTCAGACAATTTAATTGCCACCCAGTAGATTTGGGATAGCTGGTTTGTTACAAACAGGGACGTCCCAAATAGCACCCTATTGCCTACATGGTGCACTACTTTTGACCAGATCCTTATGGGCCCTGGTCAATAGTAGTGCACTATAAAGGGAATAGGGTGCTATTTGGGATGTAGCCAAGAACACCCCCTACTCTCTGCCAGAAACTCTGAGGAGAATATGGGCCAGCACACTCTCCATCAATTAACAGTACCAACCCTTCCCTTCCTCTGCACCATGGGATAAATAAAACCTGTACATTGATACTGATGATTCAGTACAATGTGTTAAATAAAATCTGTACGTTCACACTGATGATTCAGTCCAATGTGTTAAATAAAATCTGTACGTTCATACTGATGATTCAGTCCAATGTGTTAAATCAAATCTGTACATTCATACTGATGATTCAGTACAATGTGTTAAATAAAATCTGTACATTCATACTGATGATTCAGTCCAATGTGTTAAATAAAATCTGTACGTTCACACTGATGATTCAGTCCAATGTGTTAAATAAAATCTGTACGTTCATACTGATGATTCAGTCCAATGTGTTAAATAAAATCTGTACATTCATACTGATGATTCAGTACAATGTGTTAAATAAAATCTGTACATTCATACTGATGATTCAGTACAATGTGTTAAATAAAATCTGTACGTTCATACTGATGACTCAGTACAATGTGTTAAATAAAATCTGTACGTTCATACTGATGATTCAGTCCAATATGTTAAATCAAATCTGTACGTTGATACTGATGATTCAGTACAATGTGTTAAATCAAATCTGTACGTTCATACTGATGATTCAGTACAATGTGTTAAATAAAATCTGTACGTTCATACTGATGATTCAGTACAATGTGTTAAATCAAATCTGTACGTTGATACTGATGATTCAGTACAATGTGTTAAATAAAATCTGTACGTTGATACTGATGATTCAGTACAATGTGTTAAATAAAATCTGTACGTTGATACTGATGATTCAGTACAATGGGTAGAAATTCACCATGTACATACTAATTATCTATCAAACCTCTCTTTCTAGACACACACGAGCGTGCAAGGCCTGCAAAAATCCACCCAGACACAAACACACACTGTTCAGGCCGCCCAGCACCTCACAGAACTCACACATGCTCACAGGCACACAAATACACACAAACGGATGATTTATCAAACCCTGTGTGCTGTAAGATATGTGGCCAGCCAGGCTGTGCCAGGTTAGGACATGAGGAACAGCGGTCAGATACAACAACACTATCTCATGTCATGACATAACGATAATGATAACCATTCACATCCTGTTCCCCTCAGTGACGTGATGTTGAGTATGACTGTGATGCCTGACTGGGAGCTCTGCTTGCATGCCTTTCTGTTCTGTACTGGGCAGCCTGAACAGTGTGTGTTTGTGTGTCTGGGTGGGTTTTTGCATGCCTTCTGTACTGGGCTGTACAGCAGGCTGGGATGTGGTGGGCAGCTGGGTGATGTGTGTGGAGATGTATGTTTGACCATGATCACACAGTCAAGTCACATGGGGTAAAGGTCAAGGTCACCAACAGCGTGTTGATGAGGCTAATGAACCAAGCTTTACCCTGGAGGCCAGAAATATCTGATCTCACTGCCTTCCAGATTCAACATAAGGAAATGGTTGGTAGATTGGTGTGTGTCATGTGGTTGAAGGTTGATTCTCTGCTGTCTATCAGGTTTGAATTGTAAAACGTACCAGTGTTTGATTACAGACAGATACTGTACTCTCTTTTACAGACCACCCATCTCTTATTTGGTCCTGCTGGTCTCTTCTCACACTGTCTCAGAGTCATCCACAGCTATACCAGGGGAGCTTTCTTTGGTACAGGTCCTCCCAGTCTTACTCTATGATGACCTTTCAAAAGCAGTGGGGAGGAAGGCCAGAGTGTGGACAAGGCAGCTTTTGCTATGACTGTGCTGCAGCCTGCTAGGGTATGGGCTGTGACTTTGGCTAGGTGGCAGGCTGTGCTGGAGGCTGCTAGGGTATGGGCTGTGACTGTGGCTAGGTGGCAGGCTGTGCAGGAGGCTGAGCTGTAAGCTGTGGCTGTGTTGTGACTATAGCTGTGCAGTGTTGCAGTCTCCATATGCTGACGCCACAGGGAAGGTATTTGTGCTGATATCACATTGTGACCCTCCATGTTCTGGATCTCTCACTCAAGGTTAGATTCCACTCTCACTGTTTCATGATGACACAACAAAGATAAAACACTCGCCTTGCCACCTCCTTTTTAACACACTTCTCGTTACTCCCATTCACCAGGGCTGATATCACCCTCTATCCATCCTCCCCCCTCAGACATCTTATAGTTTAACACTCCATTTTGTGTAGCCCACAAGCGTAGACTTCGAGCCCTCGTTCAACCCATGTTTACATGACTCCTTTATATCCCACAGCTCTTCATTAAATGGCATCAGACAGATCTGAAAGAAAACACTTAGATGATTTACATAAATGAGAGCGAGCCAAATGGCGTTTGTATTTCTCCTATCAATAACGAGCAAGTTGGGAACAAACAAAAAGTCTCCAAATTCAAACGACCCTCAGTAGGAGCATTACAAATCAAAAACCAAACAATTGTCATATGAAGACACACATCATTTCCATGACAGTTTAGAGTCATGCAGAGTGTAGCTTGGCAACATTCAGACCATACATTCCATTTCAATACAGGAAACTACTGAAATTCAATTTTCACTGCTTTTCATTGAGGGCAATTCGAATTGGAATGTCTATTTCCTGAATTGAATGAGATGAGATGAAATTGAATTGACACCAACCCTGTTTCTCACACAGGAGAAGTATCTTACCTGCTGCAGTTAGGTCTGGTGGAAGATAGATGGCATGGGTGGCTGGTGTAGGTCTCCTCTTACGGATCTGTTTGGGAGAGACAGGACAGGGCAGGATAGGGGCACAGGATAGGATAGGGGCGCAGGTCGGGACAGGACAGGGCAGAGAGACAGGGCAGAGAGACAGGGCAGAGAGACAGGGCAGAGAGACAGGGCAGAGAGACAGGGCAGAGAGACAGAACAGAGAGACAGGGCAGAGAGACAGGGCAGAGAGACAGGGCAGAGAGACAGGGCAGAGAGACAGGGCAGAGAGACAGGGCAGAGAGACAGGGCAGAGAGACAGGGCAGAGAGACAGGGCAGAGAGACAGGGCAGAGAGACAGGACAGAGAGACAGGACAGAGAGACAGGACAGGGAAAAATGGTGTTAAAGTGTGGCGCTGAGGATAGCTGGAGACAGACAACAACCAGTCACTGCTGTGTGTGCATGTTCTACAAAGTGATAGACTAGAGTTCAGTGTCAATAAAATCACTAGTCTAGGTTAGGGAGAGGGGTGGGTGGGTGTGGAGGTGGTGGGGGGAGTAGGAGAGGTTGGCCAAAGCTTTGGAAGAAGCTATTTTTCTATAACCACTATAGTGACAAATAAGGATACAATGGAAATAGTTTAGTCTGGCACTATACTTTTTCCCCAAGCAATATTCACTCAAGGCACTAAGACATTGCAATAAAGTCTAGAAAACTAAGATTGTGACAAATAATTCCAGAAAGTGGAGGGGGAAAACAAGCCTTCACTCATCTTTCAAGGAGTTGACCATTGTCCATGACATAAAACAGGTTTCCCACACAGGCATAACATGATCAAAGTAAAGCTTCTTCTGCCAGTCAGTGTCAAGAGGAGCTAGTCCTTTTAACTCTGTGAGATTCCCAGGTTGCAAAAATGCAACAGGTCCTAAACTCATGTCTAACACTACATAGTTCATCTCCTTAGACTCAGATGTATTTCTAAGTAGCATTTGTTGTGTGTCCTGTCTTCTCTACGATGTGATTATGTAGCAGAAAAAATAAATTGAGAATAACATTCTGGAGCAAGAGCAGGAGGAATTATGTTAAGTGTTGCAATTTTTGGGGGGCAAAAATGCTTGGGTCTCACAGGGATAAGCCCCACACTCTTTCAACGAGCCCACCATCACAGTATCATTCCATTACCATGTCATAATGGTAATCACATTTATTAACATATCATGTAGAAGTGAATGTTTTTACTTACGTGCTCTGATGCCTGAGGGTCCAGCTGACTCTGAAAGACAGGTACAGAAAACTGGATCTTCTTAGAACTGTTGGGCTCCATGTTGGGCTCCATGTTGGGCTCCATGTTTTGAGAGGTTAGAGAAAGAAAGATGGAGGAAAGAGGGAAAGTAAGAGAAAGAGAGGAAGAGGGGACTGTGTTGGGAGCAGCTGCACATACTGTAGCAGCAGCAGCAGCCTCTTTTCTCTTCTGTTCCTCCCCCCTTCCTTATGAGCCCTGTGATAGCTTTAGTGGACAGCCCAGCCCAGCCTGCCTCTCCCCTGCCCCCGTCAAAGAAAACGAGAGAAAGAGAGAAATGCACTCCACCTCACACACTCCTCTAACGTCCAGTCCACTATAGCAGCCACAGACAGTCTCCCTTGTCCCCCAGCCCTCGACTCAGACCGACCAACAGCATTCCATTTAGCCTCTGCTGGGTCAAGTGTTCTCTCTCTTTGATGAAAGCCACAGGCCAGTCTGAGTGTCCGATATCTCTCTCCCCCTCCCTCCATCTCTCTGAGTATCATGACATCACGGCCCAGAAGTGCAATATAATCCCCCGAAGGGACCAGGCAGGCACAATGTTAAATATTGATAACCCAAGTTCAGGAAACCACTGCCCCCCTCTCTCTCCATCTTCCTCCATACTTCTTTCTCTCATAGACCTCGTGCTCTCTTACTTCCCTCTCTCTTTCCCTCTCGCTCCCTCTCCTTTCCTGAGTGGTATGTGAACCTTGAGACAGTGGACTGGACTGAATAATGCCTAATATGCTCAATCCCGCAGGCATGTCGTAGTTTATAAATTAGTAATCATTTAGATTTCCTCACTCATTTATATATAACACACTACCATTCAAATGTTCGGGGTCACTTACAAATGCTCTTGTTTTTTAAAGAAAAGCACATTTTTTTGTCCATTAAAATAACATCAAATTGATCAGAAATACAGTGTAGACATTGTTAATGTTGTAAATGACTATTGTAGCTGGAAACGGCAGATTTTTTTTATGGAATATCTACATAGGTGTACAGAGGCCCATTATCAGCAACCATCACTCCTGTGTTCCAATGGCACGTTGTGTTAGCTAATCCAAGTTAATAATTTTAAAAGGCTAATTGATCATTAGAAAACCCTTTTGCAATTATGTTAGCACAGCTGAAAACTGTTGTTCTGATTAAAGAAGCAATAAAACTGGCCTTCTTTAGACTAGTTGAGTATCTGGAGCATCAGCATTTGTGGGTTCGATTACAGGCTCAAAATGGCCAGAAACAAAGTCCTTTCTTCTGAAACTCGTCAGTCTATTCTCACCATACATCCTCATATTTCAGATCAGGGGGTTGCGCTAGCTTCCAAATTCAAAAGTCTGCATTTTCAAACCACAGACCCTCCAAAAATCTGCGTTCTAACTAAACAGAGATGTTTAATACATCGGTCCACTCAGTGCTCTAGTATAGAATGCAGGAAAATACAGGTCAGTTCAAGAGGGTGCCATGTTAAAACATAGTTTTCTTTACCCCACATTTGTATCAAAGTACATACAATAGTTATTACATTAATCCAAATGATATTATAGCCTTATATGCTTGCATTGGACAGCGTTGATGAAATACCAACGCTATAATAGGTGTTGGAAAAACGACCAGCTCCCGACACCCATAATTCTTGAATTAGATTTATTTGATTTCATTCATCATTAATGTAACCACAATGTTCAAATACATACAAATAAATAACATGTTTATTTGTGGATGATGTAGTAGTCTGCAAGGACTGACCAAAACAACAACATTCTGACATGCAGTCCTCAATGAGGACTTTGATGACCCATAAATGACCCATTTCTCTGTATCTGGCATCTGTCTAGGAATGGCAGATAATCCAAGCTAGAATGAGAAGACAAAACACAGTACGCTGATGTAATGTTCACAATGTGTCAACGTGCTGTACACAGAGAAACCATAATAAACAATATAAAGGAGCGCTTTAGAGAAAAGTAATAACCTCAGCAACACAGACCTGTTATTTACACCACGCCAAGTCAAACTGAGTGACACACAAACAGGCCCACAGTCCCAGTGCCCATTGATGGGGCAGTTCTGTGTCTCAAATGGCACTTTATTCCCTACTGCACTACTTTTGACCCTGGTTAAAAGTAGTGAACTATGTAGGGAATAGGATGCCATTTGAGGCGCACCCAGTGTGTTTTCGCCTTGCCATCAATGGTGCCCATTTATGCTCAGGGATCATTCTGTGCCTCTAAACACGTACGACCTAGGAACACCTAATACCTCTGGAGGAAATGCCAGAGAATTAGAGGCAGGGGCTGGAGGTGTGGAGCGGGCCGGACAAGCGACTGGGTGCCACCTCAGGGGTGAAGCACAGTTCAGCATATAGGGGAAAAGAGATGTTATAAGTTGCATGTTCGTCTGTTCTTGACCATTAGTAAGTACAAGTAAGCTACAGGTAAGTACAGATCATCTACAGCTATGTAGTAAGTGGGTCATTCCACGAAATGAGTCCCTTTTGCATTCCTTCAATATTTTAGGTGCACCAATATTTAATTTTAACAAACATTATGTACATAATTTGTTCAAACCGGAAACGACAAGTTTAATTGGGTTGCATCAACTACTGCTTTTAAAAAGCACCACTTAAATGTATGCATTATATTCATTTCACACCTTTGTCCTGGGTTGTGTTCATTAGGGTAACAATGGAAAACGTTATTTAAAAAAATCATACAGAAAGTAAGTCCAGTTAGTCCCTCACCGATTCAATCAATTTCCCTCCGTTTGGTGCCTAATGAATTCGACCCGGATGCGTGTTTTTCTTAGTGTCTCACATTAAAAACAAACAAAAATTCATACCTGTATTTCTTATCTTAAATAGATGTTAAAACCACTAAATGCATTTGTCCTGAGATATTTTCTTTAAAGGGGTAATAAAAAAAGAGAGATAATAGAGAGACAGATGGCCTGAACTGGAGAGTAGAAACACAGTAGAATTAACAGTATCTTGTCTGATAGTAGAAAGACTATATAGAGCTCTAATTATATTTTCAAGTTCAGAGACAGTGAAATGTATTGCATAGTTAGTTCCGGACCTGGGTTCAAATACTTTATCTGACCTTGCCTGGCTTAACAAGCCATTAAGAATAGTCCCAAAAGGCTAAACCCCACCCATCTGGCACTACAGGCAAGCTGAGCAAACAATCAAAGTATTTAAAAGACTTCAAATAGTATTTGAAACCAGGTCAGATTAGTTCCTCATAGAGATGGTATTAGAAGAAGAGGGCATGGTAATTTACAGCAGACACTAAATTCCCATACAACCATTATCAGCTTCTAACTCTATTTTTCACCTTTAGGACAAGAGATGCACCCTGATCCACATCTATGTGCTTAAATACAACCCATACACAACGTCAGGATCATATCATAATAACAATGTCACCAACAACCAGAGATGGAATTGGAGAAAAGTCACTCTGGGAAATCACTGATCCTAGAATTTACCTTAAAGTAACTACCCAGTGAAAATCTAACTTTTAAAAGTTCATATTCTGTTAACTCATATCCAAATAATTTTGTTGACTCTTCCTATACTCATATGTTGCCAGCATTAATCCAAAAAAATAAAACACAAAAATGCTTGCCATTTCCTCATAGAACATGATGTCATCTCCATGAGGAGGAGATAGCCAATCATCGGTCTACTAGCATTAATATTATTAATGACCGGGTATATGCCCACACCATTCTGTTGTTGGGGTACACCCATAACATTCCAACACAGAAAAACAGCTTTTTAACACACCTAATAAAAAAATAGAAGGAAAACTCTTTAGCTCATATTGTAAGTATTTATAGGTCATGTTTCACAGAAATCTGGAAACACTGAGGAGTTACTTAAACACATTTTGTACATGTCAAAATTATTTTACTTTGCGAACTCTAGTTCCCCTCCAATTCCCCCGTCGACAACACATGAGTAATGCAGTAGTTAGTCATTCTGAGTGTTTGAAATAGGACGGTTAAGACAGAGACAAAGACAGTTCACTATAACAGCAAGTATACAGCAGCATTAGTGTCTCCAAGGCACACAGCATAGAGGTCTTAAGATACAAGGGAACTCATTTATAAACCTTTGGAAGGTACAAAATATATCCCAAAACATGTGTGCCAATTTTCACTCAAAAGTTGGCATTTATAAAAACTGAACTTGATGTAAAAACGTGCTCGCCTTTTCGCAGACTTTAGACAATGCTTTTGCAGATTCTAGTGGTTGAAATATTGCATTGCAAGCAGGCAAGTACATTTATATTTTGTGCAAATGGGGGATATGATGGACACGCTTATGCATAACAATAAACAGGTTAATAACAAGATGCAATCATTTTCCGTTAGTGAGTAAAGCGAAAATATATTTAGTTTATCTTTGCATTTTAAAATAATTAGACAATCATCTATATCCCTGGCTATTATTTATCTCCATGATCATTGCATAATATATGGCTCACCTTTTCTGTGATGGTGTCATACTCACGAGGTAGCCTATATAGGGCAACAACAAGGATACCATTCATCTCATATCTCCTTTAATTGGACCCACTTCACAGTAGTAAATAGATAAGCTATTTCAAGTATTTTGCTGTATGCCATCCGATCCAGAGCGCAGTTGTATTAAGGGTGGAACAGACAGGTTGTAGGTTACTTCTGTAGCCGACATCTGAATACTGCAATTTAACATTTCTTGAGTAGACGATATTGCATTTATACACATAATACATATTTTCATAACTATTGCAGAATAAATTCTTCACCTTTTCTGGCCATTATTGGTCCATATTTCTGAAGTAACCATAGCCTACAACAAATTACCATGCGCATCTCTAATTTAATTAAGCCTATTAGATAAGCTATTATTTCAAGTATTTTGCTCTATGCATCAGAAAGGAAGTGGGTTTATAACCAAATTAAAATGTACCAGGTGAACAGGTGCATTGTAGTGTGCATGTCTACCACTGTAAGTAGAGAATGTTTCAGAATTCGCGGGCAGTGCAGCATTGTTTCGAAAAGTCAATGCAAAAAACATTAGGCCCAATTAAATTCAAACAGTCTGCTTACAGCTCAACAGCAATTTGCAATAGTTGTTGTCTTTCATAAACTTTTTGTCTATCAGATAGCCTAGGCCTACAGCAAATGTCAATGCAAAAGTTTAACATTCTGCAATCAAGTTTGATCAAGTTCGCTATTGCCTTTAGAAAACTGCTCGAATACTTCCAAAGTATACAGCAAGGGCGTTTTTGGGCGTTTTTGTCACCATAAAAGGTGAACGATGGGCGTTTTTGTCACCACAAAAGCTGAACGATGGGCGTTTTTGTCACCATAAAAGGTGAACGATGGGCGTTTTTGTCACCATAAAAGGTGAACGATGGGCATTTTTGTCACCATAAAAGGTGAACGATGGGCATTTTTGTCACCATGAAAAGGTGAATGATGGGCATTTTTGTCACCATGAAAAGGTGAATGATGGGCGTTTTTGTCACCATAAAAAGGTGAATGATGGGCGTTTTTGTCACCATGAAAAGGTGAATGATGGACGTTTTTGTCACCATGAAAAGGTGAATGATGGGCGTTTTTGTCACCATAAAAAGGTGAATGATGGGCGTTTTTGTCACCATGAAAAGGTGAATGATGGGCGTTTTTGTCACCATGAAAAGGTGAATGATGGGCGTTTTTGTCACCATAAAAAGGTGAATGATGGGCGTTTTTGTCACCATAAAAGGTGAATGATGGGCGTTTTTGTCACCATAAAAGGTGAATGATGGACGTTTTTTTGTCACCATAAAAAGGTGAATGATGGGCGTTTTTGTCACCATAAAAAGGTGAATGATGGGCTTTTTGTCACCATAAAAGGTGAATGATGGGCGTTTTTGTCACCATAAAAGGTGAATGATGGGCGTTTTTCAGGCAGAGAACCGATGCTCTTTCACTCACAGTTTCAGGACGGCTGTGATTTATAACAGTAAACAGTATGTATGGTGTGTGCCAAGTTTATAAATCTCAATATTTTTGTATGTATGCAGTCTTTTCAGAAATGGCACACGCAGATATTCAGATATTTAGTGTGAAATTTACGCAACGGTTATAAATGAGGCCCCAGAGTATCTGTCAGTCAGCAGGCTACTCAGGAGTTGAAACCACAGAAATAAAAACCCTCTACCTATATGGTTGAAAACACAGTGTTAAGGTATCTGCCGTCATCAGACTCTCTGGAAATAGTAGAAACAGTGGTAAAAGGTCGTTGGGCTGTTCAGTGTATGGCTTCACCAGTGTTCAGGTTGAGTAGAATGGGTAGACTTTACCAGTGGTTATCTTCAACTGCAGGAGAAAACAACAACACTCTTTACACATTGAGAAATAGTGGTGCTAGCCGAAAGCTATAGAGGTGCCAGCGGATGGCTGAATCGCAACAGGTCTATATGGCTCGAAGAACCAATTTGTACAAGTGTATGAAATGAGCTGAGCTCCGCTGGATCAGGTATGGTGGATTGCTACAGGGATTCTGGTTACGGCAGGGTGTAGATAACATGAAAGGATCTTTATGGCTTAGTGAAGAAAGAGAGATTACTTTTAGTATGAACAGATAGATTCTCTACCCACAGAATGACAGACACTCACCTCAGATGTAGGACCTGTCAACAGTCTAACAGGGGGTATTCTCTGGCCAACACAGGTGATCGTCGTGGAGATACGGCAGCAAGGAGCTCGCTGGCTATCTCCTGTCGAATCTCATCAGCAAGGCTCTCTTTGATCTGAGAGAGAGGACAGAAGTTACACAGAGAGACTAATGAATTAATAAATCGTCTCTTTGATAGGAAGGGACAGAATAACTCATTGACTACACTCAAACAGAAGAAAATGCTCAGAAACTGAGTGAAACAAGGAGGTGCTACAGTATCAGCACTTGCCCAATAAGAAATGCTTGTTTTTCGTTGCATAACGATTTGCCACAGAGTGCTCTAATGAACACAACCCAGGATTGGCAGTACACCCTGTTCTGTTGGTGTAATAAGGGCTTCATAAATAAAGTTGATTTTAAACTGAGATTTTTTAAACACAAAACACACATCTCTCATCCCTCAAAATAATTAAAGCTGGAATCCTTAATTGTGAAACTGCTATTTTCATTTGCAACATTACAACAACAAGAAGTTACTGCAAACAACGAACACTGTTTTTTCCCCTCGGACATCAATTTTCGCACAATATGTACAGAATTTGTTTTACCATGCTGCACAATGCTCCTCAGCCCGGCAAAAAAAACAATAATGGCGGTCGGGAGGCCAGTGGTGTCGTTTTCCTCTTACTGCAGATTCCATCTTTAAACACCTGCCAAACACTGACATCAGGCCACTGACTAAGAAGTAGTCCTAAGGTATAGCCATAGGTTCCTGTGGAATCCCAATTTCCTTTTGAAGCTTAAATCAGCTCAGTGAATGATTTTTCATGAGCGGAATCATCTTTCAATAAGGATGTCGTAACCTTGTCCGTCAGCCAAGGACATAATACAACATGTCCTGGGCGATATTGGCATTGTTATTGCACCTCAAACACAAATACTGTCAGGCACTGGGCAGGGTCCAATTTGAGCACTCATAGTTCAGTGAAGGACAAATCTTAATGTTGTCCAGTATTCTAAAATAGAATAGAATCTCAATGTTGACCTTTATTCTAAAATAGAATCCTAGAACACACTGAGCTCACTTACCTCCTTGATGAGCTGCTGTAGCTGGGGGTTGTTTGCCCTTCCTACGCCTAATCTTTGTCCTCTTCCTCCCTCCCTACCCCTCTCCTCTAGCAGGTGAGGGTCTACAGCTGCCCCTCTTCCTCCTCTGTCCTCTTCCTCTCCTTGTGCTCGATCCTCTGGATGTTGCTCTCCTGTCAGTGCCTGGTCTATGGCATGGTCCTGGGCCTCTAGAGGACCAATCTGGCCCTGGGAGAATCCTGTGGAGGCACCAGGCCGTGGAGGGGGGGCTGGGGTGAGGGTGATGGAGGCTTGGTACACCTCTGTCTTCTGGGGGCCTGGGAGGGGCAGCTCTGGGGCGTGGGAGGGGCCTGGGTGATATCTGGAGGACCTCATTGGACTGGCTGACCTGGAGGAGCAGCCTGAGCTCGGGGTTGGTGCCATGCTTGGTCTGCTCTCTGCCCCACCCTCGTAGCCCAGCTCTGTCTGCAGGTACAGCGGTTCCATCAGCAGGTTCGACATCTGGAGGGAGAAACCACACAAACCACAAGCATGACACATAGTGAAGTGCGACAAGAGTAAAACCATACGGTGCATTCGGAAAGTAGTCAGACCCTTTCCCTGTATTTTTCATTTTGTTACGTTACAGCCTTATTCAAAAATCCTCAACAAATCTACACACAATACCCCACATTGACAAAGCCAAAACAGTTATTTTTACATTTTTGCAAATGTATTAAAAATAAGTATTCAGACCCTTTGCTATGAGATTCAAAATTGAGCTCAGGTGCATCCTGTTTACGTTGATCATCCTTGAGATGTTTCTACAACTTGAATGGACCACCTGTGGTAAATTCATTTGATTGGACATGATTTGGAAAGGCACACACCTGTCTATATAAGGGCTCACAGTTGACAGTGCATGTCAGAGCAAAAACCAAGACATGAGGAATTGCCCGTAGAGCTCCGAGAAAGGATTGTGTCGAGGCACAGATCTGGGGAAAGGTACCTAAACATTTCTGCAGCATTGAAGGTCCCCAAGAACACTGTGGCCTCCATCATTCTTAAATGGAAGAAGTTTGGAACTACCAAGACTGACCGCATGGCCAAACTGAGCAATTGGGGGTAGAAGGGCCTTGGTCTGGGAGGTGGACCAAGAACCTGATGGTCACTCTGACAGAGCTCCAGAGTTCCTCTGTGGAGATGGGAGAACCTTCCATAAGGACAACCATCTCTGCAGCACTCCACCAATCAGGCCTTAGTGGTAGAGTGGCCAGACGGAAGCCACTCCTCAGTAAAAGGCACATGACAGCCCACTTGGAGTTTTCCAAAAGGCCCTAAAGGACTCTCAAACAAGATTCTCTGGTCTGATGAAACCAAGATTGAACTCTTCAGCCTGAATGCCAAGCATCACATCTGGAGGAAACATGGCACCATCATGTCTGGAGGAAACCTGGCACCATCCCTACAGTGAAGCATGGTGGTGGCAGCATCATGCTGTGGGGATGTTTTTCAGTGGCAGGGACTGAGAGACTAATCAGGATCCAGGGTAAGATGAACAGAGCAAAGTACAGAGAGATCATTGATGAAAACCTGCTCCAGAGCACTCAGGACCTCAGACTGGGTCGAAGGTTCACCTTCTAACAAGTCAATGACCCTAAGCACACAGCCAAGACAACGCAGGAGTGGTTTTGGGATGTCCTTGAGTGGCCCTGCCAAAGCCCGGACTTGAACCAGATTGAACATCTCTGGAGAGACCTGAAAATAGCTGTGCAGCAATGCTCCTCATCTAACCTGACAGAGCTTGAGAGGATCTGCAGAGAAGAATGGTAGACACTCCCCAAATACAGGTGTGCCAAGCTTGTAGCGTCATACCCAAGAAGACTCAAGGCTGAAATCGCTGTCAAATGTGCTTCAACAAAGTACTGAGTAAAGGGTCTGAATACTTATGTAAATGTGAAATTTCAGTTTTTTTAATAAAATGTGCCCAAGAAAAAACAACCTGTTTTTGCTTTGTCATTATGGGGTATTGTGTGTAGATTGATGAGGGAAAAAAACTATTTAAATCAATTTTTAGAACAAGGCTGCAAAGTAACAAAATGTGGAAGAAGTCAAGGGGTTCGAACGCACTGTAGAATTAGAATTCCAAGAACAGACATTCCTATTCATGTGAATGTTCTGTGACGGTTGGACGTGCAGCCAATAACAATACAAGGAAGTGAAAGCAAGTTCATTATATTTCTCTGAATAGAACACACACCATTACAGGAGGAACAACCTAGAAAATAAAAGCCCAGACCCACTGCAGGTATTCACCGGCTCCATAGCTCTCAGAGCAGAACTGTTAGACAGGTTGTACATGCTGTGACCGCTCTTCATACCGTACAGGGGAAAGGAGAGATAAATATCAACCACACTAATGTTACACTAAAGAAGAGGTACGGGATGATATGATGGGTGGCTAAACAACAAACAAGAGTAGTGATGTACATGCAGCCTGATGTCATGTCAAATGAGAAGAACCCAGAGGAACCACAGTAGGTGCCATGAGCAAACTGAGTTATGACAAACCATTTATCCAACATGTTTAGGAGTTATGAGTGAGAGAACGTGCGAGAGAGTATCAGTCGGTCCGGTCTGTGTGTGTGTGTGTGTGTGTGTGTGTTTCCAGGTGTAGTTTCAGGTACCGACCATGTGATGGCGGTAGAGACTGTGGTGGCTGGCAGAGCGGAGCTGTTCGTTCAAGGTCAGCAGCCGATCCTCCAGCTGGAGCTCTAGTTCCTTCAGCTCCCATCTCACTGCTGACCGCAGGCCCTGCAGCTGCTCCGCCTCCTGCCTGGCAATCACAAACAGAAAGAGACCACTGTTACCATGTATGTACAGGTAACTGCCAAAATAATGGAAAAACTTGATTAAGTGAGGGATACAAAGTATATTGAAAGCAGGTGCTTCCACACAGGTGTGATCCCCAAGTTAATTAAGCAATTAACATCCCATCAGGCTTAGGGTCATGTATAAAAATGCTGGACAGGCCATTCATTTTGCTACCATGGCTATGCCCGTATAGGATGACAATGCCCCCATCCACAGGACACGAGTGGTCACTGAATGGTTTGATGAGCATGAAAATGATGTAAACCATATGCAATGACCACCTCAATCACCAGATCTCAACCCAATTGAACACTAATGGGAGATTCTGGAGCAGCGCCTGAGATAGCGTTTTCCACCACCATCAACAAAACACCAAATGTTGTAATTTCTTGTGGAAGAATGGTGTTGCATAGTTCCAGACACTTATAGAATCTTTGCCAAGGAGCATTGACGCTGTTCTGGTTCGTGGTGGACCAACGCCCTACTAAGACACATGTATTGCATGCATGTCTGTCTGTCACAGACTCTGCTAACATCCGTGTCCGAGGGCCTCTAGCTTACCTCTCATCATGACTGAGGTGCTGGTAGACTAACGCCTGTTGTTTCATCAGGGACACTTCCAGAGCCATCATCTGGGTCCGGAACACATTCAGACTCCTCTTAGCCTGCAGCTCCTTCTGGAGAGAGGTCTGAGAGGAGGGGGAGAACAATGAAGAAGATTACTTTATTGTCTATTGTCACAGAGACACAGGGAGATTTTCATTTGGGCAAAAGACTGTCTTCTGTAGTCTCTCCTCCGCGACCCAGAAACAGATAAGTGGTCGACGAGTGTCAATTTGTTAGTACACAAACGGAAGACTGTCCTCCCCTCTTCGATAGCCACCTTTCATCAATGATAGTATTGTGTAATCTACCTGAGCCCTTCGCGGAAGAGTTTTGATATATCTGCCACGCTCCCTTTGAATCAGATTTCGTTTTGTCGGAGGAGAAAAGCATGCACAGGTTTAGAAACAATATGCTACTTATAATTGTATCTATAAAATTGTCTTGCACAACTAACTTCATTTGTTTTTATCACTTTACACATTTATTTTGGGATCCACCCCTGTAAACATTTGCCTGATGAAGTGAGAATGGAGAACGAGAGTCATTTCATACAAGTGCATTTTCATCCATGCCGCCTCTCCTCGATTACCTTTGACCTTTTTCTAAAGGAGGCAAGAGAGGACGGAGGAGAGAGGATGCAGGAGTTCAGCAAATCAAATTGACAAAAGGCCACAGAGATGTGTATTTGACCTATTTCCCAACCTCCAAGACACACCCCAGGAGAGGTTGGAGGACAGAATAGGTAATCATGGATTGAATTTCTTTAAGAGTGGCAGGTCAGGTGAGTGAATACCTCTAACAGTGGCTGGGCAGATCTCTGAGGATTGAAAACGTCTGAGGGAGTGTCTGCTCTGCATTCGGATGAATTCTGTTGAGGGTAGAGAAACCACAGATCAAATACTTAGTCACTGATAAACTAGCGTGCAAACGTCTCTGCTTGCATTATGGGTGGGATGGCTAGTGTTAGTTGTTAAAACTGCGAAGAGCCTTGCAGAAAGTTATAGAACACATATGTACTACTATACTATATTTGCCATTTAGCAGACGCTTTTATCCAAAGCGACTTACGCCAGTGTGTAGTTGTTTTGTCTCACCTGAGCCAAGTTCTGTACACTTCCTCTGATGTCATGTAGGACCCGTCTGAGCTGCATCTCAGTGGTAGACAGGGCTGGTGGAGGGTGGGAATTAGGGGCTGCCCCCATAGGGTCAACTCCATGGGGGAAATGAAACAGATGATGGTGGCCAGGGAATGGAGTACTGTATGTTTCTCCATAGGGGGCAGTAGAGAGATGTGGAGGCAGTTTGGAAGGTGTGTGTGATGGGTTAGAGTAAGAACTATGGGCAGTATAATGATTGTTGCTGTGTGGGTAGCTGTAGGACCCACTATATGGGTTACCGTGGTAGTTACAGTAAGGTGAACTGAATGGGTCGCTATGGGGCGGGGTATTATAGGAGGAGCTGTACGGGGAAAAGGGGTAGTGTGTGCTGTGTGGGAAGTTGTGTGGAAGGGTTTTGTCCATGTTGTTAGTGTAAGGAGGACTCTGGTGAGGATGGTTAGGGGCCATATGATGGGGTAAGTTGGGGGCTGTGTGCTGTGGGAGGTTAGGGTTATTGTGTTGGGCTAGGTTGTGTTGTGTGAGGTTAGAGTTAGGGTTGCTGTGTTGAGTGAGGTTAGGGTAATTGAAGTGCGCCAGGTTAGGGTTGCTGTGCTGGGTGAGGTTGAAGTCAGGGTTGCTGTGTTGGGTGAGGTTAGGGTAATTGAAGTGCGCCAGGTTAGGGTTGCTGTGCTGGGTGAGGATGAAATCAGGGTTGCTGTGCTGGGTGAGGCTGAAGTCAGGGTTGCTGTGCTGGGTGAGGCTGAAGTCAGGGTTGCTGTGCTGGGTGAGGCTGAAGTCAGGGTTGCTGTGCTGGGTGAGGCTGAAGTCAGGGTTGCTGTGCTGGGTGAGGCTGAAGTCAGGGTTGCTGTGCTGGGTGAGGCTGAAGTCAGGGTTGCTGTGCTGGGTGAGGTTTAAGTTAGAGTTGCTGTGCTGGGTGAGGTTTAAGTTAGGGTTGCTGTGCTGGGTGAGGTTTAAGTTAGGGTTGCTGTGCTGGGTGAGGTTTAAGTTAGGGTTGCTGTGCTGGGTGAGGTTTAAGTTAGGGTTGCTGTGCTGGGTGAGGTTTAAGTTAGGGTTGCTGTGCTGGGTGAGGTTTAAGTTAGGGTTGCTGTGCTGGGTGAGGTTTAAGTTAGGGTTGCTGTGCTGGGTGAGGTTAGGGTTATTGAAGTGGTTCAGGTTAGGGTGGTTATGCTGTGCCAGGTTACGTTGGGTAAGGTTAGGTACACTACAGGTGCTCCAGGCACTGTGGTGCTCCACCAGAGGTCTCTCTCCCCACTCAGGAGGGGGGCTGTGGCTGTGCAGTGAGACGGTTGAGCGGGTCAGGTAGCGGGGGATGGCCAGGCGGTAAGGGGGAACTCTGTCTTGAAGCTTTCTCAGCTCCCCATCTCTCTGTAGCCCAGGGCCATGAGATGGCTCGGCCTCTCTGTTGATAATTAAGATAGAGCAAAAGCTGCCTCTCCTCTGAACCTCCTCCTCCGCAACCTCCTCTTCCACAATGGACCCCACCTCCAGCTCCTCCTCCTCCACCTGCTCCTCCTCCACCTGCCCCTCCTCCTCCACCTGCACCTCCTCCTCCACCTGCACCTCCTCCTCCACCTGCACCTCCTCCTCCACCTGCACCTCTGGGGTGTATCGGTAGGAAAAGACCGTCCGAGTGCAGTGCCTGACTGTCCCCTGGCCAAACTGGATCCTGACAGAGGAGACCGCACGGGAGGGGCTGAGGAGGGAGGTAGGCAGGGATCGGGACCTCGTCAGGGGGGCTCTTCTCCTGAACAGATCCCTCACTGTCCCCTTCCCCTCCATGCAGGAGCCCTGGAGGCCTGGGGACGAGGCCCCCTGCTGGGCCCTGTAGAGGGCCCCGTGGACCCTGGCTGAGGCACTGAGGATGGGGCAGCTGGGGTTAGGGCTGGAGAGCCTGGCTTCCATCTCCACCCTGTCAGGCACACCCTCCCTGGCTGGGGCACCAGAGGCGCTGCAGTCAGGGGTCAGGATGGAGCCATGGTCTTCTGTAGGACCAGGCACTGTAGCCGTGTCAACAGTATGGCAAGTCTCAGGAGTTGACTGAGGAGTCTCAGAGGCAGGATTAGAAGCAGCTTCCTCAGCAGTGCTATGCTGCTGGTCCTGCTCCGAGTCTTGGGCCACTCCTCTATCTCCTGGTTTAGGTAACTGGTGGAAGGTGTACTGTGGCACCTCCTGCCGCTGCTCCTCCTCCTCCTCCCCAATAGGGCTCTTGCTCCCCCTCCCGTCTTCCTCAAGGTGTTTCTGTAGGACAGAGGGTGTCTGCACATCCTCCTCCTCCTGTTCCTCCTTCAACTGCAGCCTCTCAAAGGCAGGGTGTTCAAGGGCTAGAGGAGTGGTCACCTCCCCAGCGTAGGACATCAGCATGGTCTCACAGTCACAGCTGTCAGCGCTCTCCTGTACCTTTAAATTGTTAGCTGAGCCATCAGTAGAGGGGCCCTCTGCAAAGCCACTACTGTCTGACTGCTGGCTGGTTGTTCTCAGTTGTTGTTCTGTAATAGAGATAGGGAGAGAGATCAAACAGGCAAAGCATCAATACAGGACTAAGATTGAATCGCACTAGACCGGCTTCGACGCTCATCGGATGTGGCAGGGCTAGTGCTTACGGCCCAGTACGTCGATGGGGCAAAGCTTCCTGCCATCCAGGACCTCTATACCAGGCGGTGTCAGAGGAAGGCCCTAAAAATTGCCAAAGACCTCAGCCACCTTAGTCATAGACTGTTCTCTCTGCTACCGCGCGGGCTGCCCAATTGCAGGACTCCCGACTGTAGACTAACTAGGCCTATGCGCTCATAAATGTGACAATACACAATCTACAGCTATTTTTTATGAATAAGTTATTGATCCTCTATGGCTAAATCATGCTGGTGTAGTATTTTCAATTATGTCATTTATTTAGAGTAATTATATAATTTGGCAAATGTACTTCAATTAATCTGCAGCACTTCCAGCAGCCCTTCCAGCAGCGCTGTTTTCTTCCATTCGTTGTGCTCTCGCCAAGGCCAAATAATCAACACTTGTTATTATTAATTCAATTGATTGCGGTCAGTAACCCCTTTAGAGCTTATGGTGTAGGAGGCCTACTGTTACTATAATATTTAAAAGAATCTATCAGCAAGGAACCTAGCCTACAATTACAAGAGAGTAAATTCAGTAAATCAATGAAGCCAATAGTTGTTTCAGCTATATTGTTATTGAAACAATGTAGGCCTTATGACCTTTGATGACTTGTATTCGCAGAGATTCACTGAAAACAAAAATCTGGCCGTGATTGATTTATCAAGATGAGTTTCCATGCTTGTCGCAAAGCAGCGCCATGACGCTGTCCCAATTATCAGTTAACCACACGTCAATCGCTTTACATTTATTATAACCAGTGGTGTAGTGCTGTTTGTTTAGGGAGCGCCATTTTATTATTATTATTATTATTATTATTATTATTAAGCCAGCATTTCTGAATGAAAGTTGGTACTGACATGAAGCCTATTGTTTAAATGATTTTAGAATATACAATACCAGTCAAAAGTTTGGACACATCTACTCATTCAAGGATTTTTCTTTATTTTTACTATTTTCTACATTGTAGAATAATAGTGAAGACATCAACACTACATTTCGTTCCTTCTTAATGCGTTTGAGACGATCAGTTGTGTTGTGACAAGGTAGGGGTGGTATACAGAAGATAGCCCTATTTGGTGAAAGATCAAGTCCATATTATGGCAAGAACAGCTCAAATAAGCAAAGAGAAACGACAGTCCACCATTACTTTAAGACATGAAGGTCAGTCAATACGGAAAATTTCAATAACTTTCAAAGTTTCGTCAAGTACAGTCGCAAAAATCATCAAGCGTTATGATGAAACTGTCTCTCATGAGGACCGACACAGGAAAGGAAGATCCAGAGTTACCTCTGCTGCAGAGGATAAGTTCATTAGAGTTACCAGCCTCAGAAATTGCAGCCCAAAAAATGCTTCAGAGTTCAAGTAACAGACACATCTCAACATCAACTGTTCAGAGGAGACGGTGTGAAATCAGGCCTTCATGGTTGATTTGCTGCAAAGAAACAACTACTAAAGGACATGAATAAGAAGAAGAGACTTGCTTGGGCCAAGAAACACGAGCAATGGACATTAGACCGGTGGAAATCTGTCCTTTGGTCTGATTAGTCCAAATTTGAGATGTTTGGTTCCAACCGCCGTGTCTTTGTGAGACGCAGAGTAGGTGAACGGATGATCTCCACATGTGTAGTTCCCACGTGAAGCATGGAGGTGGTGGTGTGATGGTGCTTTGCTGGTGACACTGTCAGTGATTTATTTAGAATTCAAGGCACACTTAACCAGCATGGCTACCACAGCATTCTGCAGCGATACGCCATTCCATCTGCTTTGTGCTTAATGGGACTATCCAGGCTGTGTAAGGGCTATATGACCAAGGAGTAGAGTGATGGTGTGCTGCATGAGATGACCTGGCATCCACAATCACCCGACCTAATCCCAACTGAGATGGTTTGGGATGAGTTGGACACAGAGTGAAGGAAAAGCTGCCAACAAGTGCTCAGCATATGTGGGAACTCCTTCAAGTCTGTTGGAAAAGCATTCCAGGTGAAGCTGGTTGAGAAAATGTAAAGAGTGTGCAAAGCTGTCATCAAGGCACAGGGTGGCTACTTTGAAGAATCTAAAATATATTTTGATTTGTTTAACTTTTTTGGTTACTACATGATTCCATACGTGTTATTTCATAGTTTTTATATCTTCACTGTTATTCTACAATGTAGAAAATTGTAAAAATAAAGAAAAACCCTTGAATTTGTAGGTGTGTCCAAACTTTTGACTGGTACTGTACATACAATGCATCATCCAAATTGCATGATTGCCAATGCCTACACATACTGTAAATGGCTAAAATAACATTTTAATATAAAAAAAATCTAAAACACCAAATTAGGCCTACCTTATCATAAATAATGCCATCATTAATGTCAATCGTGAATCCTAATTCTTCACGTTTTACAGGTGAAACGGCCATGCGGCATGCATGCCAACCATTTGATCCCAACCAGTTTCATGGGAATATGCATTTGGATCGTCTTGAATGACATAAGTAAGGGTGGCTACCCAGCCGAACTAATCACATTTTAGAACAGATGGAGTTAAACACAGCTCCGCATGAGATTTGTTTTTTAACATTTCAGCACAATCATCCTAAATTGTCATAAGAAATGATATGGTGTTTTTGGTTTAACAGTAGCCTGACATTATGCTAGCATATTCGGTTTGTTATTTAGATTACTAATTCATCATTAAGTGATCTTGCTAGACAGCACCATTCTGAGAAGTGGTCAGCGTCGCTCTGCTTTTGACTGATGTCATGTCTATGCTAATATGGCTAAAAATTGCTAGCTAGCGATCCACCTAACCAATTATTGTAACGATGTATTTGACACAAGTGCTCATTCTGCAACTTTATGTTTTCAACATGTTATCAACAATCTAAGGCAACCCCGTCTGTTTTGTTGCTAAACAACCAACCCATCTCTACAACTTGTATTATACACACATTTAAAAAGCACAGAGTTACCCACCAGAGGGCATACGTCATCCATTTAGTTAACTTCAGCTCCATGCATTTTGGGTTATAGTGATTCCCTGAAGAGCACATCCCTGAGGCTCTATGTTCTAATAGAGTATCATGGTCAGTAGGAAAATAAATATACTGGTTTTATCTAAGGTCTTATCTAATAAAACATGTATAAGTTCCTGAGGAAAGCGTCCCTTTGTTTTAGTTGGGTCACTCAATTATAATGGATTGTCACTGGTCCATGTGTTCTAAGTAGCAATTTTCTTAGAAATAATAGCTAAATGAAACCATTCATTCACCATCCTCAAAATGCTCCCTAAATATCTGCGCTCTTCTTCCCTGACATCATAAATCTAAAACCTGTGCTACAATTAGTTGACGGTGGACAAAACTGGCCAGGATACACCTGTGTCTTTTTTGCCTAAAAGGCCAATATGGAAAATTCCAGAGTACACTACAGTAGTATTTAAATACTTTGCATAAGACAACAACATGTTAGTGAATATTTGAGAGATGGTGATTATGCCAGTTAACTCATTTTACTGATCAACAACAGAACATATGGTTTTGTAACGTAATAAAGTGATTGAGCACGTTGGAGAGTTTGGTAACACCTTACATCAATCTGAAAAGTATTATGACCTTTATAATGTCTTATAAGGTGTATAGCATGCAGGCCAGACTCACCACTGCCAGCTCTAGAGGGGCTGCAAGTTCCAGGTAGAGCTTCATCCTCATTACTCTGGACCTGAGAGGATAGATAAACATTTTACTTACTTAATCCTCTTCATTCCTACAGTATGTGGAACATAAGGCTTCCACAGTTACTTCTATTGTGTGGTGAAACAAAGCCAAACAGAAAAACACTTGGGGCAACTTCTACACTGACACACTTCTGATGCATACAGCCCCCTCCCTCCAGTTACTGTAACTATTACCCCGTTCTGCTAGATCTGGAGAGAGAGGGATAAACTGCAGATGGAGTCACAATAATAACTTGGTCTCCAGGGTCCTCCATATGCTTGCTCTTACTGTTCTTACTTATTTATAGATGCGAGTTCGTGACCTTAGCTTTCCACAATATCTGCTAGGACAGCTAAAACCAGGGTTTTAAAAAAACAGCCCAGTGTGAGAACCAGGAGATAAGAAGAAAACTGTATATTGAACTAGGAGGGCAGTATAGCGAAACTCAGTCAAGAATTGAACCCGTCTCCACAACCCTGTGTTTCTGCGGACGGTCCTACCTCCATCTCAATCTGGAGGGAGCAGTGCAACAGTACAACTAAGCCAAGATTTGAACCCCCCTCAACCCCTGTGTGAGTATGGTCCTCCTACCTCTTCCATCTCAAAGGAATCCTTGGCCTGCGTGTGGTGGTGGTCGATGTGAGGGTTGGGCATCAGGCTGTAGTTAGGTTCCTCGTCTGGGGTTGATCGGATGGCCCTCTGGCCCTTCTGATGGATTTCCTGGTGCTCTTTCTCCAGGTCAGCCTCGCTGCACAAGCGCAGGTCACCCTCCTGGGCCTCCTCAGGGACAACACTGACAGTGAACGAGATGTGATTTTCTCCACTTCCTGTCAACGCCAGGCCATTTCTATTTAGCTTAGGACTGTCTCCATTCACTCCAGGGTGGTGTCTGTTGATGCTCAGGGGGGCTTCAGTGCTGCCTCTAGAGTGGCTGTCCTCAGTCAACATAGCCGGAGAAGTAGATTCCTTCTTCATGAAGGCCTTCTGCTTGAGCTCCCCCTTGTGGTCGGAGTCAGTAGTGATGGCGCTGTCCCCTGTACCTGGACTCAATTGGTCTGCTTGTTTCTCTGTGGTAGTAGACAGGGCTGTGGTGCTATGAGAGACTTCCTCTGCTGCCCCACCGAACAGGTTATGCTTGGTGATGGTCTTCTTTAGGATCTTGGCTGCATTCAGGGCTGAGTTGTTCCTCTTCAGAGGAGAAGGAGTGATGATGGTAAGGGGTTCCCCATCCAGACTGCAGATCTTTTGGACGGGCTGGCCCGACACCTGGGAGTAGAGATGGAATAATTCGTTGGCCACTGTGGTCAGGACCGCGATCTGACGGAAACGACCTTTAGGGGGAAAGAAAGAGGAAACTGGAATTAAAATACAACTTTTAGTTTAAGGGAAGAAAGAGGGCGTAAACGTGATAAACTAAGAATCAAAATAGAAACAATGAGCTCCTGAGTTCTTTGACCCAAGGCTCTAGCTAGCTAGTCTCCAGAAAGCCTGTTTATATTTGTCTCTCTTAGCAGCAGATTCAGCCCTCATGGGTGCAGTTCATTTGGAGAATGATGAAAGCGAAAGCTGCATCATGACAATAAAATCAGCTTTACAGGCACAGAAAGGCAGACTGTCACAGCTCACAGGGCAACCATAATTCCCATGATCAGTATGCTGTACATAAAATCTGTTACGAAACAGAAACAGCAAGGCCTTCAGTTAGTGGTGGGGCAGCTGCAAATCAACAACAACTCAAAAGGAAGACGACAAAACTTCTCACAAACTTAACTGGGAGGGATGAAACTTCAAAAGGGATTGAAGAGAGAGTCTCATCTCTCCCTTTAACGTGCTAATCTAGACCAGATCAAGATGAAAGTGACTCGAGAGCTGCTACAACACAGCATTTCTTACTGGGCTGCGGTCCAGCAGTTTACAGACAACAGGCCATGTTCCACACACACACACCTCTCTCTGTCCTTTCCTGTTCCTCTCTGGCTGGCCAGCCATTGTGTCCGTTCCTGTTCCTCTCTGGCTGGCCAGCCATTGTGTCCCTTCCTGTTCCTCTCTGGCTGGCCAGCCATTGTGTCCCTTCCTGTTCCTCTCTGGCTGGCCAGCCATTGTGTCCCTTCCTGTTCCTCTCTGGTTGGCCAGCTATTGTATCCCTTCTTGTTCCTCTCTGGCTGGCCAGCCAATGTGCGGTGTGTCATCCATTATTACATCACCTACAAGACTACCACATCTTAAACTAAACCTACCCCACCACCACATCCTACCCCTAACCACCACATCCTACCCCCAATCCCCCACCAGCACCCCACTCCAACCACAACCCTACCACCATTGTGCATTACATCACCTACCATACCACCTATCCCCCTGCTTCTCTGCACTCCAGGTGACACTCAGAACCACAACTCATTCTTTTCATCACTACCTGTAGGTCTGCATGTATGTACATGCCAGCACATGGCTGTATGTCTGGACCATTTTATGACAGCGAACAGTGATCAGTGTTTCCAGGCCTTACAGTGTTTTCACAGCTCGGGGGGGGGGGGGGGGGGGGAAACAGTGCGAAACCAAGAGAAAGAGAGCGAGATAGAGAGAGCCAAAGCATGCATGAACAAGAGAGCAATAGAAAGACAAAGCAAGACAGTTGGAGGCAAACCGAGAGAGTGTTAACATACTTGTCAGGGCATAGTTGGGTTTTTCCATCTCTGTGCGTTGTAGCTGTGCTTCCAGGTAGACCTTGAGATCGACGCCCTTAGCACAAGAGGGGCTGTTAAAGAAACGCAAGGGGATCTTTGAGGCGATATCCAGCTCCTCCCGGCCAAACCCCAGGTTATACAGGATCTCTTCTGGATCCTCTTCATATAGGTCCAACAACTCAGACACACTGGAGACAAAGTGAATGCATATAATACACTGTTGAAATAATGCAGTGCTGAACGATCAATGAAACATCAATGAAAAGTCTGAGATAAAACAGAGATAGTTAGCCAAGAAGTTTGGAAGTAACTTCAGAAACAGTATTTGATTAAACTTGATATAAAACGTACCAGCTTTTAGCTCTTTCTTGGGACCTAAAATGTTCTGGTTACCATACTAATAATGAAGTGCTGTAATATATGAATGAACCAGAGCACTCTAAACCTTTTTTGGCTTGCTTCAGTTCAAACCCAGAAGGGCCGAAACCAACCACAGAGCTTGGCTGAGGCTCAGGGCCTGCCCATCTTTGAGTGTCTACTACTCACCTGGATACACTGGTGCTGCTCTTCCCTGAGCCTATTGAGTTCATACTCCTGTTCTGTAGGAACTGGCTCCTCTTGTCCTTTGCACATATCCCATAGCTGGGGAGCAGAGTGAGCAAGCAGTGATCGGTACAGTATTCACACCACAGCCACAGGGAGTAAGACTACTGCTGGGACTGAACTGAGGGGGTGAGGAGTGGCCAATAGCATAGGAGGGGGGGGGGGGGGGGTCTTACCAGGGTGTCTCTGTTTTGGCACAGTTGGGCTGAAGGTGGTTGGCTGCAGGGAGGAGAAAGAAAGAAATCAATACAGGAGCTTTGCACACTGCTCTGTGCTTTGGTAAGCTGGCTCTGTATAAAGTAATTGATGATTCACTCATTTCTCTTCAAAGTCCATCTGTCATAATTAACTTGTTACACTGTAGAAAATACTGATATAGAAAAAACAAACATTTCTACTTCTGTAAAACATACAATCAAGGTGACTGCTGTCAAGCATTTGTGATTGTCACGCCCTGACCAGAGAGAGCCTTTTATTCTCTATGTTGGTTAGGTCGGGGTGTGACTAGGGTGGGTAATCTAGGTTGTTCTATTTCTATGTTGGCCTGGTATGGTTCCCAATCAGAGGCAGCTGTTTATTGTTGTCTCTGATTGGGGATCATATTTAGGCAGCCATTTCCCCACTGTGTTTTGTGGGATCTTGTTTTGTTTTTGTGTAGTTGCCTGTGAGCACTCCAGAACGTCACGTTTCGTTTGTTCGTTTATTGTTTTGTATTTGCTGAAGTTTCACTTTATAATAAAGATGTGGAACGCTACGTACGCTGCGCCTTGGTCCAGTTCTTACAACGACCGTGACAGTGATCAAGGACAACAGATATGAAACATCACAGAATGGTTTGTTTTTGCAGTGATTCCAAGTCAACCATTTCTAAAAAGATGAAGACTTCCCTTTCACACATATAACATAAGCAAAAGAGGCCACTGTCGAAATGAGAATCCCCAGAACCAAATCCTCGTCTTTGAGACAAAGAGGAACATAATGACAGAATGACGGTCTAGAAACAGACAGTAAAGAGGGTCCCTCCTGAAGTCTGGACTAGCCTAATCTGTCAGGAAAAAAAAATCCTGCTCCGAGTCTGATGGCTTCTTCCAGGCCGCCTTAGTGACGCAAAGAAAACGTGGATGCCTGACTGTCTCAACCAGGACCTGGGTTCAAATACTATTCTAAATATAATACTATTTTAAATTCTTTATCTGAGCTTAATTGAGCTTTCTTGGCGTGATCGATCAATAGAATAGTCCCAAAACTGTAAACTCCTCCCATCTGGCAGTCCAGCAGGCTAGAGCAAAAACAAAGTATTTCAAACACTTCGAATAGTATTTGAACCCAGGTCCTGATTGAGACAAAGACAGGAGAGTACACGTTGTCAGTTGTCTGCCTGGAACTGAACAAACACAAATCAGCCTAACTGGTTCTTTAACCGCAAAGAGCAGGATAATCATCAAAGCATGCATTTCCATTGAATTACTCTTAATTCTCTAGTTGTGTGTGAGCATTAACAGTAGCAATAAGTGGTGATGTTTTTCTACATGCATCCATCTATCCACATCATTGCCACTCCCTGATGGAGTGGATTGGAGCCAGAAGGGTGAAGTGCCCTCATACAGGTGTCTGTTGAGACTTGTACCTTGTAGATCCGCTAGGCCGGAGATTGAGTAAGATTGACTAAATCATGGGGCGTTATGACATGGACACAATGGAACACTGATCTCAGGTTTGACTACGGCCCCTTGCTTTGCTTCAATGTATGGGTATGTCCCAAATAACACCATAATACCCAAATTGGCTCTGATCAAAAGTAGTGTACTTTATAGGGAACAGGGTGCCATTTGGGACACATCCTGAGACAAGTCAGAGCAGACCTTAACAGGAGCCAACCTTAGCACAACACACTAGCTACCACCCACTGTCTCTGGTCTGCACAAACACAATAGTAATGTGTGGAGTGCAACCATGCAGTACAAAATCTGACTGACCCCATCTCTCAAAGAGACCAACAACATACAGTAGCACATCAGGGAGCATGCATCACTACAGCAGTTGAGCTGAGTGGAAGAATGAGAAACATGTAGTTTAGTTACAGCTTTGACAGCACCAACCATGCACTACCAATAATAAACCTCAAAGCAATTCCATACAGGTCTGATGGTAAACTCAGCAACAACAACAAAAAAATCCCTTTTTCAGGACCCTGTCTTTCAAAGATAATTCGTAAAAATCCAAATAACTTCACAGATCTTCATTGTAAAGGGTTAAACACTGTTTCCCATGCTTGTTCAATGAACCATAAACAATTAATGAACATGCATCTGTGAAACGGTCGTTAAGACAATAACAGCTTACAAACAGTAGGCAATTAAGGTCACAGTTATGAAAACTTAGACACTAAAGAGGCCTTTCTACTGACTCTGAAAACCCCCAAAGACAGACGCCCAGGGTCCCTGCTCATCTGCGTGAACGTGCCTTAGGCATGTTGCAAGGAGTCATGAGGACTGCAGATGTGGCCAGGGCAATAAATTGCAATGTCTGTACTGTGAGATGCTTAAGACAGCGCTACAGGGAGACAGGACGGACAGCTGATCATCCTCGCAGTGGCAGACCATGTGTAACACCTGCATAGGATCGGTACATCCGAACATCACACTTACGGGACAGGTACAGGATGGCAACAACAACAACTGCCTGAGTTACACCAGGAACGTACAATCCCTCCATCAGTGCTCAGACGGTCCGCAATAGGCTGAGAGAGGCTGGACTGAGGGCTTGTAGGCCTGTTGTAAGGCAGGTCCTCACCAGACATCACCGGCAACAACGTCGCCTATGGGCACAAACCCACCATCGCTGGACCAGACAGGACTGGCAAAAAGTGCTCTTCACTGACGAGTCGCGGTTTTGTCTCACCAGGGGTGATGGTCAGATTCGCGTTTATCGTCGAAGGAATGAGCGTTACACCGAGGCCTGTACTCTGGAGCGGGATCGATTTGGAGGTGGAGGGTCCGTCAGAGTCTGGGGCGGTGTGTCACAGCATCATCGGACTGAGCTTGTTGTCATTGCAGGCAATCTCAACGCTGTGCGTTACAGGGAAGACATCCTCCTCCCTCATGTGGTACCCTTCCTGCAGGCTCATCCCGACATGACCCTCCAGCATGACAATGCCACCAGCCATACTGCTCGTTCTGTGCGTGATTTCCTGCAAGACCGGAATATCAGTGTTCTGCCATGGCCGGCGAAGAGCCCAGATCTCAATCCCATTGAGCACGTCTGGGACCTGTTAGATCGGAGGGTAAGGGCTCGGGCCATTCCCCCCAGAAATGTCCGGGAACTTGCAGGTACCTTGGTGGAAGAGTGGGGTAACATCTCACAGCAAGAACTGGCAAATCTGGTGCAGTCCATGAGGGGGAGATGCACTGCAGTACTTAATGCAGCTGGTGGCCACACCAGATACTGACTGTTACTTTTGATTTTGACCCCCCCTTCGTTCAGGGACACATTATTTAATTTCTGTTAGTCACATGTCTGTGGAACGTGTTCAGTTTATGTCTCAGTTGTTGAATATTTAAGTTTGCTGAAAATAAACGCAGTTGACAGTGAGAGGACATTTATTGTTTTGCTCAGCCTCCGACCTATTTACCAAGTATGCAAGTAACTACCCTCTGATATTATTGACATTTCAAAATAACGAATACCATAACACACTTCCTATGAACAACCTGGGCAAAATCATTTAAAATACTTTAGTTGGCCTTGATTGAGCGCACCTGGAGCAATGCAACCAACATTTATAGTGTTAGTCCCATTTTCCATGAGCTGAAATAAAAGATCCCAGAAATGTTCCATATGCACAAAAATAGTATTTCTCTAAAATGTTGTGCACAAATTGGTTTACATCCGTTAGGTGAGCATTTCTCCTTTTCCAAGATAATCCATCCACCTGACAGGTGTGGCATATCAATAAGCTGATTAAACAGCATGACAGCTTGTGCTGGGGACAATAAAAGGCCACTCTAAAATGTGCAGTTTTGCCACACAACACAATGCCACAGAAGTTTCAAGTTTTGAGGGAGCATGCAATTGTCCAACAGAGCTGTTGCCAGAGAATGTAATGTTAATTTCTCTGCCATAAGCCTCCAATGTCATTTTAGAGCATTTGGCAGTGCGTCCAACCGGCCTCACAATCACAGACCATGTGTAACCAGTCCAGCCCAGGACCTCCACATCCGGGCTTCTTCACTTGAGGAATCGTCTGCGACCAGCCTCCCGGACAGATGATGAAACTGAGGAGTATTTCTGTCTGTAATAAAGTCCCTTTGTGGGGGAAAAACACATTCTGATTGGGTGGGCCTATGCCCTCACAGGCCCACAAATGGCTCCGCTCCTGCCCAGTAATGCGAAATCCATAGTTTTCGGACTACTTTATTTCAATATACTGATTTCCTTATAGGAACTGTAACTCAGTAAAATTGTTGAAATTGTTGTATGTTCTCATCGACGGGGCTGTAGTGGAGCAGGTTGAGAGCTTCAAGTTCCTTGGTGTCCACATCAACAAACTAGAATGGTCCAAACACACCAAGCCTATTCCCCCTCGGGGAACTAAAAAGATTTGGCATGGGTCCTCAGATCCTCAAAAGGTTCTACAGCTGCAACATCGAGAGCATCCTGACTGGTTGCATCACTGCCTGGTACGGCAATTGCCAGTCATAGACTGTTCTCTCTACTACCGCATGGCAAGTGGTACCGGAGTGCCAAGTCTAGGACAAAAAGGCTTCTCAACAGTTTTTACCCCTAAGCAATAAGACTCCTGAACAGGTAATCAAATGGCTACCCGGACTATTTGCATTGTGTGCTACACTACTGGTACTCTCTGTTAATCATATATGCATAGTCACTTTAACCATATTTACATACTACCTTAAATCAGCCCGACTAACCAGTGCCTGTATTTAGCCTCGTTACGGTTATAGCCTCGCTACTGTTATTTTTCACTGTCTTTTTACTGTTGTTTTTATTTCTTTACTTACCTATTGTTCAGCTAATACCTTTTTTGCACTGCTAGTTTGAGCATGTAAGTAAGCATTTCACTGTAAGGTCTACTACACCTGTTGTATTCGGCGCACGTGACAAATAAACTTTGATTTGATGTTGCGTTTATATTTTTGTTCAGTATAATTGTAGCAAAGGCACAAAGTCATCTGGCACTCCAGGCTGGCTAAAGCAAATGCAACAAATATTTCAACGATTTAAAATACCATTTAAACCCAGGTCTGCAAGTGAAACACAACAGGACCTTTGCTATGGTCATACAGTATGGCATGTGTCACTCGTCTTCTCAGTTCGTTGCAGCTAGCAACTGGAACGAGCTGCAACAAACACTCAAACTGAACAGTATTATCTCAATCTCTTCATTCAAAGACTCAATCACGGACACTCTTACTGAAAGTCGTGGCTGCTTTGCGTGATGTATTATTGTCTCTACCTTCTTGCCCTTTGTACGGTTGTCTGTACCCAATAATGTTTGTACCATGTTTTGTGCTTCTACCATGTTGTGCTGCTACCAGGTTGTCGTCATGTTGTGTTGCTACCATGCTGTGTTGTCATGTGTTGCTGCCTTGCTATGTTGTCGTCTTAGATCTCTCTTTATGTAGTGTTGTGTCGTCTCTCTTGTCGTGATGCATGTTTTGTCCTATATATATATATTTTTTTAATCCCAGCCCCCGTCCCCGCAGGAGGCCTTTGCCTTTTGGTAGGCCGTCATTGTAAATAAGAATTTGTTCTTAACTGACTTCCCTAATTAAATTAAATAAAATGGGCCTTGAGAAGAGGGAGTGTTTTAGAGGGGCTAGTAGAGACTAGCTACAGAGCAGTGCCAGAGGACATTAAAGTTAATGTATGTTCCCATCTAGATATACAGATAAATCCCTTTCATTATTTATCCTCCTCTCTTCCTCTACCAACAGGCAGGTCACTCAGAAGGAGAACTGAGATGGATACAGTCGGAAGTTTTCATACACCTTAGCCAAATACATTTAAACTCAATTTTTCACAAATCCTGACATTTAATCAGAGTAAAAATTCCCTGTCTTAGGTCAGTTAGGATCACCACTTTATTTTAAGAATGTGAAATGTCAGAATAATAATTTATTTCAGCTTTTATTTCTTTCATCACATTCCCAGTGGGTCAGACATTTACATACACTCAATTAGTATTTGGTAGCATTGCCTTTAAATTGTGTCAAATGTTTCAGATAGCCTTCCAAACTTCCCACAATAACATTTACGTCATTTAGCAGATGCTCTTATCCAGAGCGACTTACAAATTGATATAACTTGGGTGAATTTTGGCCCATTCCTCCTAACAGAGCTGGTGTAACTGAGTCAGGTTTGTAGGCCTCCTTGCTCGCACATGCTTTTTCAGTTCTGCCCACAAATTTTCTATGGGATTGAGGTCAGGGCTTTGTGATGGCCACTCCAATACCTTGACTTTGTTGTCCTTAAGCCATTTTGCCACAACTTTGGAAGTATGCTTGGGGTCATTGTCCACTTGGAAGACCCATTTGAGACCATGATTTAACTTCTTGACTGATGTCTTGAGATGTTGCTTCAATATATCCACATAATTTTCTTTCCTCATGATGCCATCTATTTTGTGAAGTGCACCAGTCCCTCCTGCAGCAAAGCACCCCCACAACATGCTGCCGCCACCCCCGTGCTTCACGGTTGGGATGGTGCTCTTCAGCTTGCAAGCCTCCCCCTTTTTCCTCCAAACATAATGATGGTCATTATGGCCAAACAGTTCTATTTTTGTTGCATCAGACCAGAGGACATTTCTCCAAAAAGTACGATCTTTGTCCCCATGTGCAGTTGCAAACCGTAGTCTGGCTTTTTTATGGCGGTTTTGGAGCAGTGGCTTCTTCCTTGCTGAGTGGCCTTTTAGTCTATGTTGATATAGGACTCGTTTTACTGTGGATATAGATACTTTTGTACCTGTTTTCTCTAGCATCTTCACAAGGTCCTTTGCTGTTGTTCTGGGATTGATTTGCACTTTTCACACCAAAGTACGTTCATCTCTAGTAGACAGTACGCTTCTCCTTCCTGAGCAGTATGACGGCTGCGTGGTCCCATGGTGTTTATACTTGCGTACTATTGTTTGTACAGATGCATGTGGTACCTTCAGGTGTTTGGAAATTGCTCCCAAGGACGAACTAGACTTGTGGAGGTCTACAATTTTTTTCTGAGGTCTTGGCTGATTTCTTTTGATTTTCCCATGATGTCAAGCAAAGAGGCACTGAGTTTGAAGGTAAGCCTTGAAATACATCCATTAGGTACACCTCCAATTGACTCAAATGATGTCAATTAGCCTATCAGAAGCTTCTAAAGCCATGACATCATTTTCTGGAATTTTCCAAGCTGTTTAAAGGCACAGTCAACTTAGTGTATGTAAATTTCTGACCCACTGGAAATGCGATACAGTGAATTATAAATGAAATAATCTGTCTGTAAACAATTGCTGGAAAAATTACTTGTGTCTTGCACAAAGTAGATGTCCTAACCAACTTGCCAAAACTATTGTTTGTTAACAAGAAATTTGTGGAGTGGTTGAAAAACGAGTTTTGATGACTCCAACCTAAGTGTATGTAAACTTCCGACTTCAACTGTATGCCATCTAATCACACACACACACTGCTCGTCACCTTTCCTTTGAACTGGGAAACCTGTTTGTGTGTGTGCGCATGTTCATAAGATGAAACAAATCTGTTGATGTGCCCTTGAGCAAGGCACTTAACCCTAATTGCTCCAGGAGAGCTGGATAATAGTGACCCTGGCCGTGACCCCACTCTCCGAGGGTGTCTCAGAGAGTTAGGATAAGCAAAAAAATAAAAATAAAATCCAATTCAAACATGCGTATTAATACGTGTGAAATTAGGACAAATAAACTCAGCAAGAAAAGAAACGTCCTCTCACTGTCAACTGCGTTTATTTTCAGCAAACTTAACATGTGTAAATATTTGTATGAACATAAGATTCAACAACTGAGACAAACTGAACAAGTTCCACAGACACATGACTAAACATGTGTAAATATTTGTTTGAACATAACATTCAACAACTGAGACAAACTGAACAAGTTCCACTGACATGTGACTAACAGAAATTGAATAATGTGTCCCTGAACAAAGGGGGGGGGGTCAAAATCAAAAGTAACAGTCAGTATCTGGTGTGGCCACCAGCTGCATGAAGTACTGCTGTGTATCATCTCCTCATGGACTGCACCAGATTTGCCAGTTCTTGCTGTGATATGTTTCCCCGCTCTTCCACCAAGGCACCTGCAAGTTCCCGGACATTTCTGGGGGGAATGGCCCTAGCCCTCACCCTCCGATCCAATAGGTCCCAGACGTGCTCAATGGGATTGAGATCCGGGCTCTTCGCTGGCCATGGCAGAACACTGACATTCCTGTCTTGCAGGAAATCACGCACAGAACGAGCAGTATGGCTGGTGGTATTGTCATGCTGGAGGGTCATGTCAGGATGAGCCTGCAGGAAGGGAACCACATGAGTGAGGAGGATGTCTTCCCTGTAACGCACAGCATTGAGATTGCCTGCAATGACAACAAGCTCAGTCCGATGATGCTGTGACACACCGCCCCAGACCATGACGGACCCTCCACCTCCAAATCGATCCCGCTTCAGAGTACAGGCCTCGGTGTAACGCTCATTCCTTCAATGATAAACACGAATCCGGCCATCACCCCCGGTGAGAGAAAACCGCGACTCGTCAGTGAAGAGCACTTTTTGCCAGTCCTGTCTGGTCCAGCGACGGTGGGCTTGTGCCCATGGGCGACATTGTTGCCGGTGATATCTGGTGAGGACCTGCCTTACAACAGGCCTACAAGGCCTGTCTAGCCTCTCTCAGCCTACTGTGGGCAGTCTGAGCACTGATGGAGGGATTGTGCGTTCCTGGTGTAACTCTGGCAGTTTTTTTTTTCTTTTTCCCCAGAGTCAGTAGAAAGGCCTCTTTAGTGTCCTTAGTTTTTATAACTGTGACCTTAATTGCCTACTGTCTGTAAGCTTTTATTGTCTTAACGACCGTTCCACAGGTGCATGTTCATTAATTGTTTATGGTTCATTGAGCAAGCATGGGAAACAGCGTTAAAACCACCCTTTACAATGAAGATCTGTGAAGTTACTTGGATTTTTACGAATGATCTTTGAAAGACAGGGTCCTGAAAACGGGACGTTTCTTTTTTTTCTGAGTTTATAAGCACCCACCAAATGATTTAGTATTATGTCCGCTCGTAAGAACAGCAAGAGCAGGGTGTACCTTTCTGGAGCTTTCGTAAAAACTAAAAAAAGAGCCAAGCACTCCTACAATGAGAAGCTTCTAGCTCTTAATTGTTTGGCCACACAGATTTTCTGTCTCTCAAATTGTACCCTATTCCCTATATGGTGCACTACTTTTAACCAGGGCCCAGCCTAATGCACTATATAGGGAATAGGGTGCAATTTGACATTCAACCCTAGTCTCTCTAGAAGGCTCATTAACAACTGCCACAGAAGTAGTGTGGTCCTAGATCAGGGATTTGCAACTTGCGAGCAAAACATTTTAGCGACCCACCTTTGACATTTTTAGTCATTTAGCAGACACTCTTATCCAGAGCGACTTACAGTAGTGAATGCATACATTTCATAAATTGTTTTTTTTCTTTCCGTACTGGTCCCCCGTGGGAATCGAACCCACAACCCTGGCGTTGCAAACACCATGCTCTACCAACTGAGCCACACGGGACCAGCGTAGAGAACAAATTTGGGCCCCCCCCCCGTTCGGTAATTGGACCATGATTACTACAAGTTTAGATAGCTGGCTAGAATAATTTACATGGGTATATTGAGTGACTATCAGTGACTGACATAACAGAAAAAAACTGCAGATGCACAACCACATTTGGAAATTGCACCTGGTGTATTCTACTAATCTAACTCTCAACAGTAAATTGAGACCCAGACTGAGTTCCCCCTCAATTTATGTTTTTTTTCTTCTTTTTACATATTTTTTTTTATGTAGCAGACAGGGCCCTCCAGTTGCCCATCCCTGTCCTAGATTGTATTGCTCTAGTGACCCCCCCCCACACACACCCCTCCCCCGAACACATCTTGTCACTTACCCTCAGCTCCCAGAGAAAAGTAGTCTTCAAAGCTGCAGCCATTCTTAAGCACTCCTGTAAAGTACAGTTAGTTAAATCGTGTTCGTGAGTGTTATCTTCCATAGAGGGGTCATATTAGTTTGTAGGCCAAACCATTCAAACGCAACAGATGTTTTCCTTAGAAGACCAATTTTAGGGATGTTCTGACAAACACTACTGTAGGTGTGCAACCTTCCGCTGCAAATGTGGAACACTGACACCGGCTGATGCGGTACATTGAGCCCATGCAAAAAACATACTGTATCTCTAGCATAAACAGACGGATTTTGATGTTATTATTTATTATGCTAATTAGATTTCCGCAGGACATCAGCTCTAGCGGGTTAAGCACCTAGACAGAAGTGTTTGTTTTATTTAACCTTTACTTAACTAGGCAAGTCAGTTCAGAACAAATTCTTATTTACAATGACGGTCTATCCCGGCAAAACCCTAACGACGCTGGGCCAATTGTGCGCCGCCCTATGGGACTCCCAATCACGGCCGGTTGAGATACAGCCTGGAATCGAACCAGGGTCTGCCTCTAGCACTGGGCTGCAGTACCTTAGACCTCTGCGCCACTTGGGAGCCTGTATGAATAGTGCATTCGGACGCCTTGATATTTTTTCACATTTTGTTACGTTAAAAATCCTCAATGACAAAGCGAAAACATGTTTTTAGACATTTTTGAAAATGTATTAAATATTTTTTTTTAAATACTTATTTACATAAGTATTCAGACCCTTTGCTATATGACTCGAAATTGAGCTCTGGTGCATCCGGTTTCCATTGATCATCCTTGAGATGTTTCTACAACTTGGAGTCCACCTGTGGTAAATTCATTTGATTGGAAATGATTTGGAAAGGCACACACCTGTCTATGTAAGGTCCCACAGTTGACAGTGCATGTCAGAGCAAAAACCAAGCCATGAGGTCAAAATAAATTGTCCGTAGAGCTCCGAGACAGGATTGTGTCGAGGCACAGTTCTGGGGAAGGGTACCAAAATATTTCTGCAGTATTGAAATTCCCCAAGAATACAGTGGCCTCCATCATTCTTAAATGGAAGAAGTTTGGAACCACCAACACTCTTCCTAGAGTTGGCTGCCTGGCCAAACTGAGCAATCGGGGGAGAAGGGCCTTGGTCAGGGAGGTGACCAAGAACCCAATGGTCACTCTGACAGAGCTCCAGAGTTGCTCTGTGGAGATGGGAGAACCTTCCAGAAGGACAACCATCTCTGCAGCACTCCACCAATCAGGCCTTTATGATAGAGTGGCCAGATGGAAGCCACTCCTCAGTAAAAAGGCACATGGCAGCACGCTTGGAGTTTGCCAAAAGGCACCTAATGACTCTCAGACCATTCGGAAACAAGATTCTCTGGCCTGAATGCCAAGCGTCACGTCCGGAAGAAACTTGGCACCATCCCTACGGTGAAGCATGGTGGTGGCAGCATCATGCAGTGCAGATGTTTTTCAGCGGTAGGGACTGGGAGACTGGTCAGCATCAAGGGAAAGATGAATGGAGCAAAGTACAGAGAGATCCTTGATGAAAACCTGCTCCAGAGCGCTCAGGACCTCAGACTGGGGCAAAGGTTCACCTTCCAACTGGACAATGACCCAAAGCCCACAGCCAACACAACGCAGTAGTGCTTCGGGATAAGTCTCTGAATGTCCTTGAGTGGCCCAGCCAGAGTCCGGACTTGAAAATAGCTGTGCAGCGACGCTCCCCATTCAACCTGACAGAGATTGAGAGGATATGCAGAGAAGAATGGGAGAAACTCAGCAAATACAGGTTTGCCAAGCTTGTAGCGTCATACCCAAGAAGACTGGAGGCTGTAATCACTGCCAAAGGTTCTTCAACAAAGTACTGAGTAAAGGGTCTGAATACTTATGTAAATGTCATATTTTATTATTTTTTGCACAAAAAAAATTCTTTGCTTTGTCATCATGGGGTATTGGGTGATGAGGGGAAAAAAACTATTTCATCAATTTTAGAATAAGGCTGTAATGTAACAAAACATGGAAAAGGTATAGGGGTCTGAAAACTTTCTGAATGCATTGTATACCCTACAGTAGACTACATAAACATTCAAATAAAAACCTTGGCACGTGCCTGTAAAAAACGTTTTGCATGATTGACCGAACGCATTTTGAACAGCCTACTACAGACAAACGCTTCAAACCAAGACAAATATTTACCGTCAAATACTTTCCTAGCTGGTTGCTTGGTAATCTTACCTACTGTAGATAGCCATTGATCAAAGGGTACCAGCAGCCCATGTAGTTTGCATTACCAGGAAGACAAGGCAAATACAGGGAATCCAAATGTTATTCCTTTTAGCTCAGGATACTTGTATCATGCCTGAGTCTGTTTCTTACTTCGATTTAGAAGCACAATAACAGTTTTACAAAGCTACCAACTGGTAACTGGAGTGAGTGTATGAGTACAGAAGCTGACTAGCACGCTCCTAAGTACACTAGGGCTCCAAGGTGGGGTGTGGTGAGACAGGTGTGAAATACTCCAAACACCCCCTTGGCGCACACACACACACACACAAAATCTTTTTCCATATGAGAGTTAGTTTTATAGAATAGGACTTATGTTATAGTAGAGGGGAATTCACCCTTGGACTGAGTGCTGCTCTGTTCATCCAGAGAGGCCCCAAGAGGAGTCCTGTGAAGAGACACACATACACCGTTAGGCAGGAACAAACTCAACATACTTAAAAATGACCAAAACCTAATTGAAACTGTGTAGAAATAATGGACCTATATTCATACAGAAGACTGAATGCGTCCCCCGGGGCTAAATGAGTTCAACACCCCTGGTCTCTAGAGTCCTCCTAACACTGTGCTGGCTCATTTCCTCACACAGGAAGACCCATACACAAACACTACAACCATTTCATCTTTTTGTCAACTACCCACATATCAGCAGATCAAGTCACACCCAATCCTACTGTACAGTAGTACTATAGTTACTGTATCATGCAAATCTTGTTTGACATAAAGATCCCACACACAGAACAATGCTCTCGTTGGCTGGCCCTTGCTTCATATTCGTCGCCAAACCCACTGGCTCCAGGTCATCTTTAAGTCTTTGCTAGGCAAAGCCCCGCCTTATCTCAGCTCACTGGTCACCATAGCAGCACGCGCTCCAGCAGGTATATCTCACTGGTCACCCCCAAAGCCAATTCCTCCTTTGGCCGCCTTTCCTTCCAGTTCTCTGCTGCCAATGACTGGAACGAATTGCAAAAATCACTGAAGCTAGAGACTCATATCTCCCTCACTAACTTCAAAGCATCAGCTGTCAGAGCAGCTCACAGATCATTGCACCTGTACATAGCCCATCTGTAAATAGCCCATCTGTAAATAGCCCATCCAACTACCTCATTCCCATATTGTTATTTATTTTTTTGCTCATTTGCACCCTAGTATCTCTACTTGCACATTCATCTTCTGCACATCTATCACTCCAGTGTTTAATTGCTAAATTGGAATTTTTTTCGCCACTACGGCCTATTTATTGCCTTACCTCCCTAATCTTACCTCATTTGCACACACTGTATATCGATTTTTTTTCTATTGTGTTATTGACTGTACGTTTGTTTATTCCATGCGTAACTAAACTCTGTGTTGTTTGTGTCGCACTGTTTTGCTTTATCTTGGCCAGGTCGCAGTTGTAAATGAGAACTTGTTCTCAACTGGCCTACCAGGTTAAATAAAGGTGAAATAAAAAATATATAAAAATAACATGTGCTACATTGCTATTGTTTGCCCTTAGACTAGAGCAGGGCTCTCCAACCCTGCTCCTGGAGAGCTCCACTCCTGTAGGTTTTCAAATCCAACCCCAGTTGTAACTAACCTGAGTCAGTTTATCAACCAGCTAATTATTAGAATCAGGTGCGCTAGATTAGGGTTTGAGTGAAAACCTACAGGACGGTATCTCTCCAGGAACAGGGTTGGAGAGCCCTGCTCTAGTCTAAGGTAGCACGTTACATAACATCCCTAAACCTGCTCTAGCTGGCTCCTAGGTCTCTACCTCACCTCTCTGTCAATAGATCAAATTCCATATGGTCACTATCCCAGACCTATGCTTTCTGATGTGACCTACTGTATTCAAATCTTACTGTACTTCTATAACGAGTCAGTCAGACCAACTCAAGTCTATATGCTAATTGTTCATGTAACATCTAGGTTAACTAAACTTGGAACAGCTGTCTGTAGGCCTATACCAGCGCCCTGCCATAATGAAGATTTCATAAAAGGACATTATTGACATTGCGTAAAACCCTCATAATCAACATCATGTGATTTTCTGTTTGCTCTCTCCCACTGTCTTACTCATGTACGTAGGTTCGTGGGGGATTTTCAACCAACTACAATATTTGACTGAATAAATGATTCTAAGTTCCATTGTAATGCTTGTTTAACTTGTGCACTGAAGTACAGCGTTGAACCCTAATAAACATGACCCAGACTATTAGTAAACAAGGAAATTCTGCCGGGAGCCATTTAACCTGTCACGCAGGCAAACTCAAGAGGGGAATTTAAAAAATATATATATACTTAAATCATACTTCATATTTTAAGTATATTTAATATCAAATTGGAACAATTTTAAATACATTTAATGTCAATTTGATTTGTATTTTATTAGCGCTTAAGTATATTAAATATATTTAAAATTATATAAATTGGGACTTTTTATGTACTTAAGTATTTTCTTAGTATATCAGATGAAGAGGAAAACAAATATTCTTTGAATGCACATTAAGTACATTTTATGTATATTGCTCATAAATTAGAAATACTAAAATTGTATTGTGATTAGAATTCCTATATTTATATTTTCTTTGCAAAAAAAGTGTATTTATAATGTGTTTCAAGTATACATTTACAAATACACTTCGACTCATTAACCACATTAGCTATTGTAATTGAGCCAATGTTATGCCAATGTTAACATGCTATTTACAATTTACAAGTAACACTTTTGAGAACTGTGCACCATTGGTATTTAACACTTTAGTTGTTCACATTAAGGACCCAGGCCTTCCTCATTAACATTTCAATAAATGTGTAATATGTAATGTGTAATTAAAAGTACAACATTATTCAGTTTGAAAATTAACATAAATTTTTTTGAATAAACTAAATATGAGGAACAATATATTATAAATCAAAACTTCAACTGCAAAAAAAGGATGCTATCATTTTCAACTTTTGCTGCACTCTTCTGAACAGGAATTCAGAAAGTACTTCAAAACTCATTATTGGCAGTGAAACTACAGCAACATAATTCATACCCCTTGGATTTATTCACATTTTGTTGTTAAAGTGGGATTAAAATTGATTTAATAAAAAAAAGTCAATCTACACAAAATACTATATTAAAGTGGAAGATTTCTATACATTTTTTTTAAAAGACCGCTAGAAATTAAATAACTAAAATATAATAATTGCGTAAGTATTCAGCTCCCTGAGTCAATACAAGCTGGAAACACCGTTGGCAGCCATTACAGCTGGGAGTCTTCCCGGGTAAGTCTTGAAGATTCTCTCTTTATTCTTTTCAGAATTCTTCAAGCTTTGTCAAGATGTTGGTGCTCATGGCTACACAGAAATGTTCAAGTCTTGCCATAGATTATCAAGCAGATTTAAGTCAAAACTTTAGTGCCTTGTTTGTTAAATACAATATTTATGTTTTGGAATTCTGAATATTTGTATTCTTATTTTCATTCTGTCATTTAAATCATTATTGTGGCGTCACTACAATGTTGTTGATCCATCCTCAGTTTTCTTCCATCACTGACATTCAACTCTGTAACTATTTTACAATCACCAATGGCCTCATGAGCAGTTTCATTCCTGTCCTGCAGCTCAGAAGGATGACTGGCTTTGATGTGTCTGGGTGGTTTAATACATAATCCACAGCATACAGTTGTTATTAACTTCACCATCCTTAAAGAGATATTCAATGTCTGATTTGATATTGTTACCCATCTACCAATCACTGCCCTTTTATGAGGCTTTCTAAAGGCTCCCTGGTCTTTGTAATTGAATCTGTGCTTGAAATTCAATACTTGACTGAGGGAACTCACAGATGTATGTATGGAGGACAGAGTCATAAAAAAATTATGTCAACCCCTATTGTTTCACACAGAGTCCATGTAACATATTCTGTGATTTGATAAGCCAAATTCTCCTGAACCAATTTAGGCTTGCCTAAACAAAGAGGCTGAATACTTATGCAATGACTATATTTTAATTCTTATTTTATTGTTTTCTTCCACTTTAACAGAGTATTTAGAGTTCATTGTTGACAATAAAATCAACTTTAATCCCACTTTTTAACACAAAATGTGAAGAAATCCAAGGGGTATTAACACTTTTGCAAAGCACTGTATAGCTCAAGCAGTTTAATTTAAAAAAAATCTATGCTTCAACTTAAAAACAACTCCAAGTGTATTTTGAAATATGTTGAAGTTTGATAATATATTTATAGTATGAAAAACAATGAATATAAAGTATAATTTTAATAAGTGTGTTGAAGTGTAGTGATATTATAGTTATACTTAAGATATACTTCAAATACAAGATGTATTTTTCTAGTATATTATTTTAATGTTTAGTATATTTAAGTATACTAAACAAGCTGTAAAAAGTAACCAATAGTCATACCAAACAATGACTTCCAAGAAGCCAGACATCCAGTCCCATTTAAGTCTTTATTGATGATGTCTAACTACATGTCTTTGAGGATAGCCTAGAAGTGACAATGACCAAATTGTAAGTATTTACTTTCCTCGCTATGCTGACTGAGCTAGTCACTAGGCATTCCACACCAGCCACCCTGATATACAGTGACAGTCAGTTTTTTTTACATGCAAATGTAAAGGTTTCATTATAATGCAACACTAGAATACCTGCAGTCCTTGAGCCAGCTCGCAATCTTCTTAGGGACAGGCCCTGAGAGAAAAAAACAGAGCAATTCAAAGCCATGTACAACTGTTTAGTTTTCTATAAATGCAATTTAACATTCAATCTACAATGTAGATTACAACTGGATAACAAAACAATCTGTTTGCTGTTGCAGGATTTTATTCCCTTTTGGGCTCGGTAATTATATAGCAACAAGACCTTAAGTAGGCTTTATTGTTTCATCGTGACTTCCATGGAGCTGTACTGAGCTGTAAAAAGCCAAACTATAATTATTTCTGCCTGCTGTAGCTCATCCCAACGTACCTGGCTCCTCGGCCGGGGCTGTCTTCTCCTCCATAGTGGGATCTGGACACAGTGTCTTCTCACTGCAACCCTCCTGATCCTGGGTGACCTGGCTCTCAGAGAGGCCCTGCCAGGAGTCTCTGCTCTGGATCCAGGCCTTCCTCATTATTGTCGCTGCCTTCCATGGGTGATCTATGCTGGGGCTTGCAGCAGTTTCACACTGCTCCATGGTCTGCTCCTGGATCCACAACTCCTCCTCTCCCCTGGCCTGGTTGCTACAGCAGGGGGTAAGTCACCTGTAGCAGATAGGAGGGAGGGGATTGTTATGAGACTAGATGGTAGCCACACACACACACACGCCTAATTTAACTATACAAAGGAAATGTATGAAAACATGCCTATGCCTGTAATATAACATCATCCTGCATGATAACCATGTATGCTCACAGAACAGAGTTGAGCTGTAAACAAGCAAATGTCCAATAATCCAATAACGGAACTGACTTTGGAAAATAAGTGGCTATATCATACAAACAAGATAAAACAAGACTACACACAATTTGTTTCTTTCCATAACAGAACACCAAATTAATAAATGTGACAACCTCTTCAAGAACAAGAAGCAAAAGAACACAAAACAATTCACACAACACTAATAATACCTGGAGGTGATTCCTCCTTCTGCCAGAATTATTATCCTAAGAATTCTTCCAAGAATACTAAGATTACTTCCAAAGCCATCAAATGTAAAAGTAGTTCCCACTCAGCCAGGCAGAGATGTGGGACAGAGGCAGGCAGGGTGGATAGATGGATGGATACAGAGAGGAGCTACAGAGAGCAAGAAGTCCAACTGACAACAAGTGGAGCAGAAAATGTCGGTTTAGTTGAAAGATTGCGTGCTGGTGCCGAGTCATTTCCTGTTGCGGATCAGCTCTTTTCTGAAGGGAGGATAGAGGGATAGACAGAAGGAGGGAGTTCTCACTGGAGTGTATAGGCCAAACCTCGAGGGACAAGAGGAGGCGGCTATTATTATGTTACTTCTATTTCCAGAGTAATCATCTGAAATAAGAAGGAATGTAAATAAATAAAACGACCACTTTGCATTCAAAATATTAAACAATGGCGGTGACAGACAGCTATCTAAATGTGACGGAATCTAAAAAGGAGTAATTAGAAAATTCCATTAACAAATAGGATTGTCTATTTCAATGAAGTACAGTGAGACATTTTGACGATGCAAAGAGTGTCACGGCTGTTCGAAGGAGCGGACCAAAATGCAGTGTGTTCGTAGTTCCACATATTTATTAAACGTGAAACTGAATGCAATACACTTAAATATACAAAAACAACAAACCGTGACACAGAGAGGAAAACACACTACTGAAAAAATAACCCACAAACAACAATGAGAAAAACCCCTACTTAAATATGATCTCTAATCAGAGGCAATGAGGATCAGCTGCCTCCAATTAGAGATCAACCCCAAACAATCCCAACATAGAAATAGAAAACATAGAACAACCCAAAACACCCGTCACGCTCTGCCCTACTCTACTATAGAAAATTACATCTTACTAGGGTCAGGACGTGACAGTACCCCCACCCCCCCCCAAAACTACGAATACAAAAAAACAAAAACAAAAACAAAACAACCACAAAACACAAAGGGAGGGTAGGGTAGGGTAGGTGACTAATGTCTATGGAGGCGGCTCTGGTTCCGGGCGTAGTACCCCCACCGCCCGCTGATCCCCCCGCTTCTGTATGTCCGGAGGAACCAGACCATGGATCACCGCCGGAGGCTTCGGACCACCAACCCACGCTGAAGGCTCCGGGCTGGGGAGCGTCGCTGGAGGCTCCGGGCTGGGGAGCGTCGCTGGAGGCTCCGGGCTGGGGAGCGTCGCTGGAGGCTCCGGACTAGGGATGCGCACTGGAGGTCCGATGCGTGGGACTGGCATAGGTGGCGCCAGACTGGTAACACGCACCTCAGGGCGAGTGCGGGGAGCAGGCACAGGACGTACTGGGCTATGGAGGCGCACTGGAGGGAGAGTGCGAGGAGCAGGAATCGGTCTCACCGGACTGGGGAGACGCATTAAGGGCCGAGTGCTCACAGCAGGCACTGGCTGTACCGGCTTATGGATACGTACTGGAGACTTGGTGCGTGGTACTGGCTTGGGTGGCTCTAGACTGGTAACACGCACCTCAGGACATGTGCAGGGAGCAGGAACAGGACACTCCGGACTGGGTATGCGCACTGGAGGTCTGATGCGTGGGACTGGCTTAGGAGGCACCAGACTGGTAACACACACCTCAAGACGAGTGCAGGGAGCAGGAACAGGACGTACTGGGCTATGTAGGCAAACTGGGGACCTGGCATGCTGAGCAGGCCTACTCCTTCCGGGTTCAATGACCATCTTCGCCCTACACCGGTGAGGAGCTTGCACCGACCGCACCAGGCTGTGAGTGCGTATGGGCGATATAGTGCGCACCACACCGTAACTCATCGCTCGCTCCTCCACACGCCCGCACCGCCGTGCTCTTTCTGCCAGTACTTCCCTTCGGAATCTCGCGTCGAGCTCCGCGCTTGACTCCACATTGATTATAGGTGGATATAGCGCTTCGTAGTAATGTCGCTCCCTCTTGGCTTCCTCTAGTTCCTCCTTCGGGCGACGATACTCCCCAGCCTGGCTCCAAGGTCCTTTACCATCTAATATTTCCTCCCAAGTCCACGACTCCAAGTACTTCTCCTCACGCCGCTTGGTCCTTTTATGGGGGGTTATTCTGTCACTGCTGTTCGAAGGAGCGGACCAAAATGCAGCGTGTTCGTAGTTCCACATATTTATTAAATGTGAAACTGAATGCAATACACTTAAATACACAAAAACAACAAACCGTGATGCAGAGGATTACACACTACTCAAAAAAGAATAACCCACAAACAACAATGAGGAAAACCCCTACTTAAATATAATCTCTAATCAGCGGCAATGAGGATCAGCTGCCTCCAATTAGAGATCAACACCAAACAATCCCAACATAGAAATAGAAAACATAGAACAACCCAAAACACCCCGTCACGCCCTGCCCTACTCTACTATAGAAAATGACATCTAACTAGGGTCAGGACGTGACAAAGAGTGTCGAACTTAAAACACTTCTGCAGATAATGAACTGATATTCACTTGACAGTTTGTGCTGCCATTTTGTGAAGAGGGAGCATATAAGGATGGAGGGAGGGTTGGAGAATGTAGCATTTTTCAAACAACTGAAGTATCATACCCAAGAATTTAAGCAATTTTTGTCAATTGTGTATCTACAGTGCATTCGGAAAGCATTCAGACCCCTTGACTTTTTATATACTGTTTTTTTAAAAGCTGTTACGTTACAGCTTTATTCTAAAATGTATTTGTTTCTCATCAATCTACACACAATACCCCATAATAACAAAGCAAAAACAGTTTATAATTTTTTGCAAACGTATTTAAAAAAAAAAATGAAATATCACATTTGCATAAGTATTCAGACCCTTTACTCAGTACTTTTTTGAAGTACTTTTGGCAGCGAACACAGCCTGCAGTCTTCTTGGGTATGGTATGATGCTACAAGCTTGGCACACCTGTATTTGGGGGGTTTCTCCCATTCTTCTCTGCAGATCCTCTCAAGCTCTGTCATGTTGGATGGGGAGCGTTGCTGCACAGCTATTTTCAGGTCCCTCTAGAGATGTTTGATCTGGTTCAAGTCCGGGCTTTGGCTGGGCCACTCAAGGACATTTAGAGACTTGTCCCGAAGCCACTCCTGCGTTGTCTTGGCTGTGTGCTTAAGGTCGTTTTACTGTTGGAAGGTGAACCTTCATCCCAGTCTGAGGTCCTGAGAGCTCTGGAGCAGGATGTCATCAAGGTTCTCTTTGTACTTTGCTCCATTCATCTTTTCCTCGATCATGGTCCTTCAGGTAACTTTTGGAAAACTCCAAGTGGGTGGTCATGTGCCTTTTACTGAGGAGTGACTTCCGTCTGGCCACTCTACCATAAAGGCCTGATTGGTGGAATGCTGCAGAGATGGTTGTCCTTCTGGATGGTTCTCCCATCTCAACAGAGGAACTCTGGAGCTCTGTCAGAGTGACCATTGGGTTCTTGGTCACCTCCCTGACCAAGGCCCTTCTCCCCCGATTGCTCAGTTTGCCGGGCGGCCAGCTCTAGGAAGTGTTGGTGGTTACATACTTCTTCCATTTAAGATGGAGGCCACTGTGTTCTTGGGGACCTTCAATGCTGCAGAAATGTTTTGGTGCCCGTCCCCAGATCTGTGCCGAGACACAATTCTGTCTTGGAGCTCAACGGACAATTCCTTCGACCTCATGGCTTGGTTTTTGCTCTGACGTGCACTGTCAACTGTGGGACCTTACATAGACAAGTGTGTGCCTTTCCAAATCATGTCCAATCATTTGAATTTACCACAGGTAGACTCCAATCAAGTTGTAGAAACATCTCAAGGATGATCAATGGAAACCAGATGCACCTGAGCTCAATTTCTAGTCTCATAGCAAAGGGTCTGAATACTTATGTAATTAAGGTTTTATAAATGTTTTTGCAAAAATTTCTAAAAACCTGTTTTTGCTTTGTCATTATGGGGTATTGTGTGTAGATTGATGAGCATAGTGTGTACAGCCCAGTACATCACTGAAGAGCTACCCTCCTGTAGGTTCACTCCAACCCCAGTTGTAAATAACCTGATTCATTTTATCAACCAGGTATTCATTAGAATTAGGTGTGCTAGATTAGGATTGGAGAGAAAACCTACAGGACAGTAGCTCTACCGGAAGAGAGTTGGAGAGCCCTGATATAGGGGATATGGTGCCATTTGGGATGCAGGGTGAGAGACAGAGGAACAGAGGAAGTAATCTACTGTACCAGCTGAAATCATCTGAGCCCAAAGACACTCTAAAAATGAGGGGTTTAACAAGGGTTCTTCTAAGATCTCAAAGTTCTTCAGAGAACCTTAGGGTTCTTGGCACTGAAAATTTCCCTCAAAAGGTTCTTCCACGAACCCCATAGGAGGTGGGGTTCATCGAGGAACCACCTCAGTTGGTGAGGGTTCTTGCAGGAACTTAACTGCCAAACTAAAATGTTTGAATTTGAAAGGACAGCATGTGCAGGCACTTAAACGAAAATGTTTAAGATCTCCTCAATATAAAGTAAGGTTTGTCCCTTATATGATCTAAATTGATATTGTTTTGTGATGATACCATCTATCTTTTAATATTTGTGCAAATCTTTCTAAAACAGAAAATGGACACAATTCGATGGATATCAATCAAATAGGTAAGAATATGTACTGTATGCTATAAGAATTTAAAGGCTAGCTTTTATTTATTTAACTAGGCAAGTCAGTTAAGAACAAATTTCTATTTACAATGATGGCCTACCCCGGCCAAACACGGAATACGCTGGGCCAATTGTGCGCCGCCCTATGGCCCGATGTGATTCGGCCTGGATTCGAACCAGGGACTGAAGTGATGCCTCTTGCACTAAAATGCAGTGCCTTAGACCGCTGCGCCACTCGGGAGCTGCATCGGGTGCAGATGACTGTGTCTGTAGGTATACAGACGAGGAGGCATACAGGTATGCCTATTGGTATGTTATGGAGATCACATGTACCACCCTCCTTGCCTTACCTCTTCAATGAAAACCCCATAGGCCTCTACAATATGGATAAGGTATGTGCATTCACATTTACCACATAAACCAAGGTATGAATACTGTTGTGTGCATGTTTAGTTAAACATCTGTATAATCACTATATTTTTGATTCAGACTTCACCATCCCTACACCTCTGATGAATATAACAGGAAACCTGTTCAAATCACCATGCACTGCAAAATCATTCTGGCTATGGATACGGAGAACATCAACACATTAACAAGCCAGAGGATATACCCATTGGACTTTTTTTGCTGGGAGTTCCCCTCAAATTTGGATGTTTTTTTATTCTGCTTTGCCACTAAAATCACTGACAACTAAAAATAGTGTTACGCGTATTATTAATATCATAATAACAATAATAAAAGGGGAGGGGGGAGTTCAGATATTAACCCCAAAAGGTTCATCAAGGATCCATTAAGAGGGGTTCTTCTAAGAACTTATAGGGGTTCCTCCACAGTTCCAATTTTAAGAACCCCTAAAGGATACTCCAGGAACCTTTTATTTTTAGAGTGTATAAAGATGTAATTTTTTATTTAACTAGGCAAGTCAGTTAAGAACAAATTCTTATTTACAATGACGGCCTAAGGAGGTCTCAGATGCAGATGGAATGTTGGATAAAAGAGTGTGAGAAAGGGAAGAGGGAAAGAGAGATTAGTGTAATGTGAGTGGAGGCTTTATTATAGCAGCTGTGTTGATAATCACTCTTTGCACTTACAGGCCTATCCACCGGATCAGACACTCAGACACTTACACCACTCATACTGACTAACAAACCCATTTGGGTTTGCATCCCAATGGCACCCTGTTCCCTATATAGTGCACTACTTGACCATATCCCATGGGTAGTATTGCACTATGTAGGGAATAGGGTGCCGTTTGGGATGCAAACCTTGCCTCAAGCCAAGATATGACTATTACGTATAAGGGTGTGCTAAGCCAGGCAATTTGAAGCTGCTGCCTCTGGTCCATACCTCCTTATAAATATTTTGAAAGTGCTGATACTGCAGAACAATAGTGGATTACAGAGCAGACTCTTTCCTTTCCCTGTCTGAAATGCAGCCAAACCAACCACAGCACAGAGACTGGAGGGAAACTGAAAGGCAGCCAAACCAACCACAACAGTAGCCTCATCACGAACCAGGGAAGTTCCATGGCAGAAATCAGTTTGGCCCCTAGCCATGGTCAGGGAGGTGACCAATTTACACACAGAACGTTAGACCTTTTTTAAACAGGTTTACTCACATCGGCTACGGAGAATGTGATCACACAGTCGTCCGGAACAGCTGGTGCCCTCACACATGGGTCAGTGTTGCTTGCCTCGCAGTTGGGTTTCCCTTTGTAATCCGTGATAGTTTGCAAGCCCTGCCACATCTGTTGAGTGTCACAGCCGGTGTAGTAGAATTCAAACTTATAGTCAGATATGCCAAATGGAGGGCGAGGGAGAGCTTCGTATGCAACTCAGTGTGTGGAGTAAAGGTGATTTAGAGTTTTTGCCACTCTAGTTGCACAGGTGACATGCTGGTAGAAATTAGGTTAGATGGATTTCAGTTTTTCAGCATTAAAATCACCAGCCACTAGGAGCGCCACCTCTTTTCTTATTTTTTTATGGCCCTATACAACTTGTTGAGTGCTGTCTTCGTGCCAGCATCAGTTTGTGGTGTTAAATAGACAGCTACAAAAATATAGATAAACTCTTGGTAAATAGTCTGGTCTACAGCTTATAATGGAGGTATTCTAACTCTGGCAAGCAGAACTTTGAGACTTCCTTAATAATAGAGATTGTGCACCAACTGTTAACAAAAAGACAACACCCCCTTGAGCTTACCCGACACTGCCACTCTGTCCTGCCGATGCATAGAAAAACCATCTAGTTGTATATTATCCATGTCTTTGTTCAACAAAGTTTCAGAGAAACATAAAATATTTATGTTTTTCAGGTCCCGTTGATAGGATAGTCACGTACAGAGCTCGTCCAGTTTGTTCTCCAGTGATTGCAAATTCACCAATAGAACAGAGGGTAGTGGTGGTTTATTTACTCCCCATCGTAGTTGCATCAGGGTGCCCGCAAGTCGGCCTCTATATAGTCATCTCTTTCTCTTACGAGAGTTGGAATTAGGGCCCGGTTCGGGGTGAGCAGTATGTCCTGCGATGCTGACCCGTTGAAGTAGAAATCTTCATCCAAATCGAGGTTAGTGATTGCTGTTCTGATTTCCTATGACTGAAAAGAGCTTCTGGACATGGTTGTGGAAAAATTATGTACAAAACAATAGTTAAGAACAGCGAAAAAAATTTAATAAAAAAGGAAATCGCAGAATTGGTCAGGTGGCCGTAAACTGGCCATTATATATTCCAGCACAATTTCAACAGCTAGCAGCTCAATTGAGTTAGCCTACAAAGTGGCCTAATCTACAGTAGCAAGCAAGCTAATAATATATTGTTTAACATTTTAAAATAGTTTTTACTTACTTGAATAGGTTCTCCCACTGCCTCTGTTTTTGGGTCCTTACAAAAACAAAATAATGGGCAATCTTAAAGATATTTTCGGGTGGAAGCGAAGCAAAGCGCAGCCAGCATCGGATGAACGGCGACATGGAAAAATTCTCGCTCACCTGAACGCTTCAGAATATGTCGTGACGTTTGACTTTATCAGCGTACTTTTTTTAGTAAAAAAAAATGCAGCCTGTCAGCCACACTTAAAAAACAGTGCTGAACATAACACACAGCACCCCCATGTGTGGGGAGGGTTGTTGAAATGTAACATCTGGGAGCCAGGGGACCATTGAAAATGGTTTTGCAATACAAAATTCTCCAGACCTCCAAAGGAGGCGTGACAACGATGTGATTTTGGAGGTACGGCAACGCGAGACTAGCTTAACATTGACCAAGGAAAACACCTGGCCTGGTCAAGACCTAGAGAACTATGAGTGTGAGTGTGTGTGTGTGTGTGTGTGTGTGTTACAACACATTGTTTATTTATGTCTGTGTGTGGGGGTCTGTATCCTACACCACAGAACGTCTATGCTGCTGTCCAGCTTGGTCAGAATGAACACTGTTCAGCTGTTATCAGGCCCATCAACATCAAACTCCCTTGCGACCAAACATGTTGTAAAAAGGATACTTATATTTATACTGAACAAAAATATAAATGCAACAATTTCAAAGATTTTACTGAGTTACAATTCGTATAAGGAAATCAGTCAATTGAAAGTAAGTCATTAGGCCCCAATCTATGAATTTCAGATAACTGGGAATAGAGATATGCATCTGTTGGTCACAAATACCTTAAGAGAAAAGGTAGGGGTGTGGATCAGAAAACAGTCAGTATCTGGTGTGACCACCATTTGCCTCATGCAGCGTGACACATCTCCATCGCATAGAGTTGATCAGGCTGTTGATTGTGGCCTGTATAATGTTGTCCCACTTCTCTTCAATGGCTTTACGAAGTTGCTGGATATTGGTGGGAACTGTAACGCTGTCGTACGCGTCGATCCAGAGCATCCCAAACATGCTCAATGGGTGACATGTCTGGTGAGTATGCAGGCCATGGAAGAACTGGGACATTTTCAGCTTCCAGGAATTGCGTACAGATCCTTACGACACGGGGCTGTGCATTATCATGCTGAAACATGAGATGATGGTGGCTGAATGACACGACAATGGGCCTCAGGATCACGGTATCTCTGTATTCAAACTGCAATTGATAAAATGCTATTGTGTTCATTGTCCGTAGCTTATGCCTGCCCATACCATAACCCCAACGCCACCATGGGGCACTCTGTTCACAACGTTGACATCAGCAAACCGCTTGCCCACATGACGCCATACATGTGGTCTGCAGTTGTGAGGCCGGGTGGACATACTGCCAAATTCTCTAAAACAACATTGGAGGCGGCTTATGGTACAGAAATTAACATTCAATTCTCTGGCAACAGCTCTGGTGGATATTCCTGAAGTCAGCATGCCAATTGCATGCTCCCTCAAAACTTGAGACATCTGTGGCATTGTGTTGTGTGACAAAACTGCACATTTTAGAGTGGCCTTTTATTGTCCCCAGCACAATGTGCACCCGTGTAATGATCATGCTGTTTAATCAGCTTCTATGCCACACCTGTCAGGTGGATGGATTATCTTGGCGAAGGAGAAATGCTCACTAACAGGGATGTAAACAAAATGATAGAAATTTGTGCGTATGGAACATGTCGAGGATATTTTACTTACGCTCATGAAACATGGGACCAACACTTTACATGTTGCTTCTATATTTTTGTTCAGTATAGGTCCCAGTCTGCACCCCTTTCACACACCAACCTCCTGAACCCTGACCCCCTAACCCCTTTCAGCAGAACTAAAGATGCCCAGTTTCCACATCATGGGCCAAATGTGACCCATCATCCGTCAGTTAAATCGTGACAGCCACCACGTCCCAAAGACACACAACCAGAACAGTGGAGGTAATGGAATGGGGAGGTACTTTCTGAACTTGTGTTTAGTTGCAAAATGTTTTGCTAGTGTGCGCTATTGAACACCAAGTCCCACCTCAAAACAAAGCACTTAGTAAGAACTCCATTCAGCCAACAAGTAGTTTAAAATTGTAATAAAGTTGTCACATCTTAAGAGAAAATATCTTGGGAAAAAACTAATTACTGAACTTAAGAGTGTAGGTTACAGGAGGTTGGTAGCACCTTAATTGGGGAGGAAAGGCTCGTGGTAATGGCTGGAGTGGAATGGTATCAAATAATTTACATGGTTTCCATGTGTTTGATGCAATTCCATTCACTCAGGCCATTATTATGAGCCATCCTCCCCTCAACAGTTGTGTAGGCTTACATAAGTTATTTAATAGTTCTTCCAACCCCTTTGGGTTGTGCATTACAAATGTGGTGTGTCTCTGGGGGTTGGTTTGTAAGTAAAAATATAAATTGCCATTTATCAGCAAAGAAAATGCACAAATACAGTATCCTCCGTTTAGCTTGTCAAGGATCTTGCATCTATACGGAGATACGTTGTTTTTCTTAACCAGCTATCGGTTATGACCTTCTAAAACAAACATTATAGCACAGTAGCACTACTATGACGGTTTCTTTTTTTATGCAGTGTCGCGTAGATAGACTAGTCAAAATGAGTCAACCACAGTATCCAATCCTACTACAGCTCTCTTACAAAATAGATTTTATCTCAATGAGATTACAAATAAAGCTTAAATGAAAAAATATAAATAAAGGCAACTTCTTCTGGGAAAATAGGTCTTCTATATTGGTGCCAACAAAGGCCTTTTCGTTATGCCAAACTTCTTTCATAAAGTCCAGTTCAAAGTTAAACAAATTCAAACATTCTGTGGTCAATTATAATGACGCAGTCTGCATCCCAAATGGCACCCTATTCACTATACAGTGCACTACTTTTGACTGAAGCTCTAAAGGCTCTGGTCGAAAGCTGTGCAATATATGGGAATAGGGTGCCATTCAAGAATTAATGCCGGGGTTCAGAGCTGCAATCTGGCCATCTGAACCACGACTGCTTTGTCTAGAGCTGTAACAGAATACCTTGGCCTGCCAGCCACCCCACTGCTTCGTCACGCGCACACACACGCACGTCCTTTTCTACTGACATTGTGCAGTCAGCTACCACAGCAGCACACTGACTGACACAAACACACTCCATTCTTCATTGTGATGTTTCACAGAGCAATGTAGCGCCAGGGTGTCATCTTCCACTGCTGTGTCCTCTCTGTGTAAAATGCACTTTAAAATCCTAATTAACTTGAAGCTTGCAAACTTGGATGCAAGTCTTGAAGAAACACATACAAATTATTAAAAGGCCCAGTGCAGTCAAAAATGTGAATTACCTGTGTTTCCTATACACTCAGTGGCCAGTTTATTAGGTACAACACCCCGTTCACGAAAATGGTTTGGTCTTACTGACAGTTAGTCACGTGGCCGTGGCGTGTATATAAAAAAGGAAGACAGGCATCGAGGCATTCAGTTACTGTTCGATTGAACATTAGAATGAGCAAAACGAGTGACCTAAGGGACTTTGAGCATGATCGTTTTTTTGCCAGGCAGTGTTTAGGGTTTACCGAGAATGGTGCGACAAACAAAAAACAGTCAGTGGCAGTCCTATTGGCAACAACAGCTCGCTTACGAGAGGTCGAAAGAGAATGACAAGAATCATGCAAGCTAACAGGCGGGTAGCAGAACGGCATCTTGGAACTCAAAACTCGTCGGTCCTCATCACGAATGGACTATTGCAGCAGACTACCACACCGGGTTCCACTCCTCTCAGCTAAAAACAAAAAGTAACGGCTCCAGTGGGCACGCCATCACCAACGGTGGACAACTGAGGACTGGAAAAACGTTGCCTGGTCCGACGAATCCCAGTTCCTGTTGTGTCATGCTGAAGGCAGAGTCAGGATTTGGCGTAAGCAGCATGAGTCCATGGCCCCATCCTGCCTGGTGTCAACGATACAGGCTGATGGCGGTGGGGTAATGGTGTGGGGGAAGGTTTTTCTGGCACACGTTAGGTCCCTTGATAGCAATTGAGCAAGGTTTACATGCCCCGATGAATTCAGGCAGTTCTGAAGGCAATGGGGTTCCGACCCGGTACTAGTCGCACAAAATGGAATATAACATTGCGGATAAATTTCATCTGTACAACATCTAAAGACCTGCATCACTATACTGAGAGCTTTGCCATTTCTATAAGGACATATTTGGGTGAATTTGGAGCCTTTGTTCATATTTCTTCAGGGCTCCCATACTACACAACAAGGATGAGGAATTTGCTGTTTGGGGTAAGTTTCTCAAAAATGGGAAATCACAAAAAAAGTTGTATGGACCCTTCTATAACATGCCATTTACACCCAAAAATGATTTGATATAAATATGGCTGCATTGGACCTTTTGAGTTCTAGCAAATAAAGCTGAAGAAATATCATGTAGCATTAGATCCCAAACAAGCCTGAATGACCCACATACTGTCAGACCTGACAAGTCAAGAAGAGTCTCAAACTCTCACTAAATATTATATATCCTGGATATGTCAAACAGACTGGGTTCCAATCCAAATAAATCGAAAATGTAAGACTACGTTTTATTTAAGAACAAAGTGACACATTGCTTATGATAGCATCACTTTTGATATTTTTGTGAAACTCTCATTCCGACAGGGTCGAGCTTAAGACTAAGTTTCCGTTTCAATTCAAACATAGCGTCGTTGAGGCGATTTATCCTGAGGAAGAAGAAACTGTGCTTGACCTAAAGAGGCTCCAGGACTGACAAAGCATGCACACACACACACACACACACGCGAGTGTCAGTGTGTTCCTGCTTGGATCCAGCCAAAGGTTTCACACCTCTGGTTCCCCTGCCTCTCTGTGAATATTCTCACCACAACCTATAAAAATGTGTCACTTCAACCCTCTATCCCCTAGTAGAGGCAAGCAGACCGGGGGTGACCACTAAAGTGCGTCCCAAATGGCACCTTCATCCCTATATGTAAAGGACCTAGCGTGCCATTTGGGATGTAGCCTATGCCTAAATCACAGTGCCGTAGTTTAGAGAGTGACCCAGCAAAAATGATTGCTGTTGGCAAACTTAACCATGACCCTGGTTTACAGGTTATATAAACGTAAAATAGGGCAGGAGAAGTTTATTGTGTCAAGTTCAACCCATGTCTATCACTTTCACAGCTGGGAGCTGAAGAAGAGAGAGATGCAAAGTTTGGTAACAGAATGACGGTTTGTGCCATCATTTTTTAACCAAACTTTGCATCTGCACTGTTCTTCATGTAAATGTTTTTGTACAATTTGATGTGGTATTTGTTAAAAGTATAGTGCATAGCGTTGTCTGTTTTGTTTAACTTTACAATTGGTTTGTTTAACTTTATCATTGTTTTTTGTTTGACATACAATTTAAAGTGAAACATCTGAGTATCAAATCAAATCTTATTGGTCGTATACACATGGTTAGCAGATGTTAATGCGAGTGTAGCGAAATGCTTGTGCTTCTAGTTCCGACCTTGCAGTAATATCTAACAAGTAATCTAACAATTCCACAACAACTACCTTATACACACACACAAGTGTAAAGCAATAAATAAAAATATGTACATATAAATATATGGATGAGCGATGGCCGAACGGCATAGGCAGGATGCAGTATATGGTATAGAGTACAGTGTATACATATGATATGAGTAATGTAGGGTATGTAAACATTATATAAAGTGACATTGTTTAAAGTGACTAGTGATACATTTACTACATCCAATTTTTAATTATTAAAGTGGCTAGAGATTTGAGTCAGTATGTTGGCAGCAGCCACTCAATGTTAGTGATGGCTGTTTATCAGTCTGATGGCCTTGACATAGAAGCTGTTTTTCAGTCTCTCGGTCCCAGCTTTGATGCACCTGTACTGACCTCGCCTTCTGGATGATAGTGGGGTGAACAGGCAGTGGCTCGGGTGGTTGTTGTCCTTGATGATCTTTTTGGCCTTCCTGTGACATCGGGTGGTGTAGGTGTCCTGGAGAGCAGGTAGTTTGCACCCGGTGATGCGTTGTGCAGACCTCACTACCCTCTGGAGAGCCTTGCGGTTGTGGGCGGAGCAGTTGCCGTACCAGGTGGTGATACAGCCCGACAGGATGCTCTCGATTGTGCATCTGTAAAAGTTTGAGTGTTTTTGGTGACAAGCCTTCTTCACCACGCTGTCTGTGTGGGTGTACCATTTCAGTTTGTCCGTAATGTGTACGCCGAGGAACTTAAAACTTTCCACCTTCTCCACTACTGTCCCGTCGATGTGGATAGGGGGGTGCTCCCTCTGCTGTTTCCTGAAGTCCATGATCATCTCCTTTGTTTTGTTGACGTTCCTGAAACCACACTCCGAGGGCCCTCACCACCTCCCTGTAGGCCGTCTCGTCGTTGTTGGTAATCCGGATCACTCTGTTACCTTGGAATTGCCCACAGGACTGGACAGTGACTGCCACCCTGCCAAAAATTGTCTGTGGAACATTGTCCTCTGTGCTCACCTCCTGAGCCTGCCTGCCTGCCTGCCTGTCTTACTACTGAGTCATTAACCGAAATGTTGGTTATTTTCATTTTTTTTAAACAACTAATTGACCGACATCGGTTAAATTATTTGATAAATCAGATCCAGCTTGAACTGTACAATGTAGTAGGGAGTATATTCTACATAGTTTAGTGCATAAAATGTGGTAATGAACTAAAATGAACATAATCCATTGCGCATCTACTTGTCCGGTCTATTTATTTTATGACTGCTACAGAAGAGAGAAGAATGTGTGATCGTGAGGTGATATAGAGAGCAGATGTTGCTTCGCGAGGTATCTCTACCTGAAAATACATGATCTAAGTGATTGGTCGTTGGTATTCAGCAGTCATAAAAGTATGCCTTATTTACTTTGATAAAAATCACAATTTTGTAGTTCTTCAGACAGCATAGGCAGCAGCTCTATAGAGATTAAATAATAAAGTCATCAAATAAAACAAATGTAATATACACAACTGAAATATTTTGTTAAAGTAATATAATTTTAATAAATTATGGTTATGTGATAAGCGGTAATTGGCAGTTAACATTACTTTAACAAAATATTTCAGTTGTGTATATTACATTTGTTTTATTTGATGACTTTATTCATGGGAATTGTATTAATTGTTTTATTCGGTGTTGTTCAACCAACATAATGCATAGTGCATTAAATGGTTAAAGAAAAAAAAGGACTAAAATCCATTATCATTTTTTAATAGTCGAACCGAAAGTGAACCGAACCCAAAAAGCACTAATCGCTCACCACTACTGCCTTTCTGTCCACATAGATGTCTGTCTGCTTGATTGTCTGTGTGTCTGTCTCCCTGCCTGTCCACCTGCCTGCCTTTATGCCTGGCCAGCAAAGGTACACCACCAGCCAACAGGCAGGAACACAGCAACACGCAATGTACCGTCCTGGAGCATTATCATAACATTTTCTTATAACAGCTGAAAATGAGTAGTTTCATAGCATCCACCTGATATTAGAAACAACAGACTACTACTATAGTACTGTAAGAGATTTGCTGGCAACATTTTACAGTGGGTCACTTCCATGTAAAAAGGACCCATGGGCACCAACATGTGACATTCATAGGAGCATATCAGATTGGGTGTCAAATGAAAGCTAAGAGTCTATATTTTTGAGAAACTAAGGCACATACATAGTGCTTTCAAAAAGTATTCATACTCCTTGACTTATTCCACAATTTGTTGTGTTACAGCCTGAATTCAAAATGGATTAAATATGTTTCTCACCCATCACCCCATAATGACAAAGTGAAAACATGTTTCTAGAAATGTTTGCAAATGTATTGAAAAGGAAATAAAAAAATATGTAATTTACTTAAGTATGCACACCCCTGAGTCAATACATGTTACAATCACCTTTGGCAGCGATTACAGCTGTGAGTCTTTCTGGGTAAGTCTAAGAGCTTTGCACACCTGCATTGTACAATATTTGGCCATTATTATTTTCAAAATTCTTAAAGCTCTGTCAAATTGGTTGATCATTGCTAGATCTTACAGTAGATTTTCAAGCAGATTTAAGGTAAAACTTTAACTCGGACACTCAGGAACATTCACCATCTTCTTGGCAAGCAACTCCAGTGTAGATTTGGCCTTGTGTTTTAGGTTATTGTCCTGCTGAATAACCTACTCCCAGTGTCTGATGAAAAGCAGACTAAACCAGGTTTTCCTGTAGGATTTTGCCCGTGCTTAGCTCCATTGTTTATTTTTTATCCTGAAAAACTCCCCCGTCCTTAACGATTAAAAGCATATCCATAACATGATGCAGCCACCACTAAGCTTGACAATATGGAGAGTGGTACTCAGTAATGTATTGCATTTACCCCAAACATAACACTTTGTATTCAGGACAAAAAATTAATTGCTTTGCCACATTTTTTTGCAGTATTACTTTAGTGCCTTGTTGCAAACAGGATGCATGTTTCGGAATATTCTGTACAGGCATCCTTTTCACTCTGTCAATTAGGTTAGTATTGTGGCATAACTACAACATTGTTGATCTTTCCTCAGTTGTTTTCTCCTATCACCACCATTAAACTAGAGTACGGTATGTAACTGTTCTAAAGTCACCATTGGCCTCTGAAATCCTTGAGCGGTTTCCTTCCTCTCCAGCAATGAAGGATGCCTGTATCTTTGTAGTGACTGGGTGTATTGATACACCATCCAAAGTGTAATTCATAACTTCACCATGCTCAAAGGGATATTCAATGAATGTTTTGTTTTTTATCCATCTACCAATAGTTGCCTTTCTTTCTGCGAGGCATTGGAAAATCTCATTGGTCTTTGTGGTTGAATCGGTCTTTGAAATTCACTGCTCGACTGAGGGACCTTACAGATAATTGTATGTGTGAGGTACATTGAAAATGACGTGAAACAGTATTATTGCACACAGTTTGAGTCCATGCAACATGGTAAGCAAATGTCTACTCCTGAACTTATTTATACCATAACAAAGGGGTTAAATACTTATTGACTCAAGACATTTCAGCTTTTCATTTAATTAATTTGTAAACATCTCTAAAAACATAATTCCACTGACATTATAGGGTTGTGTGTGTAGGCCAGTGACAAAGAAATCTAAGTTTTATCCATTTTAAATTCAGGCTGTAACAGAACAAAATATGGAAATAATCAAGGGGTATATGAACTTTCTGAAGATATACATTCAACCATTTTCCATCCTAAAATTTTGGAATAAGCAAAACCTTTGATTTCTTGTCAAACAGGTAGAAAATGGGTTTTAGAAAACAACTACCAGAAAAAGTCTTAAAAAGGTATCAGATATACATCTAAATACAATAATTCTGAAGTAGAGACCCCTGCAATCTAATATCAACACATATTTTGTTTAGAATGCATTTTTTTGTCTCCTGTAAGTTTAAGAAACATTGCCTTGTTCCTTGAAATTCCGTTACCAAGTAAGAAGAAGTAACAAGTAAAGGTAGACCTACCAATTAGTTTATTTTTTACTGACATACATTTTGTTCATGAAGTGATAAAAAAGATTCTCATGACAGAATGTTTGTTATGTTCAGCAGATATGTGTTTTCATTGACATTTTACATTTACATAATTTTCTTTCTCTGTCATCTGGTGGTTAAAGCAAGAGTTTGAAAAGTCTGGACAACTCCTCCCTACACCGGACATCGATGGAGGTTGAAAAGTAGTTTAAATTTGGTCAGTCTGCCCTGGCATTGATTTCAACGTCCACAGACCTAGGTTTTTGGTCCGGTCTGGACCAACCTTGATTTCAACATCCACAGAGGTCTTGACTGGCCATCATTTGGCCCAAACATTGTTGTCCATGATTGGTTCAGATTTGGTCTGGTCCAGACCAAATCTTAACCATCTCTGCAGCACTCCACCAAAGGCCTTCATGGTAGAGTGGCCAGACGGAAGCCACTCAGTAAAAGGCACATGACAGCCCGCTTGGAGTTTAAAGGACACTCAGACTATGCTTGCTAACACCATCTGCTCTAAAATTAGCTCAAATAGTAGTTACTTACATAATTCAAGAAGATCTAAATGCATATTTCCATTAAACTAATTGAGATCAAATAGTTTAATGCAGACGCAGCTTGGACGTTTCACCCGTAAATAATGAATAATTATCATTTACGATTGACAGTGATGATAATTTGGTGTTCGAGGTTAAAGGGGGCTGAACTGACTGATTTAGCCTTGGTTTCAATCCTCCTCATTAGGATATGCAACTGAGAATGAGATTTGGGTCTTGGAGGCATGCTTTGATGTGGGTGTCTCTTGTGTGTTCGCACGTGGGTAGGGCTGTGAAAGTCATCGAATTTTGGATGACGGTAATTGGCCAGCCAAATGACAGCGGTCTCTGTAATTTTTACTTTTTTTTCTCTCCCTCTCCTCCGCGCCTGACTGCATGTGCTGCCATAGAAATAGAATAAAGCCTGTTCTATTCATTCTATTTCTGTGTGTGCCGCTGCTGCATTGTATGGGGCTCATTTCACACAACACCTTGCTTGTTTCAGCAAGGAGCAACAAAGTTTCATCACATTGTTAAGAGTCCATGTTACTGCAGAAACGGACTCAACCGCACGACTCATAGCCGCAGGAAGTAGGGGTGCTGAGGGTGCTGCAGCACCCCCTGAAAAATGTAACAGCTTCCTGCGGCTAAGGCACAAATGCCCGGCCATCCCGTCCTTCAGTCAGAAGTTAGTTCCAAAAATACACACATATTTGTATTTAGTTTTAAATGGTTACAACAGTTATTTTATTGTCATGACGGTCTTCATCCATCACCGTCGGTTACATGGTTATACGGTAATATACTCTACAGGCATATCAAAGTTCCATAGTGGGATGTCTGCTACTTTTAGAGATTTATGATCAAATTTGTAAGCATTACCAACAGAGTGAACGTGAAAATGGATTAAAAATGGTCGCCCTCTGCTGGTGAATTGCAGGACGTGCAATGATAGAAGTAAAAGGAGGGCTGTGATTGTCATAGTAGGCAATGTAACCAATTTCTCTGTGTAAAATGGTTGATTACTTCAAAAAGTAGCAGAGGTCGCACTCTGGAACTTTGATTTCCCCATAGAGTATATTATCATTTGCCAAATCAACTACTTATATATTTGTGTTTATATTTGTCAATTCATAAATTAAACTAACAAAATTGTTATTGAAATCAAAACAACACTCATCAGGGCCAGTGTTATTGGCAGGCCTTAGGGGGCCTGGCCCACCCTACCCCGCTACTGTACTTCCTTGCCTATCCAAATAAGATTTTGAAATATTGATCATTTATTTGACCAAGACGCACACTGACAGGAAGACCATCCTTAAAGTTTCACTTTAAAACGCTCCTTTACCAACTGCCTCAGACCACTCAAAGAATAGCAGTGATCATTAGATCATTTTTCTCCCTAACGCGTGATAGAACATCTCCACTAAACACATAATCAATATGTTTGTCTGTCTCTCTGTGACCCTGATAACTTCAAAACAAAGTTGACTAAAGTTGCCAATGTCTTTGCAATTGTTACAAACCGATAAAAGTAGCATATGCTTCCAATGAAAACCTAGATAACTGCACTAAAATATACTGGAAATACAGTAGGCCTATAGACTACAATGTTATATATTTCAATCATACTGGCTACTGTCTATAATGTTTTACTTTATTTAGTGCATTTTTTAGGGTAATGCTTATACGCATTAGAATAAGCCGCCACAATATTTGCAACAGTGATGAGTCTTTAGTATTGTGGAATAATTGTAATGGTAAAGTAAGATTTGAATAGAGAAAGCTAATCCGAGAGCAGCGCTGCTTTTATTTCGATCCTACAGCGCGAACATTGTCCCTGCGTGGTGTTTTTGGAAACGCATGTTGTATCTTCGACTGTTGTAGGGACGATGTAAAGTTAAAAACACTCGTAAACCCAAAATCCACCGCTATCGGGAAACTGGGACTAGAACAGTCTAAAGATAATACGGATAAAATCCAAAGCAGGACAAGTGCTGCTAAAACAAGTAGGCCACAGTCAGCAACATGTCGGGCGATATCTCGCAAACTGTCAATGACGGTTTATTAATTAATGAATGGTGTCTAAAGTCGAGCTAGTCTCTCACCTGAGATGTTTTGCCCTATCCTAAACGATTTATCCAAAGGCTATTCGTGTCTTACACCGCCATATCCTATGCATTTACATTGTTTTCTGACTTATATTTGCCGTGTAAATTTCCCCTTGACATAAAAGATTTTCATTTGTATCCCAAAAATCACTTCGGATAAATACGAAGAGGTTTGAAATCAGTGACAACTGAGGTCCATGTGAATTGCATCAGGCAAAGTGCGCCACAGTAAAAGTTTTGCATCAGATTTCTAAACATCATCGTATGTAATGTTTCAATAAACACTTATGCCTACCATTGTGTTGTGGGTTGGAAAGGAGTTTGAAGCGTTAAACAGCAGCTCCGTGGAAATGGAATCTGACTAATTTTGTGGAACTTAATTTACCCTAGTCTTCCGCTTCCGGGCGGAGTAAAGTAACATAACAAGGGGCGCGCAGCATCTGTCTTCATAACTAGGATGAGATGAGTCTTCCACAAGGATATTTTGTAACCTGCTTGTGGCCAGGGGCGGTTCAGCGCAAGTTTTTGCTAGCGTTCTTTTTTACATCCGTTATTGGACAGTGGCAACGCGGAACACTAATGATTATGAACATGGTCTTTTGCCTGCTAATGCCTGTAATGCAGTGAAGAAAACGATATGACAACAATAACGTCTAATGTAACTGGCCCCTCTAGCAGTACACCTGGCCCCAGCTTGCCCCCCCCCCCCCAGTTGAAATGGTCTAGAACCGCCACTGCTTGTGGCATATGTGTAATGCAAACATCAGTGAAATACAGTAGGCCTATTGTTGCCCAACGACTAATCCTGAATCTCTACATACATTCAGTCTGAAACTGCCAACCAAAAAGTTTGTTGTGACTTCAAAATGAGGGGTGTTGTACAAAACTAATTCATCAGGGATCATCTCTAACAAATCTAACCAATCAGAATATCAAAGTTCATAACATCATCATGTAGGCCGGTTCTGGCCCAACCCATTGGTTTCTGGGACCAATCAGAACAGTCAGAATGTGTTTGCGTTCTAGAAAATGTCAGGGAGGAAAGCAAATCCGGACTCATTGTGGAGAAGAAATGCTAGTTTGGCTGGAGCGATGTGTATGGGTAGTCAGGCTAGGCCTATTATAGTAGGTTACAGTATTAGTGAAATATTGGAATGTACAGGGCATTCGGAAAGTATTCAGACCCCTTGACCTTTTCCCACATGTTGTTACGTTACAGCCTTATTCTATTATTGATTCAATGTTTTTCCCCCCTCATCCATCTACACACAATACCCCATTTTCTTTAAGTCTGGGTTCTGACTGGGTCACAGGACATTCAGAGACTTGTCCCGAAGCCACTCCTGCGTTGTTTTGGCTGTGTGCTTAGGGTTGTTTTCCTGTTGGAAGGGGAACTTTCGTCTCAGTCTGAGGTCCTGAGCGCTCTGGAGCAGGTTTTCATCAAGGATCTCTCTGTACTTTGCTCCGTTCATCTTTCCCTCAATCCTGACTAGTCTCCCAGTCCCTGCCTCTTAAAAACATCCCCAAAGAATCATGCCGCCATCACCACGCTTCACCATAGGGATGGTGCAAGGTTTCCTCCAGATGTGACACTTTGCATTCAGGCCAAAGAGTTCAATCTTGGTTTCATCAGACCAAAGAATCTTGTTTCTCATGGTCTGAGAGTCCTTTAAATCCCTTTTGGCAAACTCCAAGTGGGCTGTCATGTGCATTTTGCTGAGGAGTGGCTTCCATCTAGCCACTACCATAAAAGCCTGATTGGTGGAGTGCTGCAGAGATGGTTGTCCTTCTGGAAGGTTCTCCCATCTCTACAGAGGAACTCTGGAGCTCATTCAGAGTGACCATCGGGTTCTTGGTCACCTCCCAAACCAAGGCCCTTCTCCCCTGATTGCTCAGTTTGGCCAGGCAGCCAGCTCTAGGAAGAGTCTTGGTGGTTCTAAACTTCTACCATTTAAGAATGGTGGAGGCCACTGTGTTCTTGGGGACCTTCAATGCTGCAGAAATGTTTTGGTACCCGTCCCCAGATCTGTGCCTCGACACAATCCTGTCTCAGAGGTCTACAGGCAATTCCTTTGAGCTCATTGCTTGGTTTTTGCTCTGACATGCACTGTCAACTGTGGGACCTTATATAGACAGGTGTGTGCCTTTCCAAATCATGTCCAATCAATTGAATTTACCACAGGTGGACTCCAATAAATTTGTAGAAACATCTCAAGGATGATCAATGGAAACAGGATGCACTTGAGCTCAATTTCGAGTCTTATAGCAAAGGGTCTGAATACTTATGTAAATAAGGTATTTCTGTTTTTTATGTTTAATACATTTGCAAAGATTTCTAAAAACCTGTTTTCACTTTGTCATTATGGGGTATTGTGTGTAGATTGATGAGGAAAAATAATAATTTAATTCATTTTAGAATAAGGCTGTAACGTAACAAAATGTGGAAAAAGTCAAGGGGTCTGAATACTTTCAGAATGCACCGTATTTGATTTTCCTCAGAGCAGCACCTGTCAATAGAATAACATACAATAGGATAGGCCTTTTGTAGAGTAGATAGAATGGAATAACTTCATTTTTTCCAGAGTGTATGAGCCAGTTTTGCTTATGTTGTTGTTTTGTTGTTTAGTAGATTATAGTTTGTCTATGTACGTTCTACTTAATTTGCACACAAGGCTCAGGGCACAGTTTTTCTAAATGTTTTATCTGGATCAGATTGATCCAGATTCTGTAATCCATGTTTTGCTATCCAGGTGGATCAGATTGATCTGGCTGTTTTTGAGACGATTTTTCAGAAAATAATCAGATAGGATCATGCCATCTACTAGACAGGTTGTGGTACTACCTCTACACTGTCATAGGTAAACAGAGATGAGTAGACTACATGAATAGTGGTAGAGTTACCTTGATTAAAAATGATAGGGATTGCATATCACTTCTAAGTAAGTACATGCATTTATTTGACAATTCTCAATAGAACAATTGACCACATACCTATAATGCAGTCAATATATATGAAGATGTGAAATCCCACCTGTGCTAGACTGGTTATCAGGAACTTTTGACTAGGTCAATTAATTGCAGTAACATTTATACTTTTTAGATGTTCATAATCTAAACAACTTTAAAACTTTATGGAATAGTTTAAAGATTAGAAAGTCGTCCCTATAGCTCTTCCTATGGGCCCAGTTTTCTAAACTTTTCTAAACGGATTTTCGGCAATTGTGGATTAAATGCTCGAATTTAGTATTTCAAAACTGAAAAATTTGATTTTGATTCTTCTGATTGGGTAATCCAATCCGACCTGTGTTAAATGTTGTTTTTGCGTTTCTCAGGACTCAAAGGAAGTGATTAGAATAGTTTTGATTCCCGAAAATCAGGATAATCTTGATCCGACTCCAAGGGATGATTTAGATAGGCGAAAGGCACCACAACCGAAGATATTTCAATGAAACGAAGGTGGGGAGGTTTAAAAAACGTTCTTACATCTGAAAACCAAAGCTTCGTGATGTTAAATTGACTGCAGTATAGGAATGTGGTCAGCTCTTATATTGAGAAGTGTCAAACAAATGCATGTAGCCTAGCTACCTACTTAAGCGAAATGCAGGGGCTAATATAATGTATTTTATGATCTTTACCTTAATTCATGTAGTTTACAAATTTTTGTTTCACAATGACAGTGAACGCGTAGATAGCTGTCCAGTACTAGGTGGCAATGATTAGGCCTGTTTAATACAATGAAAATACGGTTTCTGTGATCTTTATATTTTGGTTTTTGGACCTGAATGACCCTATCCGATTATTTTCAGAAAATGTGATCCTGGATAGCGAAAAAGAGCATTATAGGCTAACAGTTTTGAAAAACCCGGTCCTGGTGCCTCCGACATCATGTTTCATATCCACCACAAGACGACGCCATACTACCGCATTCAGCTGCATGCATTCGTCCAAGACAAAAAAAAGATCTTGGTCTGTTTTGAGAAAAGTGACTCAGTGAAGTCACAGTCCCACTCACCAGCGCAAAACTCTAATATTCTGGACCTCATTTTAACAAATAAACAATGAAATGGGCTGATTTCATCACATTGGAGTGCTACCTCAAGTGCCACCCCTGTTTCTTAAGAAAACAAAAGTTATATTGTCTAGCTTATTTATGAGTGCCTGTTCGAAGAATTTAAAACAGATCGGGAAGGATATAATTGTGATCTATGGGTGACTGTTAGGCTATGTGTGTTTTAAAAGAAAAACAACAAAATTAAAGCTAGAATCCTTAATTGAAACAGTAGCTGAGGGATGGGCCTGGATAAATGTTACCACTCAAATGTATAGACAGATCTATAGATGCAAGGACTGACCATCCATGATATCAAGCATTTCGCTACACTCGCATTAACATCTACTAACCATGTGTATGTGACCAATAACATTAGATTTGATCAACATTATAGTTTTAACCATGTTTTGAGGCTGTACAGTGTTTGTTTACATTTATATTGTTTACAAACATTTGAGTAAACCAGACTTATATTTTGGGTTCTGATGAGGTACGACAGTTGAACTAAGCGGATGAGGCATTTATAAGTTATATTGTTCAAGAATAAATGGGTGTAGGCCTCTATATCATTACTTTATAAGTCAAAAACTGTATGTATATCAACTAAGGATTTTAGCTTTAAAGTTCCCAACATTGTACAAAATGGATTGTCTTAACCAAGTGGTGCGTTTTTGGCAAAAAATAATAGATTTGTTTGTCATTATAATTTTTTTATTGGACATCATTCTGAGGCCCCGGCAAATAATAATACTTGTGTGATACTTACATTGTTATTATTAAAAGCCTAGTAGGTATTGTTATATTACAACAGTGTAGGCCGTATATGTTAATATTTGTATTAGGCTTCAACAGAGTAATAATAAAAACCTTATTATTATTATTTGATTGTTATTCTTAGCCCATTGGTGTTATTGTTAATATTATGCGTTTCCCTAATAAGATAAATAGGTCGTATCTGCACTCTACACAGGGGTCAGATAGACACGTGCATGCAGCAGGTGGTCACCTGCAATATGAACGCGCCGGAAGGGTTCCATATCCTAGGCATATTATTGAAACCAAAAACCATCGCGCTATACACAGCTGGATTTCGACCCAGGACTTTATATCCGCTTCCAAAATTGTGATTTATAACACGCCAATACCAAATAACTAATCAGTGGTCTAACTAATTAATATAAATTAGCATTTTTGCATAAGCAATTAGTGCGATGAAGGTGCAATGAAATGCTACGCGGAATTAGTTCAATCTAAGCGTCCATTCAAGCGGAAGGGTAGGAGACTAGGAGTAGGGGCTCAGTATGTATTCCCTGCTCTGGGACAAGGGCTTCTAATTAGTGCTAGAGAATAGGTCAGATCATCATATTCAAATAGATACGGTGGGTTTAGGATGTTTGCAACCAAACACCAAGTTGAACACAATGCACCCCACTGGGCACACACTGGTTGAACCAACGTTTCCACGTCATTTCAATGAAAGTAAGTTCTACCAATGTGGAATAAACGTTGAAATGATGTCTGTGCCAAGTGGGATGTTCTATAAACTTGGTTTATCTTTTTGCATTTAAAATGTTGTTTTACGAGCAAAACAGTAAAGTATCATATTGTTGAGCACAGAATAAACGAATAATGTTTGCAAAGATATGTTTGCAAAGACAATATGTCTACAATATGAAGCCAATATCAGTGTGAATTATGTTTAGACATAGGCAAGTCTAAAGCAATCAGTCCATTTTCTTTAGGAATTAGTTTAATGTTTAGCCAATATGTTTAACAGATAGACTGGTCTTACTGTGTATTATTTAAACCAAAGCTAGCCAAGTAATTATGAGCTGTTAAATACATAAACAAATTGTTTTGTTAAGTCTATCCTAAAATCATATGTAGTTTCTAAGAGAAGTGAAAACTGTATTCCTTCTTGTAAGAGTAGCTGTCGGTGGTGCTGAAAGCCTCGACCACGTGTGTCTCCTGCTAACACAGTTTACATGGTAACAGAAAGATGTAGTCCGGGAAGCTGCGTGCGCAGATTGTTCTCGTAGGGGACTTTCGACTGACACAACTTGTCCTGGTTTTATGAAAGAGTCAAGATAAGGTGTTCTCTGTCAGGCAGCACTTTGAGGCGACCAGGTTATGTGGCCACTTGACGGTTACCTACATCACGGAGCAGACCCGTGCTCTGCGTTGCTCCGCCGGGCCATTAGCCTAACCGACACTGTTAAATATATGATTCAGAGCTGAGCAAACAGTGTGAATGTGGGGTGTTTTTCTCGGGATGTCCGTGTCAGACACTACCGAGTTGAAATGTTGAAAAAAAAGAAGCTATTTTAATGGACGTTTACAAGTTTAAAATGTTATGATGGCTCATCATTTCGGCAAAATTGTTTTAATTTAGACTTTTTGTTTAGCATAAAGAATTTAGTTATTGCGCAATTATCCATACACGTAGGCCTAGGCTGATATAGGCTATATCAATAGGTTTATTTAAAGATATTGATAATTCATCCCAAATGATGTGCTTATGGGTGTATTTCCATTTAGGACTACCCAAATGCCCAGTCGTTAGATTTTAGGCTATAGACCTAGTTACTCATTTTGTGAATGACCAGACAGTATGGTTTTAGTTCGTGTAGCAGATTGTCTTTCTCATTCTAGGCCTATGGACTAATTTTATAGTCCCACTATAACTATTCTGCTTAAATATTCAATCGTTGTCTCGTGGTTCAGTTCTGTCTTGATTGTATGTTGTTACCCCCACTTGTTACGCTGTCTGTCCAACGGTCAACACGTAGATTTTTGGGGCATTATTGAACAGAAGATAGCAGATTTTGGACGTTGGATCGAGGCAGTGAGCCGTGAAACAGGCTTTTGTTAGTGCGCGTGCGACTCGCGTGCTGACCTGCAGTTTGAAAAGAGAGGGAGACTCGATGCTCATTACTTCAGCAGCTCGAGCTCCGTCCAGATTGTACAACCACTGTTGCCAATCAACATCACGCACTGTTAGAGATGGGACAATAACGCTTACAGATGAGCACTGATGCAGTCAGCAGTGAGCAAAAAAAGAAAGGCAAAGTATGCATTTGGTCTAAATTAATAATTTGTGTTGTTATGAAGGGCCAGTATGGGGCCTTTAATATTGCCAGCAAGGGCCTTATTCTTTCCTTGGTGACCTGACGTGTTTATTGGACTATGTTAGGTGTGTTCAATGTTCCCAAAGTAGCCTAATGTGCAAAATTACATTATTCCATAATTATGATATTCATGATTAATAAAATCAAACCATGTAAAGAGGACACACGTGGGGAATGGGTTGGGCTTGAGTATTGGTAGTGATTGAATATGTCTTACGCACCAAAGGGTTAATCCATCCTGCGGGTCCACACAGGTCTATGGAGTCCCTAACTGGTGACAGATGGCCACTTTCTTTTGGCCACAAAGGAGCGGAATACAGAGCGCTGGCGAACACAAATGGTCCCATATCACGTGACACTTGAAGCCGTTTTTGCCTGACGTAGATGGACCATATGGCGCGTGCCGGGAGTAAGGCCTGGGTGGGTGGAGCCTGTTCCTGACTGTCATTGGGTAACGCGATGGTGATGGTATTAGCGATGCAGCCATATAAACACACAGGTTCATCTCTCTCTCCCAGTTAGTCACTCGCAGCATCAGCAGCAGCGCTATATAACCCGAGCATCTGTCGGCGCAGCCACATTACAATCCATCCACCGGACCTCACACTTCAGGAGGGGCATGCCAGAGTCATAACAAGATAATTCTGCAAAACATAGGTATTTATTTCTCAATCTTATAATGCAATAACTTATTTATGCAAATGCTTTGGGTGAAAGCAATTGCATGGAGTGCTGTGATATATCTGTTACATTGCCATAAAGTATAGTTATTTAGCCGTTAAAGATTTTCTGAATAGGCATGAATTATTTATTGATACAAACCTGCTCATATGAGAGGTGATGTGACCATATGTCACCTGTTACAAAAAGGAAACAGGGATTCAGATATTCTGATTGAACTCAGTGATGACATTTCATAGATGTTTCAACTGACTGGAGATATAAAATAACGTAATTGCAACAATTATTTGTATCAAGTTGTGGGCTCGTTATGTCAAGCTATTAGGTGATAATTGAATACTTTATCTATTATGCTACTATAATGTTTTTGGTTTATCCTGACCACAAAGTACTGTTCTACATTTTGCTCTCAAATTCCTATGACGTTTATGATAGCCTATATAATCATTGGTGTTGCAAACGTAATATTGGTTCTTCTGATACAAAATTATTTTTGTTTGACTTAGAGTGAAAAAATTAGTATAGCATAATGCTCATTTTCCAAAACGAACTCCTGCTGAATAGGCTATTAGTCAAGTAGAAAATTATGTCCTAAGTGAGTCTGCTCACGGTTGTCTTTTTTTATTGACAGATTTCCAATATGACTAAGTCCTACACGGAAGAAACCATGATGTCATCAGATCCCCAGGATTCTGCGACCTGGACTGATGAGTGTCAGGGCTCCCAGGACGAACAGGATATGGAGAAGAAAAACGGCGCACTCGAATCCATGAACGGGGACCTCGAGGATGACGACGAGGATGGGTTAAACAGACTGGATGAGGATGATGATGAAGAGGAAGATGAGGAAGAAGAAGGCGACGATCAAAAGCCTAAACGTCGTGGACCAAAAAAGAAGAAAATGACAAAAGCCAGAATGCAGAGGTTTAAGATGAGGCGCCACAAGGCGAACGCGCGCGAAAGGAATCGTATGCACGGACTCAACGACGCGCTCGAGAGTTTGCGTAAAGTTGTGCCATGTTACTCCAAAACCCAAAAGCTCTCAAAAATTGAGACTCTGCGTCTGGCTAAAAACTACATCTGGGCCCTGTCAGAGATCTTGCGGTCGGGTAAGAGCCCAGACATCATGTCATTTGTACAGGCCCTGTGTAAGGGCTTGTCTCAGCCCACTACTAATCTAGTGGCAGGGTGTCTCCAGCTCAACCCCAGAACTTTCCTCCCGGAGCAGACACAGGAGATACCATCTCATATGCAACCAGCAAGTGCTTCCTTCGCCGCCCATCCCTACTCCTACCAGACCCCGGGTCTTCCCAGCCCTCCATATGGTACAATGGACAGCTCCCACATCTTCCACGTCAAGCCCCATTCATACGGAAGTGCACTGGAGCCATTCTTTGAGACCGCGCTGCCGCTTACAGACTGCACTAGTCCATCATTCGACGGACCTTTAAGCCCACCACTGAGTGTCAACGGGAACTTTTCCTTCAAACACGAGCCTTCGTCTGAGTTCGAAAAGAACTACGCATTTACAATGCACTACCAGGCTGCCGCTGGACTGGCGGGTCCACAGGGACACGCGCCCCTTTACGCGAGCTCTGCGCAGCGGTGTGAGATACCGATGGAAAACATTATGTCGTACGAAGGACACACTCATCACGAGAGAGCCATGAATGCTCAGCTTAACGCTATATTTCATGATCCGTAAATACATTAAACCATCAAAGACTGATAAGAGTGCGTCGTGATATGATATCCTAGTGCCACTGATGCAAAAGAGCAATTTATTATCCTCTTGATTCTATCATGTAGCCTATGTATTTATTGTTGTTACTGCCTTTAGGAGAAGTGCGGATACATATGCATATTCTCTTTCACTTTATGTATTGTATTCTATAGTGCTTCTATAGGTCACATTGTGGAAATAGTGGTGACTATACTCAGAATGTGTTGATTATCCATGCTACAAAATCACAAGCAATAATTTGGAAAACTATGCAATTTTTAAACGAATACTTGGGCCAATAAATTAAATAATAAAGATTTCTATATTTTTCAACCAGTATTGTACATCTCCCATACTGAATTATTTTGTTGTGATTTTGTACAGAATTATGAATTGCTTTTTTTATAAAGTCGAGTCGTATTTCATTTCACACAACTCCATGTTGTTAATGTTTTATAAAATAGTGTTATGTCATGTTTATATGATACAACCGTTTTATAAAAAAAGTTATGTATACAGAGGCAAGTGCTAATACAAATCGTTTGCCTTAGCAATTATTTAGCCTACTGCAAGTCATGCAACGTTGCACAATATTGATAATTTTATTTTCCCCAAAACATTGATAGCCTACTTAAAAGTTTGATAATGCATAGGGGCCTACTACTTGCAAAGTATCCTAAACGCCTAATTGTGTATACAACGCTTCACCTGGAAATGCTCATTGCATAAAACGAAGTAGGCCGACTAATTATTTCATTTCAAAATTCAACCGTGGCCCATCTTCAAATTCATTATCAGTGCAGCACATTTTGGAACATACCAGGCACCTTCTTATTGCGCCATTGCATGCATGTCCAAATCAGTGCAGAAGAGCTATTTGCAGCATGATGCTTATCTTCAATGTGTGCCGACTGTATATTGTTTGTAAACATTTTATAATGTATGATGTTTTCAGGACGCATAGGGACTGAGTGCCATGGAGTTATACTCATATGTTCGTTATTTGCATTTTGTTTTTAGTTTTAAACTCTCTTCCGATGTGATTCAAGTGTACATAAGTCAGTGGAGATAAATGTATATCTCATGAGGCGCACTCAATTATTATTGTAAAATAAAGTGAATGAGTAGCCTACAATTTCTTTAATTATTATCTGGATCTACAGATGTAGGATCTTAGTTTGATCATTCCTTTGTTGCGGAGAATTTGCGGAGAATTTCCTACACAGAAAATGCAAACCTCTATTTTAGGTTTAAAAAGTCTTCTTAAGTTTGTAATTTCCACTTTGAAATTTCAGACTTGATTTGCCCCAACGAAAAATGTATCAACCCCTACAAAAATGTCCATTAATTATAATCCACATAATAATCCACATTTCTTATTGCTGCAGGATAATTTTCCTGCTGTAGCAAACTGGCTCAAATTGATATCCTACATCTGCATTGACAATGACGGAGCTAAACAGAAATAGCAACCTTTGAGCAGGACTGATTTGGCCAACATTACGTTGACAGGTGTGGCTCAATCATCGACTATATGGTTCTTTATAATAATAAAATTGCATAAAAACCTAAATGAAAACGTATAGCCTATGACTAAATCTGTCAAAAACCAGAGTTAAGGCACAATTAGTTTCAGTGGCTTTCCCCTCAGTCCCTCAGCCAGGTCGCAAAATAACCTTGACTTCGTTGAGACCCACATTCGACACTTCTTGGATGTCCAAATTATTGAGACATTCTCTAAATATGGGTTTCCGTCAAATCTTTATGCATGGAGATTGACTATTTCTCTGCCCATAAGGATAGGCTACTAAATCAATATATCCTATATTGTCCTAGGCTATATTATGAATTGTAGATGCATGAAATGAAAAGCATCTTGATATGAGAAATATTAAGACATCCATTTGTGATGAACATTTAGGCCTAGGCTATATGAGTGAACATGAGCACATCCGCTTAGCCAGCATTTATTTACCTAACGTTGTATATCAAATACTGAAGGACAAAACGAGCGTTTTTCTGCCATGCCACGAATAGCTAAAGTAAGTCAAGGGGCATTCACATGCCACCATGGTTTCTTCCCAAATGACACCCTATCCCCTATATATAGTGTACTACTTTTGACCGGACGGAACACTATGAGCCCTGCACAAGTATAGAAGGGTATAGGGTGCTATTTAGTACGAACACCATCTCGTATGCAAACCGAGCAAGTCACAGATGTTACTTCTGCTGGGGAGGTTTTTAATTTATGAAAATGATCTTGTTTATGCATGAACACACTGGCTGCATCTATAACCCAATACTTATATCATAAGGGAAAACACCATACAGCGAGCCAACTTCATGATAGACATTCTGAATGGTGCTTCTTTATTCACTGTTCATGTTGAATAACCATTAGAGATTTTTCCTTGGATATCCGTCCTTCCTCAATATCAGAATCTTCACTGAATCGTTTAATCATTTGATTATAAGCATACATCTTAGAGGGAAGTAAACACTCACAGCATGCTTTAAACTGGAATAATAAAACGAAAAAATGAAATCAATGTATGTACTCCTGAAATCTGTATATCGTGTGTCCCCAAAATACAAATGTATTATTTCATAAATGCACACAGTTTTTATTTTTTATTTGAGAGATATCCTGGTCGGTTGGCTGTAAACTATGTCAACTTGGGAAACTGGCATCCCTGTGCCATCTGTAACTTTATGAATGGGTACGCAGGGTTCGTTTGTTAAATCAGGAACTGTCCATGGTGCTGCTAAGGATATTGGCGCATTAGCCTTGTCTAGGTATATAGGCCTATACCCGTATTACTCGGTAGAATATACCAGGATATTTTATTGAATTAAAGACCTAGAAAGGCCACTGTTCTATACTTACTTTGATTAGTTCGTAAACCTTCAACATTGAGGTAAAGTCAATGACATAATGGACAGGACAGACAGGGTCCTGAAAAATATAAAACCATTCCTGTGCGTAACTCAAACTTTACGCACCAGCTCTTTGGATTTGGTGCATAGGCCAAGCATGTAAACGAATTTAGAAATGAACCATAGCATGATACAAATGATGGTGTAATGACTGGCATGTTGGCTGCATGAAATATAAACACACCATACGTTATATCCCATAGGCTCTTGACAGAGATTTTCTTTTGAACTTTTCTTGTGGGCGCGTGCCCGGGAGGAACACTTCACGAGCTGCGCTCCGCCTAGTGACTTGAAGTAGGCAGAGGGGTCATGGCTAGATTGATTACAGTTTATGTCACATTTACGTCAAAACGTAACATTTTTGCATTTTAGCTAACCCTAACCATTTTCCTAACCTTAACCTAATTCTCACAACCTGCTACGTTAATTATCCCAACCTGCAGCAAAAGTTAATTCGGGTGAATTCTGACATAAACTGTATCCCATCTAGTCATAACTACATAACTAGGCAGAGTGGGAAGTTTCAACTGTTGGACCTGCCATAATAACCTTACCGTCGTGTGCACGCGCCCATGCAAGCAACCCAGTAATAGCCCACAAAGCAGACACCATTGTGGAATACGACTTAACCGTTAACGTTTTTAAATGTTTGAGTCCCCTCGAAAATCGATAAATGAACGGGACGCATTGTCAAAGAGCCAGGAGGAGTTGAGTGAGACGCCACCGGGGTCTCCCGTGAGTACAGGCAACCATGGGAAGAAGAACAAGAGAACGCAACAACCAAAACAACCCGATAAACGCTCGGTCTCAGCTGCACAGCTTTGCGCGGAGGAGTCGTGTGAGCAAGAACAAGAACAGTCAGAGAAACAGTACACCGATTACGACACAGACGAACCGATAGTGAGAGGGATATTTCAAATAGGGAAGAAGAGTCACGACGTCCTTCTGTCATCGACGAGGGTGACATGGAGTCTTATTCAGCCAGAGACCCCTACAGGTGAGCTCACTGTTTCACCATTATCCATGACAATTGCAGACGGGGTCTGTTTCTTCTACCAGTGCCGCATGCCGACCAACATAGCCTACATCAGACAGGGAGGGGAATCATAAAACATAATATTTTCACATGAAGACATAGCTCACCGTTTCTTGACTTTAGTGAAACAGAATCCCCCATGAATTGGTGAATTTCGGACATTTCCTACATGGCTTGTAAGAAGTAACACAAAGGTATTTGAGAAAAGAGGGTTGTAAGTGTTTCATTTATCTGTAGGTTAGATTCCAGATAAGATTGACTGCTTGATACGGTAGATGAACCAAGAAAAGGTGCAACATCAATGACAGCCTATCAATTGCAAGCCATGAAGTAAACATACTTGGCTCTATGTATACAGACATCAAATATTGACAACAACAAAAAACGGTATAAAATGTATTTTTGTTATAAAACAAAGTATATTTTGTACATTTTGAGTAGGCCTATACTATAGCCTACATATAGCCTATTATTCGCACAGTATGTGATGTAGGCTTATAGGCCTATTGACTGTTACTAAACCTATTATAACAGTTTGCCTTTTAAACCTATCAATATTCAAAACGTTATTGTTTGATATTTAATTTATTTGGTCTTCAAACTATGTTACACAGCAGTCTAAATCAGTTTCAGTCTCCCTTGTCAATGGTGACATAAATGGGAGTGACACTCAATGGCCAGCCCATGCTGGAGGGTAAATTACTATTTTTTGGTGAAATGATGTAGGTCTAGATTACCAAATATTATTCTGGAAGAAGCAGACAGATCTTACTTTGTCTTGTGTTATATTGCTGTAAATAAATTATGTTATGTGCTGCCTCTTGAAGAGCTTAGCCAGCCAATAGCCTAATAAGAATTCTTTATTTATTGTTGGCCGCTCGGCCAAAGTATACGGAAGATAAAATCATTAAACCAGTTAGGAAAAATGTAGAAAGTGCCTGTTGCCAGAAAGTCATGTGTAACAGATGTGTCGGTAATAGACTCCGTCTCTGACCGGCCGGCTGGCCGACTACTGTGACCACCTAAAGCAGGGCATCTGGCGCTCATGTGGACAGTTAGTTTGCATCCCAAATGCCCCCCTATTCCCTTCATAGTGCACTACTTTTGACCAGAGCCATATATACTGTAAGGAATAGGGTGCCATTTGGGGAGCAGACCTAGAACATGTCCAAGTAAATGATACTCACACATCGCCATCTGCATCTCCACACTGAAGGATGGGTACATGGGACAACGTGTGATCATCATGGGGTGGTATAGGAGGCCCCACTTGCCTTATCAGTTTCAATGAAGAGGGCGGTGGGGTTGTAGCCATGTTTCTTGTGCACAGACTTCAAACATAAAATCAGATGTGTCCAAATGGTTGATCAGATGAATCAGTTCCATCAAAACAAAATGAAAAAAAGGAAACATATGGAGAGTTTGAACTAGATATCCATCCCTTTCATATTGTTTTGTGTTGTTGTAGTTTTGTACTGTATATATCTCTCAAAAGCATCAATTGCTTCTGCAAAACAGATTGGGTTTCATTTTGCTTAATAATCTTTACAGGCAATACCTTTTGGTTATGTGTGATCCAAGCTAATGTTATTAAGCCAGCACTCTCATTACCCAGAAAGCACCAGTCTAATAACCCCCTATGGCCACTACCAAATGCTCCAACAAAACTGCCAAAAAACCACAGGCACATGTCTGATTCGCTGGCGGTTGTCTATTTGACTGGGTTTGAGATTCTGTTCTGCCCAGGGATAGCAGATCAGATCTGTACAGTGGTCTCAATTTCAATCATCATTTGAAATATGACTCACAGTAGCCTATATATTTGACATGCTGAAGTTATGCCAGTGTTCAAAGAAATGCAATGTTATGCTGTTTTGATAGACATAAATTAATATTAACTTATAAAAGGTATTCTTTAGGTACTGAACATATTCAAGTAGCTATAATATACTAAATTCTTGTACTTATTTATCTGATGCTCTCATATCATTGAGAGGCAATACTTTTAATATCACAGTTTCAAACACTAAATGCATCAACTCACCACAGATAATATTCATAGTGAATTAAAATTTAATGTAAACCTACTGAAGCGTTGTGTTTGCCCAGAGGCTCCTACAATAGCTTGACCTTGAGACCCCTGGCTTTGCTTTCATTGGCCTTGTTTACTGTGATTGGACCTTGGCCTGAGGTTACTGTCTTTAGTACGTGTATGTGATCCCTGCTGGGATTGAACCCACAACTTTGGCAGTACTAGGTGTCTTGACCTAGGCAAGGAGAACAGTAGAGGTTTATTAAATCTGTCTCCTGGCCACAGCATTTAAACTAGATAGCATGTTAAACACTTTTATTTGTCAAATGCCTCTTATTGGATGGATGTCTAAGAAAACAACAAGATTTAGATTGACACACACAGTGAATGTTTACAAAATGCAATTTAACTTCATAAAATGTTATGCTCCCTTTTATTTCACTCTGTCCTAGATATCCTTCCATGAGGTTCAGTCCCTGTGAGAGGGATATGACATCTCTGGCCAGTTCATTTGTGGGCTGTTAGATGTAGGGTGTTGAAGTGTTCATTTGATGTTCAAAAATATCCTGTTTTCCCAAGACTCTGAGACTGTGAGGCAGATCTTGGCTCGTCAGGTCCTCTGTCACTGCTACTTGTCAGTCTGTCCTCAGTTTTCGGGAATTAATTGCACCACAGAGGTTCTTGGGTCTACAGTGCATTCGGAAAGTATTCATACCCCTTGATTTTTCCACATTTAGTTACGCTACAGCCTTATTCTAAAATAGATTAAATTGCTTTTCCCACCTCATCAATCTACAAACAATACCCCATAATGACAAAGCAAAAACAACTTTCTCGAAATTTTGCAAATGTATTACAAATGAAAAACGGAAATATAAAATGTACCTAAGTTTTCAGACCCTTTACTCAGTACTTTGTTGAAGCGCCTTTGGCAGTGATTACAGGCTCAAGTCTTCTTGGGTATGACGCTACAAGCTTGGCACACCTGTATTTGAGGAGTTTCTCCCATTATTCTCTGCAGATCCTGTCAAGCTCTGTCAGGTTGGATGAGGAGCATCGCTGCAAAGCTAAATTCAGGTCTCTCCAGAGATGTTCGATCGGGTTCATGTCCGGGCTCTAGCTGAGCCACTCAAGGACATTCAGAGACTTGTCCCGAAGCCACTCCTGTGTTGTCTTGGTTGTGTGCTTAGGGTCGTTGTCTTGTTGGAAGGTGAACCTCCGCCCCAGTTTGAGGTCCTGAGTGCTCTGGAGCAGGTTTTCATCAAGGATCTCTCTGTACTTTGCGCCGTTCATCTTTCCCTCGATCCTGACTAGTCTCCCAGTCCCTGCCGCTGACAAACATTCCCACAGCATAATGCTGCCACCACCATGCTTGACCGTAGGGATGGTGCCAGGTTTCCTCCAGGTGTGACGCTTGGCATTCAGGCCAAAGAGTTCAATCTTGGTTTCATCAGACCAGAGAATCTTGTTTCTCATGTTCTGAGAGTCTTTAGGTGCCCTTTGGCAAACTCCAAGTGGGCTGTCATGTGCCTTTTACTGAGGAGTGGCTTCCGTCTGGCCCCTCTACCATAAATGCCTGATTGGTGGAGTGCTGCAGAGATGGTTGTCCTTCTGAAAGTTCTCCCATCTCCACAGAGGAACTCTGGAGCTCTGTTCATAGTTACCATTGGGTTCTTGGTCACCTACCTGACCAAGGCCCTTCTCCCCCGATTTCTCAGTTTGGCTAGGGGACCAGCTCTAGGAAGAGTCTTGGTGGCTCCAAACTTCTTCCATTTAAGATGATGGAGGCCACTGTGTTTTTGGGGACCTTCAATGCTGCAGAAATGTTTTGGTACCCTTCCCCAGATCTGTGCCTCAACACAATCCTGTCTCGGAGCTCTACGGACAATTCCTTTGACCTCATGTTTTGGTTTTTGCTCTGACATGCACTGTCAAGTGTGGGAATTTATATAGACAGGTGTGGGCCTTTTGAAATCATGTCCAATCAAATGAATTTACCACAGGTGGACTCCAATCAAATTGTAGTAACATCTCAAGGATGATTGATGGAAACAGGATGCACCTGAGCTAAATTTCAGGTGTCATAGAAAATGGGTCTGAATACTTATGTAAATAAGGTATTTCTATTTTTTATAAATTAGCTAAAGGCTCTGGGTATCACTTTTATGGTAGTTCACTCTTGTGACCAGTTTACTCAAAACATTGATATCAGCTAATTGTCAGCATAAATCTCAAGAGAAAGGGATGAGGCTTGACGGCTAATGTAACATGAGCATTTGTAGGCTACATACCGGTTGAAATATGAGCTTGTGTAGGCTACAGTGTACATACAGTGCCTTCAGGAAGTTTTCAAACTCCTTGACTTTTTCCACATTTTGATGTGTTACAGCCTGAATTTAAAATTGATTAAATTGAGATTGTGTCACTGGCCTACACACAATACCCCATAATGCCAAAGTGGAATTATTATATATTTCTTTATTAATAAAAGCTGAAATATTTTGAGTCAGTAAGTATCCAACCCCTTTGTTAAGGCAAACCTAAATAAGTTCAGGAGTGAAAATTTGCTTAACTGTAATGATGTACACTGAGAGTCGGGAAGCAAGTTCAAGGAGTGAATACTTTTAATAAATAAATGAAAAAAAACAAGAAACACAAACAGCGCACTGACATGAAACAGCAACAATGACGACTGGGGAAGAAACCAAAGGGAGTGACATATAAAGGGCAGGTAATCAAGGAGGGGATGGAGTCCAGGTGAGTGTCATTATGCGCATAACGCTGGTGACAGGTGTGCACCCTAACATGCAGCCTGGTGACCTTGAGGCCGGAGAGGGAGCACACTTGACATTAACAAGTCACATAATAAGTTGCATGGACTCACTCTGTTTGCAATAATAGAGTTTAACATTATTTTTTAATGACTACCTCATCTCTGTACCCCACACATACAATTACCTCTAAGGTCCCTCAGTCGAGCAGTGAATTTCAAACATAGATTCAACCACAAAGATCAGGGAGGGTTTCCAATGCCTCGCAACAAAGGACACTTATTGGTAGATGAGTAAAATGTATAAAGCAGACATTGAATATCCCTTTAAGCATGGTGAAGTTTTCAATTACACTTCGGATGGTGTATCAATACACCCAGTCACTGCAAAGATACAGACGTTCTTCCTTACCACTCTTCATATTTTTAAGCATGTTGGTGGCTGCATTATGTTATGAGTATGCTTGTCATCGGCAAGGACTAGGGATTTTTTTTCAAATAAAAATAAACGGAATAGAGCTAAGCACTGGCTAAATCCTATAGGAAAATCTTGTTCAGTCTGCTTTCCATCAGACACTGGGAGACAAATTCACCTTTCAGCAGGACAATATCCTAAAACACGAGGCCAAATATACACTGGAGTTGCTTACCAAGATAACATTGAATGTTCTTGAGTGGCCTGGTTACAGTTTTGACTTAAATCTGCATTTAGATCTATGGCAAGACTTGAAAATGTCTGTCTTCAATGATCAACAACCAACTTGACAGAGCTTGAAGAATTTAAAAAAGAATAATGTACAAATATTGTACAATCCAGGTTTGCAAAGCTCTTGGAGACTAACCCAGAAAGACTCACAGCTATAAACCCTGCCAAAGGTGATTCTAACATGTGTGGACTCAGGGGTGTGAATACATTTAAATTAGATATTTATATATTTCATTTTCAATAAATGTGCAAAAAAATATATTTTTTAATACATTTGGAATTTCAGGCTATAACACAACAAAATGTGGAATAAGTCAAGGGGTATGAATACTTTCTGAAGGCACTGCACATGTTCCCAGACCAAGGTCTTCAACCAGCTCTTATTTTTCATCTTGAGTTCAGGATTGACAGGGACATCTAAACCCATGCAGAGGCCCTATCGTCTGCTAATGTCTCTGACTGCTGATGTGTATATCTACTCCATATGTTGTGGGTTATGGCTGTATAGGGACCAGATCAATACAAGACATCTGTTGACACACAGGGTCATATATGTAACATGAAGTATCTCCTCGCTAGTCGGACTACAGATCTACATTATATGTATATCCACTGTCTCCAGAGATCTTATCAGATAGATAGATAAACCTGTAGGGGCTCTCTCTGCTTTAATGGATTTACATTCTCATCTAGTGAACATATTGGGAATACCTAACAAAATAGCAGCCATTCAATTTGTGTTATAATTCAGGATATAAATATTATTTTGAAGAAAAGTTGTTGGTCACCATGCACTAAAAATATATATTTTTTATAATATCAAAGTCTGTGATATTGATGGAGTTCTATCGGAGCCAAAAATAATATAATGTGGTGTCCCATAAGGCTCCATACTTGGGCCAATATGGTTCCTGATATATGTAGATAAAAATAATAATAATAATAATAATAAAAACTATGACAGGCACTCTGGTCCTTTAGAACAGTTCTGAGATATACTGTATCTTATATACATGTACAGTGCATTCGGAAAGTATTCAGACCCCTTGCCTTTTTTCACATTTTGTTACGTTACAGCCTTATTCTAAAATGGGTTAAATATATATATTTTTTCATCAATCTACACATAATACCCCACAATGACAAAGCGAAAACAGGTTTTTAGAAATGTTTGCAAATGTATATATATATAAAAAAAAAATATTTACAAAAGTATTCAGACCCTTTGCTATGAGACTCGAAATTGAGCTCAGATGCATCCTGTTTTCATTGATCATCCTTGAGATGTTTCTACAACTTGATTCAAGTCCACCAGGGATTTCAAGTCAATTGATTGGACATGATTTGGAAAGGCACACATCTCTCTATATAGCGCCCACAGTTGACAGTGCATGTCAGAGCAAAAATCAAGCCATGAGGTCAAAGGAATTATCTGTAGAGCTCCGAGACAGGATTAAATTGAGGCACAGATCTGGGGAAGGGTACCAAAAAATGTTTGCAGCATTGAAGGTCCCCAAGAACAGAGTGGTCATCATTCTTAAATGGAAGAAGTTTGGAACCACCAAGACTCTTCCTAGAGCTGGCCACCCGGCCAAACTGAGCAATCGGGGGAGAAGGGCCTTGGTCAGGTAGGTGACCAAGAACCCGATTGTCACTCTGAATGAGCTCCAGAGTTCCTCTGTAGAGTTGGGAGAACCATCCGGAATGACAACCATCTCTGCAGCACTCCGGCAATCAGGCCTTTATGGTAGAGTGGCTAGAGGGAAGTCACACCTCAGCAAAAGGTGAATGAAACCTGGCACCTTCTAGGCAGAGTTGCAAAGAAAAAGCCATATCTCAGACTGGCCAATAAAACGAAAAGATTAAGATGGGCAAAAGAACACAGACACTGGACAGAGGAACTCTGCCTAGAAGGCCTGCATCCCGGAGTCCCCTCTTCACTGTTGACGTTGAGACTGGTGTTTTGCGGGTACTGTTTAATGAAGCTGCAAGTTGAGGACCTGTGAGACGTCTGTTTCTCAAACTAGACACTGATGTACTAGTCCTCTTACTCAGTTGTGCAGCGGGGTCTCCCAATCCTCTTTTTATTTTGGTTCGAGCCGGTTTGCACTGTTCTGTGAAGGGAGTAGTACACAACGTTGTACGAGATTTTCAGTTTCTTGGCAATTTCTTGCATGCAATAGTCTAAATTTCTCAGAACAAGAATAGATCGACGAGTTTCAGAAGAAGGTTTGTTTAACTTTGTTTACACTGTATTTCTGAGCAATTTGATGTTATTTTAATGGACAAAAAATGTGCTTTACTTTCAAAACAAGGACATTTCTAAGTGCCCCCAAACTTTTGAACGGTAGTGTATGTAAATGTGATATTTCCGTTTTGGGGTATTGTGTGTAGATTGAAGAGGGAAAAAAATTATTGAATCCATTTTAGAATAAGGCTGTAACGGAACAAAATGTTGAAAAAGTCAAGGGGTGCTTTCCAAATGCACTGTATCTACAGTCGTGTGCAAAAGTTTTGAGAATGACACAAATATTAATTTTCACAAAGTTTGCTGCTTCAGCATCTTTAGATATTTTGGTCAGATGTTACTATGGAATACTGAAGTATAATTACAAGCATTTCATAAGTGTCAAAGGCTTTTATTGACAATTACATGAAGTTGATGCAAAGAGTCAATATTTGCATTGTTGATCCTTCTTTTTCAAGACCTCTGCAATCTGCCCTGGCATCCTGTCAGTTAACTTCTGGGCCACATCCTGACTGATGGCAGCCCATTTTTGCATAATCAATGCTTGGAGTTTGTCAGAATTTGTGGGTTTTTGTTTGTCCACCCGCCTCTTGAGGATTGACCACACGTTCTCAATGGGATTATGGTCTGGGGTGAGTTTCCTGGCCATGGACCCAGAATATTGATATTTTTTTCCCCGAGCCACTTAGTTATCACTTTTGCCTTATGGCAAGGTGCTCCATCATGCTGGAAAAGGTATTGTTCATCACCAAACTGTTCCTGGAGGGTTGGGAGAAATTGCTCTCGGAGGATGTGTTGGTACCATTCTTTATTCATGGCTGTGTTCTTAGGCAAAATTGTGAGTGAGAGAAGCAACCCCACACATGAATGGTCTCAGGATGCTTTACTGTTGGCATGACACAGGACTGATGGTAGAGCTCACCTTGTCTTCTCCGGACAAGCTTTTTTCCGGATGCCCCAAACAATCGGAAAGGGGATTCATCAGAGAAAATGACTTTACCCCAGTCCTCAGCAGTCCAATCGCTGTGCCTTTTGCAGAATATAAGTCTGTCCCTGATGTTTTTCCTGGAGAGGCTTCTTTGCTGCCCTTCTTGACACCAGGCCATCCTCCAAAAGTCTTCGCCTCACTGTGCGTGCATATCCACTCACACCTGCCTGCTGCCATTCCTGAGCAAGCTCTGTACTGGTGGTGCCCTGATCCCGCAGCTGAATGAACGTTAGGAGACGGTCCTGGCGCTTGCTGGACTTTCTTGGGCGCCCTGAAGCCTTCTTCACAACAATTGAACCGCTCTCCTTGAAGTTCTTGATGATCGGATAAATGGTTGATTTAGATGCAATCTTACTGGCAGCAATATCCTTGCCTGTGAAGCCCTTTTTGTGCAAAGCAATGATGACGGCACGTGTGTCCTTGCAGGTAACCATGGTTGACAGAGGAAGAACAATGATTGCAAGCACTACCCTCATTTTGAAGCTTACAGTCTGTTATTCGAACTCAATCAGCATGACAGAGTGATCTCCAACCTTGTCCTCGTCAACATTCACACCTGTGTTAACGAGAGAATCACTGACATGATGTCAGCTGGTCCTTTTGTGGCAGGGCTGAAATGCAGTGGAAATGTTTTTTGGGGATTCAGTTCATTTGCATGGCAAAGAGGGACTTTGTAATTAATTGCAATTCATCTGATCACTCTTCATAACATTCTGGAGTATTTGCAAATTGCCATCATACAAACTGAGGTAGCTGACTTTGTGAAAATCAATATTTGTTTAATTCTCAAAACTTTTGGCCATGACTGTATAATCTGCTCACCAGCCTGGCTTGTGTCTCTCTCTGTCGAAATATGATTCTGATTTGAAATGACATGATAGGTACAGCCTTTCATTTGGGGCACAAGAAGGAGCTCAAAGATTAAGCATAGATGCAGACTTCTAGAAAACAATATTGCTGCCAGATGGAGACAAGCTTCTCTCCAGCACTGCTTCTGCTCCTGGCAGACATAGGTGGCATAGCAGCATCATATAATCTACTATAATTCATTTATGGTAAAAAAAAATACATCCATTTAATCTGACATCCCGAAATGACAATGTCTTCAACATTGGCAGTAATACAAAAATTGTCGGAATATTCTCAGATATGCCTTTTTGTTCAAATTTGTATTGTGCATTCATAAATGAGAATCTCTCTGTTGGGTTCTTCTTCATTCAATGTGTTAATGTGTGATCTCAAGTGTGTCTTAGTTCACACTACAACGTGTTGTTATTCACTACAGATTTAACTGCTATTTGTCTCATTTCAGCTGTTGTTGTTGATTTTTGTTGTTGTTGGGACATACAGTAGAGTGCTCTCAGGCCCAGATAACTCTAGCTAACATTGTCATGTTGTCAACTGTCCAAGCATAGCCAGTCTGTGCCAGGTCAGTGTAGTGCTCCTCTTTGCCCCCATGTTGTGTGGGCCATGTGGTTCACAGTGTGGTACCTAGGATCATATTTTCCACCTGTGCCTTCAGAGTCCTGCCTGCCGAGACACACACACACACACACACACACACACACACACACACACACACACACACACACACACACACACACACACACACACAGCAAAACCCAATATTTACATTTTTATATTGCTGTTGTCAAGCCCCCAGGAAGCAAACAGAGCAGACGACAGGGTCTGTTTGTTCCCTTTGTGCAATTAGACTATGACACTGTCTGTCTGTCTCTGTCTGTCCCAAATGGAACCCTATGCCCTATATAGTATACTACTTTTGACCAGAGTCCAATTGACCAGGCCCATTGGACTGGTCTAAAGTAGTGCACCATATATGGCATAGGGTTCCATTTGGGACAGACACACTTTCTATCTGTCCCTCTTGTAATACGGAGGGGTCACACACGTTCTGAACCCTCGCTGTGGTTACTGTACTCACTGTACCGTTCAGCTAATTAACTTTGACTGTCATAAATTGTAGAGCAAATATGGGCAGAAATTAGTCCTTTCAGTCTGTCATGTGCACTTCCCACAATCATGGCGTATTGTGTTGACTCTGTGGATGAAACTACACACAATAGTATTTCTGGTAATTGCAGTCCATCACTCTAAGCATTTCTATCACCACACACACACATGCCTTACAGTGAACAGCACAGGTTGTAACTAGGGCTGTCAAATGCTATTGAAAAAAAAATTGAGTGAAGCGCAGGATTTGCTGTGATTAATCGCAATTCATCGCAAATTCAGAATTTGCTAAAATTCAGGTGTAATTTAAGATTTTTTCATACAAAAAACATTACAAGAATATTGATGTTGATTTCGTCTAATGACACGTTTAGCAAAATTAGGCAAATTTAAAAAGCACACTTTCTTTAACCTTATGTCGACTTGTTTTAACATTGCATTGTTATTTTTAGATGTATAGATGATGTAGTTGGTATGTTTTCAGTGTATCTTGAATGCTTTCAGACAATCACAATCACAAGAAAAAAAAGTGCACTAACATTAACTTGGGTTAACTGATTAACTCTGAAAGCCCTAGTTGTAACATAATGACTAGTTGTTAATAGTAGTAAGTAATCCTTTTTTTGCAATGTCTGCCAAAAAAGGGAGGGGAAAATGCACCAGTCTCTTTCACTTCAAAGACTTCAAGAAGATAGATAAAATTAGAAAAAATGTATAATTTCAAAAATACTCCACATCCTCTGCAGAATATACAAATACATGAACATTTCATTAAGTTGCAATTCAATGCCATGACACATCTCTATATATCATTATATTGCCTATGCACAGTGTGACAATACATCCCATCCAAACCAACCATTTCCAAATCCAAAACATTACACTAATTAGTTTCACAGATTCAAACCCCTGCCAAACCCCTAAATAACCCAAACTAAGTTCCAAACAACTCAGCCAACTTTATGAATGGACCTGTGCCTGAAAGAAGTCACGGGCAGCCAACCACTGTGTATGGAGTTTTTATATGGCGCGTTGCAGCACCTGAAAGAGTTGGCTTGTGCATAAACGGCGAAAACAATTAGCGTCAAGCAGATAAGTCCCCCTATAATCCTGTTTATGGTCGGAATCAGGCAGATGTGCCTAGATTGATCCAGACAGGACAGGGCGCCAGCACCAGTTTACTGTAATCCCACCTCCCCCCTCTCCTTCCCTTGTACATCACTGTATTACTGGAGGGAAGGAAACGGGTGAGGGGGACTCTCCCCCCTTTCTAAAGCCTCAAACTATCCCCCCTCTCTACCCCCTTTTCTGAGCGCCTTTTCCCTTGTACCCTAATATATCACTGTTGTCAATATGGCCCTGTTTGTCATTGGTCCCTGTCTACAGCCAGCTCATTCTGTCAATCGGGGGAGATTGTCTTTATTCCCTCTAAATCAATTGGATATTTTTGTAGTGGCCAACATTACAGCCAGCACTCAAAGTATTTGAACAATTTCAAATCGTATTTGGACCCAGGTCTGGAAGAAGCCTGATCACCAGGAACAGATGGTGTCAGCCGGGGTGTCCCGCTAAGCTCAGCAATGTGAGAGGATAGATGGTAGTTAATGTTCTGAAACACTGTCTGAGGAACAGGCTGGGGCCGGGGCTGGGGATCTTCCTAATGAAGAAAGCGTTTCACATGAGGAGAGACAGACTCATTTAGAGTAGAGAAGGAGTCACAGTCAGGACAGTTGGCCATCTTGGACAAAGAACCCAGATCTGTTTAATTGGAGTTGTGTCTGATGTTGATTGTCTTCAGCAGGAGGGCCAGGGAGAATGAGACACTAAACAATCCTGTGATGTCACACTCTGTCAACACATTACCCATTAAGAGTTAAAGATCCAATGAAGCTGTTTTTATCTCAAGATCAAATTATTTCTGTGTAACAATTAAGTACCTTACTGTACTGTAATTGTTTTCAATTAAAATGGTCAAAAAGAAACAAAAATTGCTTCTTTACAAAGGGCAATTTCTCAAGCAACAATTTTGCTAGCATTGTCTAGGGGAAAACTGAAAATTAGCTGTTATTGGCAGATAGGTTTGGAACTCTATTTCTTATTGGTCTATTAACTAATTTACCACATGGTGATGTCACCATGGAAGGCCAAAACTCAATCCCACGAAAACAGGCTGAAATTTCAGGCAATCCTTTCAAACAGCTTTTACACTAAAAGGGCATTATCATAATTTTCACAATTTCACATTGTTATTCCAATCTCATAGTGTGGAAATAAATATTATATAAAAACAGGAAAATCACGTTTTTGACTGCACTGGGCCTTTAACACTTTTAAAGCTATTATCTCTCAGAACTAAAGCTATTTCTTTGTTCAAGTATAGGCCTAAGCCTTTATGGTGGCATGTCTTTGCTTCCTGTGTATCTCCAGGTCAGTCGGAGACTCTGAGGCGTACAGAGTATGTGCTTGCAGTGAAGGAGTGAAGGATGTGTTTGCAGTGAAGGAGAAGAGACATCGGCCAGCAGACAGGGGGCACTCTCATGGGCATCACTCTGTTCCACTGTAAGAAGAATGGACCCAAGCTGAAGGACCATGCCATTCACTTTAACAACATGAATGTGGACCACTGTGAGATCTGGTTTAAAAAGAAGGAGATACTCAGTGGTAAGTGTGCTTCACAAAAAATACTTTAAACATATGTGACTGGTTTCTCTGACAAATATTAAGCCTAGTTCTAGACTCAGTGGCGATTTTGCTTTTAAGACTGAATCTAGATCTGTTAAACTGGCTCATATAGTATTTGGTTTGACTGAGTAAAAAAGATGGAGAACATCAACTAATGTAGTGCATTTTTATGTGGACTCAACCTATGGCCCCAAACTTAATTGTACTACCCTAAGTGGGCTGTGCTTTTGACAAATATTTGAACACCAAACATATCAGGGAATATATGTTCTACAGCAGTTTGCAGTGATGTTGTAAAGTGTAATCAAACATTTATGATGCCAACAACCCACAAAGATTTTGAGACATGCTCTAATAAAGCAATACATTATCGATCACTATAGCCACTAGGATATCACAATCTTTTTACAGGTTGTCACACAAAGACATTCTCCAATATCTTCCTGTTGTGATTTTTTATGACTTTTTTAAGCAGCACCCCTGTGTGGTTATTGGCTCTGTGTGTGTCTCTAGGAAGAGACCTGGCATGATGGGGACACCTGTCTCTGAGGGCCCTGCTGGGTTGGACCATCTAGGCAGCCTGTCCTCCTCCCCTCTCCACCCACTGTCTCCCCCTGTCAGTCCCGTAGAAGGAAAGATAATTACTAACTACAGGGTGGCCACCATCAACCTGTTCTTCAGGCCCTTGTGGCCAACACCTCCACATCGTTCTCCCACCCTCCTCCTCTCCAGCGTAGTCTAGGGCAATGACATGGCCATCACACAAAAAGAGTGCCCATATCCAACACCTTTCAATTAATCTACTACATGCTGCCTCATCAGACATAATATCCTTGACAATCTCAAATATCCACCCCAGAAATGTTGCCTAATATACAGTACAGTGTGTGCATAGAATGCATGTTGGAGTTTCTGTAAGTGAAAAACCTGGTTTAGAGATAGCTCTACCAGGTGCAGCTTAGACAAGCACTAGAACGCTAGACAGCCCCAGTTAGTGACACTGTCTGTCTGTACATAATGCTGTGTTAACACAATTCAGCGTAATCCCTGTAACGTTCGTTATAGCAGCAGCCAGCTAATACTACGTGATTAGTTCTGCATTAGTCATCTGAGATTAAAGGGGATTGTTGTTATGTTAGCTCAATCTAGCCAGCATTACACCATCTCTCCTTTCACAGGCCTGTCCGCTCTGTTATAGCCCTGTACTGTTCTGTTCCTCAGGCAAACCAAGGATGTGTCCAAAATGGCATCCTATTCCTTATATAGTGCACTACTTTTGACCAGAGCCCTATGAACCTGGTCAAAAGTAATGCACTGCGTAGGGAATAGTTTGCCATTTAAGACTCAGTACAACTTTGGCAAAGCCGACTTTTAAAGTTGTACCTCCCTCAGCCTTAGGAGGATCCAAAGCCTTGGCTGTGTTCCAAATGGCCCCCTATTCTCTATATAGTGAACTAATTTTGACAAAGGCCCATATGCGTCTGGTCAAAAGTAGTGCACAATGTAGGGAATAGGGTGTCATTTGGGACGTTGGCCTAGGGTTTTCGTGTGAGAGGGCTGCGAGTACTTTGTACTTTAACATGAATTTATTAACATAATTAAAACAACATGCCTTGAGGCGGCCTACAGGACGCTGAATAGCCTTATTTATGAAGAAAAAAACATACAAAAACAATCATTAATTGATTCGATATTGTCTTCTTTTAAAAAATATTATATTATCTGGCATATTTGGGTTATTATGATGCAGAATGGATAATCTTATGAAACTAAGCCTGGGCCCGTATTCAAAAAGCATTTTAGAAGAGGAGTGCTGAACTACAAGCAGTTTCGTCTTTTATCATTGTACAGAATATTTTTCTCCAAATGTAACACAGTGGCAGTGCATGTGCAATACTAAATTAAATCAACAAGAGATATTGGTTGTTATAAAACCTGCATCTCATTACACTCAGGTGCTGGGCGAATATGGTTCGACACAGATTCATATAATAAATAAATATATGGGTCTGGCTTGATCTGACAAAGATCCACTGCGGCTTGAAATATTGACCCTGTTAAAAGGTGGTATTAGGAGCATAATGCAGAGCCCTTAGCCTTCACCTGGCACAACAAGGCCTAAGTAAGTACAAAGTAAATTAAGGGCATAACAGACCTTGTCCTTATCAACAATAAACATATAATGTTATATACGATTAAATAATAGCCATCAACTACATGAATCATGCATATATTCATATAGGCTCTATACAAAGAGTTAAAACATAAAGGGTAAAAAAAATCCTCTCCATTCTGTTGTTAAACAACTTAGCTAACGGGTTTATGTAGTTCTCACACTATGACTTATCAATAGACATATGAATTCAGTTTAGAGGACAATGGTCAATGGATCAACTCTAAGTTGAACTCTGAGCTTTTCCCCCTCTCTTTTTCTCCTCTCTCTTTCGCTCTCTCCTCCACTCTCTCTTTTCCTCCCCCCGAGGGCCTTTAGCTACGACAACAATAAAGTTCAACTTGATGCAGGAGTGTGACCATCCACTTTGACAAGAGCACCAAGGCCATATTATCTGTCCAGAGAGGGGAGACGGCCTGGTGTGGGCTATGAGGGGCCTGGTTGGTCTGATTGACCTGCCCAACACAGGACCCACTAATCTGTGAAAGAAAGGGGGCTTTGAAAATGCCATGGAGGTGATTGTAGGATTGTAGCTCTACACAGCGTCGCTCCACTCGCACAAGGCAAGGGTATCAGAAAGACACGGACATCCTGCCTTGAGCCTTGTACAGGTGCTGCCATTGTTAGCGCTGGCCTCTACACATGCTGGTCTGTCTGTGACCAGGCCTGTGACATTACCAGACGACTGATGGCTGGTTTAATCTGGTGGCTGACACCCTCAGCTGGACCACGCCACCTCATGTGTCAGACCACATCACATGGCTTGTCACTGCGATGGCCCAGCAATGACCACAGCACTGGCCAAGGCAATGCCTCCATTTGGTTTCCAGCATTCAGAATCCATCTCTAGGAAAGGAGAGTGAGGGGTTGATAAAAAAGGCAAGGAGGGAGACGGGGTTATACAGCAGCACCTTTTGTGTTTAACTGTCAGCTGGGACACTCCCTTCATTGTGCAACGTTATTAGAGGCTCCCTGGGAAACGAGGGCGCAGGGATACACCGTTCCCACTGTAACAGGTGAGAGCTCCTGTAATCCAGCATACCACAGTTTAAATTACCCCTGTGGGAGAAATGATTCAGCAGCACCACTGACTTAACAACAGCCTTATAATAAAATAAAAGACATCCCCCTGTGGAAAACAGAGAGAGAGAGAGAGAGAGAGAGAGAGAGAGAGAGAGAGGAGGAGCTAGAGGAGGAGCTAGCACACCGTCCTTTATGTTCCATTGTGTGAGGCTATCAAGGTATAATTTTAACAGGCAGTCATACGCGGCGCGGACCAAGGTGACATGTGGCCCAAAGTAATGTATTTCTCTCCCAGGCAGGTAAGTCAGTTAGCTAATGTGGGAAGCTAATGTAGTAAAAGATAGCAGGATGCATCTGTTCTTCAGGACACACACACACACACACAGAACCTGGCTAAGGCTGTCTGGAGGAACTCTAATGAAGGAGCTGAGAGACAGAGACTTCACATCTCAGAGCACACAGGAGCCTAATATCCACCACTTAATGTGACACTGAAACTTCATTATCACCTTCTATCAGAAAGGATAAAAAACGAAACATCTGGGGCTGTATTTATAAAGCATCTCGGAGTAGGAGTCTCTGAGTAGGAGTCTCTGAGTAGGAGTCTCAGAGTAGGAGTCTCAGAGTAGGAGTCTCTGAGTAGGAGTCTCTGAGTAGGAGTCTCAGAGTAGGAGTCTCAAAGGATCTCCGCCTGTCCTTAGAACCTTATTTATCATATGCAAAAATGTTAGTACAATCAGTTGCATAAAGTTCATTAATTAAATTGCTTTACAGCAGATGACCTATTTGTCAGTGTGTGCCCAGCAACCTCCCCTCTCCTGGTGTGGTCATATCCTCTGTAGGATATTAGTACTCTTCCTGGTTGGATGAGTGTATGAAGGACATTACCCTGGTCCTTGCCTGGTAGCTGACTAGATGAGTGTAGAATGTTAGCCTGGTCCCTGTCTGGTAGCTTACTAGATGAGTGTAGAATGTTAGCCTGGTCCCTGTCTGGTAGCTGACTAGATGAGTGTAGAATGTTACCCTGGTCCCTGTCTGCTAGCTGACTAGATGAGTGTAGAATGTTAGCCTGGTCCCTGTCTGGTAGCTGACTAGATGAGTGTAGAATGTTAGCCTGGTAGCTGACTAGATGAGTGTAGAATGTTAGCCTGGTAGCTGACTAGATGAGTGTAGAATGTTAGCCTGGTCCCTGACTAGATGAGTGTAGAATGTTAGCCTGGTCCCTGTCTGCTAGCTGACTAGATGAGTGTAGAATGTTAGCCTGGTCCCTGTCTGCTAGCTGCATGGATTAGTGTAGAATGTTAGCCTGGTCCCTGTCTGGTAGCTGACTAGATGAGTGTAGAATGTTAGCCTGGTCCCTGTCTGGTAGCTGACTAGATGAGTGTAGAATGTTAGCCTGGTCCCTGTCTGGTAGCTGACTAGATGAGTGTAGAATGTTAGCCTGGTCCCTATCTGGTAGCTGACTAGATGAGTGTAGAATGTTAGCCTGGTCCCTGTCTGCTAGCTGACTAGATGAGTGTAGAATGTTAGCCTGGTCTCTGTCTGGTAGCTGACTAGATGAGTGTAGAATGTTAGCCTGGTCCCTGTCTGCTAGCTGACTAGATGAGTGTAGAATGTTAGCCTGGTCCCTGTCTGGTAGCTGACTAGATGAGTGTAGAATGTTAGCCTGGTCCCTGTCTGGTAGCTGACTAGATGAGTGTAGAATGTTAGCCTGGTCCCTGTCTGGTAGCTGACTAGATGAGTGTAGAATGTTAGCCTGGTCCCTGTCTGTTAGCTGACTGGATGAGTGTAGAATGTTAGCCTGGTCCCTGTCTGTTAGCTGACTGGATGAGTGTAGAATGTTAGCCTGGTCCCTGTCTGGTAGCTGACTAGATGAGTGTAGAATGTTAGCCTGGTCCCTGTCTGGTAGCTGACTAGATGAGTGTAGAATGTTAGCCTGGTCCCTGTCTGGTAGCTGACTAGATGAGTGTAGAATGTTAGCCTGGTCCCTGTCTGGTAGCTGACTAGATGAGTGTAGAATGTTAGCCTGGTCCCTGTCTGTTAGCTGACTGGATGAGTGTAGAATGTTACCCTGGTCCTTGCCTGGTAGCTGACTAGATGAGTGTAGAATGTTAGCCTGGTCCCTGTCTGGTAGCTGACTAGATGAGTGTAGAATGTTAGCCTGGTCCCTGTCTGGTAGCTGACTAGATGAGTGTAGAATGTTACCCTGGTCCCTGTCTGCTAGCTGACTAGATGAGTGTAGAATGTTAGCCTGGTCCCTGTCTGGTAGCTGACTAGATGAGTGTAGAATGTTAGCCTGGTAGCTGACTAGATGAGTGTAGAATGTTAGCCTGGTCTCTGTCTGGTAGCTGACTAGATGAGTGTAGAATGTTAGCCTGGTCCCTGTCTGCTAGCTGACTAGATGAGTGTAGAATGTTAGCCTGGTCCCTGTCTGCTAGCTGCATGGATTAGTGTAGAATGTTAGCCTGGTCCCTGTCTGGTAGCTGACTAGATGAGTGTAGAATGTTAGCCTGGTCCCTGTCTGGTAGCTGACTAGATGAGTGTAGAATGTTAGCCTGGTCCCTGTCTGGTAGCTGACTAGATGAGTGTAGAATGTTAGCCTGGTCCCTATCTGGTAGCTGACTAGATGAGTGTAGAATGTTAGCCTGGTCCCTGTCTGCTAGCTGACTAGATGAGTGTAGAATGTTAGCCTGGTCTCTGTCTGGTAGCTGACTAGATGAGTGTAGAATGTTAGCCTGGTCCCTGTCTGGTAGCTGACTAGATGAGTGTAGAATGTTAGCCTGGTCCCTGTCTGGTAGCTGACTAGATGAGTGTAGAATGTTAGCCTGGTCCCTGTCTGTTAGCTGACTGGATGAGTGTAGAATGTTAGCCTGGTCCCTGTCTGTTAGCTGACTGGATGAGTGTAGAATGTTACCCTGGTCCCTGTCTGCTAGCTGCATGGATTAGTGTAGAATGTTACCCTGGTCCCTGTCTGCTAGCTGCATGGATTAGTGTAGAATGTTACCCTGGTCCCTGTCTGCTAGCTGCATGGATTAGTGTAGAATATTAGCCTGGTCCCTGTCTGCTAGCTGCATGGATTAGTGTAGAATATTAGCCTGGTCCCTGTCTGCTAGCTGCATATATTAGTGTAGATTATTACCCTGGTCCCTGTCTGCTAGCTGCATGGATTAGTGTAGAATATTAGCCTGGTCCCTGTCTGCTAGCTGCATATATTAGTGTAGAATATTAGCCTGGTCCCTGTCTGCTAGCTGCATAAATTAGTGTAGAATATTACCCTGGTCCCTGTCTGCTAGCTGCATGGATTAGTGTAGAATGTTACCCGGGTCCCTGTCTGCTAGCTGCATGGATTAGTGTAGAATATTACCCTGGTCCCTGTCTGCTAGTGTTACGCCCCTGAAAAAGGGGAGAAATAATCACGAGAGTGATACGGTATTGTTTCCTCAACGAGAACTTTTACTGTAATCATTTTACCAAAGTAACACATTTTACACAAGTAACACATTTTACAAAACAACAGATCTACAGGAAAGAGCTAGTGTTGTAGGGTACAAGGCTTATTCAAGTCACAACAGTATACACTAATTCACTGAAACATACACTCATTTCAATATAACTGTCAAGCACAAAGCTTTAACTCAGTAAACCATAACTCAATTTATCAACAGTCAATCAAGTGTTTGAAAAACCCTTATACACATAACACCGCAACATATCTTATTAGCAACGCACATGTTCATTCACATGTTCATTCACGATCGACATAAAATGGCAGCTACTCTCAGTATGAAGCTAGCCTTAGCTGCAACCGAGCAGGGCTCACATTACTCTGCAAACGTAACTCTAACTTTCTCAAGATGTTACCAAGACACACCTTAAACACTCTTGACATGTTAGCGAGTTATTACATTTAAATGACTCAGTTTTATCATCAATATCGTACCTGAAAAAGGGGAGAAATAATCACGAAAGTGATACGGTATTGTTTCCTCAACGAGAACTTTTACTGTAATGAGGAAAAGACCGCGATTTCCCCGCGAACTTGAGTGGAGACCAGAGCAATCGGTCTCAGACTCATGGATTAAAGAGCATTTAGTAGATCACAGATTAACACTTTTCCCCTTCAATTAGGCACCACAAAATAAAGTAATCAATATAACGTTTACACATTTCTTTTACAATTCTTACCCTTTGTACACTTGATGGATTTTAACTTTAACACAATTATATGAATGTTATCAATCTCTATCAACTAATACAGAATGCATGATCTTTTTAACCTTAGATGTTTTAAGATTCTCACATACTATGAACTTACTAATACTTTTTAATGTATAACAGGCTATGAGTATTTCCTTTAACCTGTCACACTCTCCCCGACAAAATAAATGTTGTCCCAACATTACCAACATTGTCTTCAACAGTCTGTATGCACTGGACCTAGGAAATCCTCTTCTGTAAGGTAGTACTTGAGCAGAGGTCAAGGGTCACAGTTCAAATATAACTAACAAGTTATTTCCACAGTCCATATCTGTTGACCAGCTGTATAAACAGTCCATAAGCAGTCTTTTCTCATACTATTGATCAACAGTCCATCACTTTTAATGATCTATATGCATAGTCTGCAAATTGTCTCTTGTGACAGTCTGAAATCAGTCAGTAGTCCATGGTCAAACATGTCAACTCTGTAGCCTCATGTTTGCAGAAGCCCACACATGTAAGGTGGCTGAAAGTAACATTGCTGTAGTGATGGCAGCCATGGAACCATTCCTGGTGCAGAGTAGACAGGGAACAACTGTGGCTGTGGCTGGATACTGTAGCAGGAAGGGATACCAAGATGATCATAGTTGATACGTCTTGGAGGGTGTCTCTCTCTTTGTGGCAGCTGGTAGGCCGGTTCCTCAGGTTCAGCAGCAGCAGTTAATGAAGGAAAGGCACTTGGTGGACGATCATCAGGCAAATTTTCAGCAGGCAAGTTCATCTCCTCAGCAGGCCGGTCTTTAACTGTTGTCTCCTCCAGCCGCTTTTCAACCAGAGGCTGTGCTGGTTGCGTATCAGGGACTGGCACGGCAACTGTCTGTTTCACTGGCGGGGGCCTGTGTTCCCACTCTCTCGCTGGTTCAGCATTCCTCCCCTCAGGTACTGTAGATGTGGGAACCTGTAGCGGCTCATGATGAAGGTCATATTCATCACCGCTGTCTTCATCAGAATCTAGAGGCTCTGATTCAGGCTGATGTCTCCTTTTTTTCTGACTTTTGTCATCTTTGGTCATTTCTGGTTGCGTCTCAAAAGGTAAGTGGTCACAGGACATGAGCAGGTTTCTGTGCAGGACCCTGGAGCGTCCCCTACCCTTTTCTGGTCTCAATTCATAAATCGGCAGGTCTGAACCCATTTGTCTCACTATTGTGTGAATTGTATCTTCCCAATAGTTACGGAGTTTTCCTGGTCCTCCTCTTGGTGTCAGGTTTTTAATCAGAACTCGCTCGCCAGGCTGTAGCACTGAACTCCTAACTTTAGCGTCATAGTACTTCTTACTTCTGTTAGCGGCTTTCTGAGCATTTTCATTTGCAATGGCGTATGCTTCTTCCATCCCTCGTTTCCAGTTCTCCACGTAGTCTCGCTGGTTACTGGAACCTGCCTCTGTGCACAATCCAAAGAGCATATCAACTGGAAGCCTGGGTGATCTCCCAAACAGAAGATAAAATGGTGAATAGCCAGTCACTTCGCAACGGGTGCAGTTATAGGCATAAACCAGTTTATTCAGAGACTCCTTCCAGTTTGACTTTTGTGTCTCAGTTAGTGTCTAACATTTGCAACACTGTTCTGTTCATGCGTTCCACTTGACCATTCCCCATCGGGTGATAGGGTGTTGTTCTGGACCCCGCCATGCCACTGAGTTTCTTTAACTGATGGAACAACTGATTTTCAAATTCTCCCCCTTGGTCATGGTGGATGCGGGACGGGAACCCGAACTTCAGGGCAAAGTCATTGAAAATGAGATTTGCAGCAGTTTTACCTGACTTTGATGTGGTGGCGTAGGCTTGAGTGAAACGTGTAAAATGATCAACAATCACGAGGATGTACTCATAACCCCCTTTGCATCTGTCGAGATGAAGGAAGTCTATACATACCAGTTCAAATGGCTGTGTTGTCACAATGTTTGTCAGAGGAGCTCTTGTTTCATGGGCTGGCTTTTTCTGCTTGACACAGCAACAAGTTTTAGTCACATAGTGCTCGATGTCAGATTGCATATATGGCCAGAAGAAGCGGTCACGTACTAGTGATACAGTGCGGTCAGTACCTTGGTGTCCCATGTTATTGTGCAACTCTTCCATCACTTTACCTTTGTACTGCTCTGGTAGAACTAACTGCTTGCGGGCTGTAGTGATTCTGTACAGAATGCCATCATTGTCAATTTGTCCCATTCCCTGAATAGGCATTTTATCTTTGGACTGCATTCCTTTTGCTCTTTAACTGGCGGTTTGGAACCAGACAGTTTGAAATTGAGCACAGGACGGATGACTGGATCAGATTCTTGTGCTTCTCTTATCCCATCTTTTGGGATCGAGCTGATTGTTGCAGTGGTTGTCTCACCTTCAGCTGATACTGACATCGATGCAGCTGAAAGTGACCAAGGTACAACAGCCTCTTTCTGTGCCTCAACTGCTTGTATCGTGGCGGCAATGGTGTCTGGTGGAAGCTCCTCAGAACATTCTTCCATCAGTGACTCTACATCCAGTGGCATTCTTGACAAAGCATCGGCATCGCCGTTCTCTCTGCCTGGCCTGTACTTTATTGTAAAGTGGAAATCAGCCAATTCTGCAACCCACCTGGAAGTGGTTGCGTTCAGTTTTGCAGTAGACAGAATGTAGCTGAGCGGGTTGTTATCGCTGTATACAGTGAAGGTCGGAGCATAGTACAAATAATCACGGAACTTATCAGTGATTGCCCATTTCAGAGCTAGAAATTCTAGCTTGCCCGAGTGGTAGTGATAGTTCTTCTCAGCTGCTGTTAAGGTTCGAGAGCCATAAGCAATGACCCTAAGCTTCGCATCTTGCTTTTGATACAGAACTGCTCCCAAGCCTTGGTGCGACGCATCAGTGTGTACAACAAATGGCTGAGTGAAATCAGGGAAACCTAAGACTGGTGGGTGAAGCAAACACTCAATCAGCTGTTCAAGTGCCTGTTGATGCTGGTCAGTCCACAGGATTGGCTTGTTTGAGGGAACCACATGACTTGCTTTCTTTGTTTTTGTTTTCCGTGGGTGGTGAGGTAATTTCTCTGAATCTGCTTTCAGGAGGTCATACAGGCAGCTGGCCCTCCTAGAAAAGTCTTTGATGTACTGTCTGTAGTAAGTGAGCAAACCAAGCATTTTTCTGAGCTGGCCCACAGTCTCTGGTCTGATTTCTTTCAATGCTCTTACTGCTTCAAAATCGGCTGGGTCAACTCGGCTGCCCTCTGCAGACACTATTCTTCCCAAATAACGGACCTGGGGTTTAAAGAGATCACACTTACTTGGTTTGAGTTTAATGCCATACTCTCTGAGACGCTGCAAAACTTTTCGCACATCATTCACATGGCTGTCGAATGTTTTACTGAAAACTAGCGTGTCGTCCAGATAAGGAATGCAGATGTTATCCCGGAGCCCTTCCAAACACTCCTCCATACACCGCTGAAAAGCTGCAGGAGCGTTCATGAGGCCGAATGGCATACGTATCCACTCATAGAGTCCCCATGGGGTCACAAATGCTGTCAGTGGTCTGCTTTCTTCAGAGATGAACCCCTGGTGATACGCTTTTCCCTGGTCTAAGAGGGAGAACCAGGAATTACCACCTAAACTGTCCATGATGTCTTGGACCCGAGGGATGGGCTGGCGGTCGGGATGTGTCTTTCTGTTCAGTTCTCTGTAATCTATACACAACCGGAGGGTCCCGTCCTTCTTCCGAACGCACACGACAGGTGAAGAATATGAAGAGTTTGACTTCCTAACCCAGCCCTGGGCTATGAGGTCATAAAGGTAACCCTTCATCTCCTGATACAGTGGCCTGGGCACTGACATGTATGTGCGCTTGACTGGTTCAGAGTCCTTTAGAGAAATAGTCATTTTCAATCGTTCAATACAGCCAATGTCATTGTCTGATCTGGAGAAGGAGTGGCACTCTTCTCTAAGCATTTGCCTAACAACCTCTCTCTGCTCTTCGGTGAGGTGATTTAAACCTACTGGTGGATCCCACTGTTCAGTAGCAGTACATGGGGTTCGAACGCTTGTGTGATTCACTGTGGCTGGGGTGACAGTTTTTTCAAAGACCTGGGCAGGTAACACAGTCATAATGGTTTGTACTGTACCGATTATTGTGCGTCCTAGCAGGGCAATGTCGTGGTCAGTGGGGTTAGAGACATCAAGCATGACAACTGGAAAAACACCTTTCCTGACTCTGACTAGTGTGTCAAAGAACTCCAGGTCGTCTGGCCACTGCGGGTTCAGGTCTGGCTGGAAAAGCATTATCATGTCCTCTTTGAAAGGCTGGGAAGCTACACGGCACTCAATCTGAATGCTACTGTGTTTTGGTACAGCAACCTTCTCTTTCTTGGTTTTCACTGCGTATTCATCTGTCTGTTCTGCGCTAACAGCCTGTATAAAAGCTCTCACCTTGTTTCTTTTGAGGCATGGGAAAGCTGTTTTTACTGTACTGTATTGTTTAGTCTTGTCGGTCATTGTCAGGATGTGCTCGATAACATTGAAACCTATGATGGGATGCGATAGGTGACAGCCTTTCCTTACCAGCACTGGGATGGTCAGTTCCTTTGTTTGGTCAGTTTCAGAGGCTAGCCGAAAAGTTGTTTCAATCCATCCCAGGTACGGCATTTCAGTCCCATTTGCTGCAGTCAACCTTAGACCATCAGGTGAGTCCAGGATTTCTGAAACATCTCTCATCCTTGCGTTTGGGAGAGATTTCTCTTTCCATCGTTCATCGATGACCGATACCTGAGAGCCTGTGTCCCATAGAGCTTGGAGGTGGTGGCGATTCAGGTGACACTCAATAAGGCACTGTCTGCCGACTAGCGAGGTGACCTTACGGGGGTGGCAACCTTGAGCTAGGGATGGTAAAGAGTGGGCATTTTCCTCTGTGCAGGAAAACCTTTCCCTGGTAGAGTCAATTTTCAGGTGAGTGCATTTTTCCCTATGTTTAGTCCAATGTTGGTTTTGGCATACTTTGGAACAGTACAGTGTCTCTTTACATGATGAACATTGTTTCAGGTTCTCAAATGAATCTTCTCTGGCACAATTTGCACATTTCTGGGACTTTTTGGTAGCTACGGTTAACACTCGTCCCTCAGCGGTAACCCTTCCCCGTTTAAAGGGGCCTCTCTTGATGGTCTGACTCCCCGGATTTTACATCCAGCTTGAAAATGTTCTCCACTCCCACATCGGAAGCAGTGTGTGCAGCGTGCATCTGTTCTGGCCTGCTGGCAGACAAAACACCTCCTTGGAGCTTGAGCAGAGCGGTTGGTATACAGGTTAGGTGCATATTGCTGCTGCGCAGGGTCAGGTGCTTGGGGCTGACTGTAGTTGCTGTAATACTGCTGCTGGGAAACAGGTGGCTGGGGGTCCCTATCTGGCCTCCTAACTGGAGGTGGGGCATAGACACAAGGCGGGGACTGAAACATAGGCTGCCGTAATGTCTCCTTAATCTGAGCAATCTCTGCACTGAGACCTTTTAGAGAAGCTACACCTGTCTTAAGTTCAGCTAACTCTGTTAACAGTTCTGCGGGTATCTTAGCTTTGGCTTCCTTCACAGGACACTTTGCAGTTGGTGTATCTTCTAACTGGACTACACTTACAGTTGTAACAGGCTGTGGGGCATTAAACCGCTTTTTGTTTCGTCTTTCTATCTCATTAGCACAAGCAATGTTAAGCTTCTCTAGCAAAACCTCATCTGATGTTTCGCTATCTAGCAGGAGAGGCTGCATGTCTATCCTGATACTGTCACTCTGGAGACCTGTAAGGACTGTGTGTAAACACATGCGCTGGACTAGAGCAGGGTCATACTTAAGCCCTGATTCTGACTCCTGGGATGCAAACAGTACTTTCTGCCTCAAATCTAAGACGCGCATCAGGAAGCTTTGAGGGGTCTCCTTGCTATGCTGTGCTTCTGAAGCTAGCTGTTTGTAAAGCTCTGTTGCACTCTTCTCTTGGAAGTGGGAACGCAGGATACATCTAAGTGTGGTAAGAGTTAGCTGGGGTTTACCTTCCAAGTAGCTGCGTAGCTGTGAGCCTGGAGAAATAGCCCTGACTACTGCGTCTACTATTTCTACCTCAGGATAGCCTCTGTTAAGTCCATTCTCGATCTGATGGGCAAGGCTGGAAAAAATCAGTTTATCTTTCTGGCCCGGTTCACCTATCTGACCAGAAATTTTAAACTCTTTGCGCCAATATGAGCTGGGCTGTGCACTGGGTGAGAGCGGCACGCTCACCTGAAGATTAGCATGGGGTTGGGGCTGACGCAGAGAATCACTGGCTTTGGCTGCAGTAATCTGCTCAGTTCCCACCCCTTGTTGTGGGGTTGCAGTTCTCAGTTCCTCTATTCTGTGATGTGTTCCGGCTGTTTCAATATCATGGTCAGTTTGCCCTGTTTTGTTATCTATGCCACTGATCATCTCTGTCATTTTGTCTTTAAGTAGCAACAATTCCGACATGCCGCCATCTTCTAACTCTGCAGCTTCCTCTCTTTCAAGGAACATCATAATGTGAGTCATCAATGATATGCGGGATTTGTCTTGAACATCTCTTCTCTGTTCACCTGAGATGTCAAGGAAATCACATATCTCTAGTAACTTGTCTTTAGTCAGGGTGTGCAATTCTCCTACTACCTCTTCCTGTAGTTCTTCCAAGGCGGTCGTCATGTTGACAGAACAGGAGGAACTTTTACTGTGCAGGAGTTGACTCTGAATTAGATGGTCCTTACTGTCTCTGATGGTCGATCAATGGCCTCAGCTGACACGTACTTAACCACCAACTTCCAGCTCTCCTCGAACAGCAACACTTTCCTCACTGCAGCCTGCCTGAGTTGTTATGTGGAGATTTAGCTGGCTCGGAATTCAGCGACCAGGATGTGGAAACTGGACATCTGAGCAGCAATCTCAGCGGAGCCTCCAAAAATGTTACGCCCCTGAAAAAGGGGAGAAATAATCACGAGAGTGATACGGTATTGTTTCCTCAACGAGAACTTTTACTGTAATCATTTTACCAAAGTAACACATTTTACACAAGTAACACATTTTACAAAACAACAGATCTACAGGAAAGAGCTAGTGTTGTAGGGTACAAGGCTTATTCAAGTCACAACAGTATACACTAATTCACTGAAACATACACTCATTTCAATATAACTGTCAAGCACAAAGCTTTAACTCAGTAAACCATAACTCAATTTATCAACAGTCAATCAAGTGTTTGAAAAACCCTTATACACATAACACCGCAACATATCTTATTAGCAACGCACATGTTCATTCACATGTTCATTCACGATCGACATAAAATGGCAGCTACTCTCAGTACGAAGCTAGCCTTAGCTGCAACCGAGCAGGGCTCACATTACTCTGCAAACGTAACTCTAACTTTCTCAAGATGTTACCAAGACACACCTTAAACACTCTTGACATGTTAGCGAGTTATTACATTTAAATGACTCAGTTTTATCATCAATATCGTACCTGAAAAAGGGGAGAAATAATCACGAGAGTGATACGGTATTGTTTCCTCAACGAGAACTTTTACTGTAATGAGGAAAAGACCGCGATTTCCCCGCGAACTTGAGTGGAGACCAGAGCAATCGGTCTCAGACTCATGGATTAAAGAGCATTTAGTAGATCACAGATTAACACTTTTCCCCTTCAATTAGGCACCACAAAATAAAGTAATCAATATAACGTTTACACATTTCTTTTACAATTCTTACCCTTTGTACACTTGATGGATTTTAACTTTAACACAATTATATGAATGTTATCAATCTCTATCAACTAATACAGAATGCATGATCTTTTTAACCTTAGATGTTTTAAGATCCTCACATACTATGAACTTACTAATACTTTTTAATGTATAACAGGCTATGAGTATTTCCTTTAACCTGTCACACTAGCTGCATAAATTAGTGTAGAATATTACCCTGGTCCCTGTCTGCTAGCTGCATAAATTAGTGTAGAACGTTACCCTGGTCCCTGTCTGCTAGCTGCATAAATTAGTGTAGAATATTACCCTGGTCCCTGTCTGCTAGCTGCATAAATTAGTGTAGAACGTTACCCTGGTCCCTGTCTGCTAGCTGCATAAATTAGTGTAGAATATTACCCTGGTCCCTGCCTGCTAGCTGAGTGTATAATGTTACACATTAACAGGCTTTCCATTAACTCACCATGTGTATCCATGGAGACACCACCTTCTCGTCAACTCCTCTGAATAGATACCAGTCCCTAGCTCAACCTAGCATGGTCAACAATGTTTTCTGTTGTTGGTCTTTGTATACTTAGTTTGGTGAGGTGAAGAAAACTTCCCCCTGGGTGAGTCAAGTCAATCAGTTAGAGGGTGAATTGTGTGGATATAATGTAGTAATATGAATTAGTGGGTAAGTGAGTGAGTGAGTGAGTGAGTGAGTGAGTGAGTGAGTGAGTGAGTGAGTGAGTGAGTGAGTGAGTGAGTGAGGGATTGAGGTGTGTGTGATGGATACAGAAAGAAAGTGGATCAGGGAGTTGGTGATTGAGTGATTTCATTTGATCATGGAAGACCGTAAGTAAGTTAGATGAGTAGGAGAGAAAGAGAGCATGAACAGTATGTTAGATGTAAGTAAGTTAGTGTGAAAATAGTGTGTGAATGAGCATGTGTTATGTGGGAGAGCATATAATAGGGAGTGTGTGTGTGTGAGCTCTCATCACCGTGGGAGAGCGGTAGTGTGTGTATATCTGTCTCCTCTCTCTCTGCGGAGGATGAAACAGAGAGAAGCAGATGCTGTCCTCCGTAACAAAGGTATCACAGCCGTATCACTTTCACTGGAGGGAGTACCAGTCCTGTCTTAATGTATTCCCCCCCACAGACTGGACCCTTCTGTCTGTCTTTCTGACCGCATCTGTCTGTCTGTCTGTCTGTCTGTCTGTCTGTCTGTCTGACTTCAACTGTCTGTGTATCTGTCTTTCTCTCTGTCTGTCTGTCTGTCTGTCTGTCTGTCTGTCTGTCTGTCTGTCTGTCTGTCTGTCTGACTTCAACTGTCTGTGTATCTGTCTTTCTCTCTGTCTGTCTGTCTGACCGTGTCTGTCTGTCTGACTTAAAACTGTCTGTCTGTCTGTCTGTCTGTCTGTCTGTCTGTCTGTCTGTCTGTCTGTCTGTCTGACTTCAAATGTCTGTGTATCTGTCTGTGTATCTGTCTTTCTCTCTGTCTGTCTGTCTGTCTGTCTGTCTGTCTGTCTGTCTGTCTGTCTGTCTGTCTGTCTGTCTGTCTGTCTGTCTGACTTCAACTGTCTGTGTATCTGTCTTTCTCTCTGTCTGTCTGTCTGACCGTGTCTGTCTGTCTGACTTAAAACTGTCTGTCTGTCTGTCTGTCTGTCTGTCTGTCTGTCTGTCTGTCTGTCTGTCTGTCTGTCTTTTTTTGGAGGCCTTGTCTGTCTGACTCACCAAACCCCACACTAGCGGTGTTATCAGTCAGTGTTGAAGCACAGCACACGTGTCGCTGTCTGACACATATACACCACATTTATAAAAGAAAACTCACCAGCAATATAAACACAGGATTATCACCTACAGTGAAAACACACCAGCAATATAAACACAGGATTACCACCTACAGTGAAAACACACCAGCAATATAAACACAGGATTATCACCTACAGTGAAAACTCACCAGCAATATAAACACAGGATTATCACCTACAGTGAAAACACACCAGCAATATAAACACAGGATTATCACCTACAGTGAAAACACACCAGTAATATAAACATAGGATTATCACCTACAGTGAAAACACACCAGCAATATAAACACAGGATTATCACCTACAGTGAAAACACACCAGCAATATAAACACAGGATTATCGCCTACAGTGAAAACACATATGCTGCTATGCATCTCTTCACTGTACTTAAAGTATGTTCTTTTTTTGTAATATTATGGTTTATAATGTACTTAGTGCTAATGCATATTCATGAAGTTCATAATGGTAACCTTTTGTGTTAGTAACCAGAGACGCATTCCCGTTAGTCTTTTTGGATTATTTAAGGATTTCCAAATTGTGACGACCCTCCCGCTCTGTCTGCTGTATTTTCTCTCTTTGCTCTTGTTCCTTATTAGGATGCCAGTGGGCGGAGTTGGAAGGGTCGTCAGCTTGATGGGAAACACCTGGGCTCGGGTGTGTCCCAGGATAAAGACACCTCTTCCACAGTCATTGGAGAGACTCTCTCCATGCAGACACCTTGTTTTTGGTTGTGCTAGTTATGGTATCGAATAAATATATATTTTTGATACTCCTTGTCTCCACGTTGTCTCCCTTTTGTTGCGAACTCTGAGCCGGTTCGTAACAAAATACAGTATTTGTTTTTTTGTATTCATATTTTTTTATTAACCCAAATCACATGCAGATAACGATTTCTATTATATTCACAACACAGTTATTATATTCACAACACAGTTATTATATTCACAACACAGTTGTTATATTCACAACAGCTATTATAGTCACAACACAGTTATTATAGTCACAACACATTTGTTATATTCACAACAGTTATTATATTCACAATTTATATTCAGTTGTTAAAGTACTGTGAATAAATCCTGAAGAATTATGGGGTATTTTTGAAATTGGCCTACATCTACAACTCTCTGTGGGTGAATTGGATTATGAAAACTAATACAGACTGGACACACACAGCCTAAATAATCCCAAATATCTAGTCAATTTATCCAGCACGGAGGGAGGATTGGGTTTGGTTGGGGGCAGAGCACATATGGAGGAAGGGATGTGTGTGTGTGTTGGCGCCAGATCCAGAGCCTCAGCACGGTGATCCCCCTGCTTGAGGGGGTAAATCTGGAGATGGCCGGGTGGGGAAGGGACTCGGTGGGGTTTCGTGGAGGGACTGGGCTGGGGGCTCCCCCACCGCTAATGCGTTCTAATGCCAGCTCCTGACACAGCGCCAGATGCTCCTGTTTGGCAGGGCATCTGAGGATCTGAAGAAAGGTCTGGGGTGTTGGGTTCGCCACCCGTATGCCATACGCCCAGGAGAAGGAGCACAAGATGGGGACAATATGGGGACAAGACGAGTCCAGCCTACACAACTCAGTACTATGTTAGCCTGGTCCCAGATCTGTTTGTGCTGTTTGGCCAACTCCTATGGTCATTGTCATGTGGCGTGTGTCTTGACAATGACCATAGGAGATGACAAGACAGCACAAACAGATCTAGGAACCAGGCTAGTTCTCCATATCCTGTATGCCGTCTTTTAGTTCCCTGCCTCTCCTGGGCCTTCCAGATCATCCAGGATCCAGCCCCTTAGAGGCCCTACGAGGCCCTGACCTTACCCAAACCCAGGGTCCCCGGCCTGGGCTCAGCCAGGAGGATCATGGCCCCCTCACCAGTCAGGCAGCCAGCCAGTGAATCAGTCAGCCAGGGATTTTCAGCAGGGAAAAAATAAGACATCTGTTCCTAAAGGATTAGCAAATATTCTGTGCCCTTCTGAAAGCCTGTCTGTGTCCGAGTATTGTCATTGGAGCAATCACTGAGCTGCATATGTGCATTACATCTCTCTCTCTCTCTCTCTCTCTCTGCCTCGTGAATACTCACCCTCCCAGTGTTTTTGAACTCATTAAATGGGAGATTAACAGCTCACAGCCAAATGAAAAAGAACAGGGACAACACAACATTGGTATACCAGGGCTGAGGCTGAGTAATTGGCCACAGCTATAATAGCCATAGGTTAAGTCCAAATGGCTCCCTCTTCCCTATAAAGTACACTACTTTTGACAAGGGCCCTATGGGACCTGCTCAAAAGGAGTGTGCTATATAGGGGATAAGGTGCCATTTGGGACTTTACCATATTTCCCATCATATCCCCATTGTGATCGTTAGCCCACCAGAGGGGACGAGGCTCTTAGTCTTCCCGGTAGGACAGAAGCTTTGTTTTCCAATAGGAATCACTGAGAAACCTGACCTCAGCTCCAGGTAATTTACTGGTGATTATGGGAAAAGTAGTCCCTTGTGACTTGTGGCTGTCTCCAGGGGTAGAGAGAAGCCCTTAGCAGGTCTAAACAGATGCTCTGGTGACTGAATCTCGACCACAGCCACAGGAGCCACACGTCCTCTTCTCCTGGTTCTCTCTGTCTGCACTTAGTGGTGGTCAGAGACAGATGTAGTCACTGTGTTGGGTGACATTTGTGTGTGTGTGTGTGTGTGTGTGTGTGTGTGTGTGTGTGTGTGTGTGTGTGTGTGTGTGTGTGTGTGTGTGTGTGTGTGTGTGTGTGTGTGTGTGTGTGTGTGTGTTGGGTGACATTAGGCTAGCCTTATGGTCCTCAGAGGTAACACAGCATTAATCCCATGAGTCAGAGACCTCAAAGACATCATCATTGGATGCAAACTTGATGATCTCATGTTGTTTTCCACAAGTCCACAACATGGACAACATCACTCTCTAATTGCACATACAGTAGCTTGTCAATATTCAGTCAATGTAGCACCATCATTGGTTATGTCACCCAAGCTCCCACGATTGACCAGTTTTCCATGTCATGTTAGCAACATGTAAGTTAACTCACATACACTTCATATTTTTAAGGCTGATTCTTAGGATGCTAAACGAACAATTGAAAAACATAGCTTGCAAGCCTCTTTCATCTAGCAGGAACTAGGTGGTAAATGTACCTGTTGGTGTATTTTTTGGTGTACTGAAATGACCCAATAAATCAATTTTTCTGTTGTGTGTACACTGTGCGTGTACATGAGTTACCCAGTGTTGATGGTAAACATTTCCTAGCGGGGAGAGAGAGAGGACTTAGTTAAACCCTGATTGAAGAGAGAGATCCCTCCCCAGCCTGGCTACCCAGCCTGCCGTGTTGCTATGGTACATAATCCTCTGTAAATTCTGAAGCCTGTAGGAAAGCTCTACTGACGACTGGACTGAAACATAATATTCTGGATTGTATGGAGACTCATGTTGGTTTCATGTTGTTTTAGAAAAGAGAAGGCCAACAAGATTTGCAGTCATAGGGTTCCAGTTACTTATGGTTACTTACAGTGTAATGCATTAGTTACTTAGATACTGTACCTAAGAATAAAATGTTACAATAATGCTATACTCCACTATATGGTGTTTACTTAAAAATAATAGCTATAATGCACAATCTAGTGTTCGTGTTGCCAATTACCTAATAAATAGACCTAGCTGTAAGACCGATATGTGGATCAAAGTGTCTCTTTCGATATGATATGAAAAGCAGAGTGTTTTGTGTATCTGTCTGTGTCGGACAAAGTGTGGCTTAGTGTGTGTCTGTAGTCCCCTCCTCTCTGTGAGGCTGGGGGCTGTGTGAAGTTAGCTGGGGGGTGATGAGAAACTCCCATGGCCACCTCTTAGCCTCCTTAACTTCCCCTGTTCCTCCCCCCAGTCCCCCTAGCCTTCCCCTGGCTTCCTAACCCTCCTGAGCCTCCTGGGCTGAGCCTCCTGATCCAACCCCCTGGCCTACCCTGGTCCTCCTGAGCCCCAGCCACAGCCCCAACTCAGACAGCAGTGACAGCATCCTTCCTGCACCTGCTCCCAGCAGGGCCTCCGAGCCCAGTAGGAGTGGGAGAGGATAGAGAGACAGGAGTGGTACAGTGGGCCTGGAGATCATAGGGGGAGGGTTGAGAGAAGTGGAGTGCAGGGTAGGAAGGCCCAGTAAGGCTGGAGATGTGATCCTGCTCTCCAGCCTCATCTGTCTATCCTCTAGAGCAGTGGTTCCCAAACTTTTTATAGTCCCGTACCCCTTCAAACAGTCAACCTCCAGCTGCTTACCCCCTCTAGCACCAGGGTCAGCGCACTCTCAAATGTTGTTTTTTTGTTATCATTGTAAGCCTGCCACACACACACTATACAATACATTTATTAAACATAAGAATGAATGTGAGTTTTGTCACAAGCCGCCTCATGGGGTTGTATCGTGGGGTTGTATCTTATATATAAAAGCTTATTTGTTCATCAAAAATTGTGAATAACTATAAGGTATGCGTAACTGGCTGCAGGGAAGTCAGGCGCAGGAGAGCAGAATTTGGGTAGCAAATGGAGCCTTTTATTACGGCGAACAAACACACGGCACTAAGAACACTAAACAAATACGGGTTGACATAACCCGGCGCAAACCAGTCTAACGTGCACATACACGTAACAACAAACAATTCCACACACAGACATGGGGGGACAGAGGGTTATATACACGTCAAATAATGATGGAATGTAAACCAGGTGTGTGGGAAAACAAGACAAAACAAATGGAAAAATGAAAGGTGGATCGGCGATGGCTAGAAGACCAGTGACGTCGCCCGCCGAATGCCGCCCGAACAAGGAGAGGAACCGACTTCGGCGGAAGTCGTGACATAACCCCCCACTTGACGCGCGCCGACACAGGGACGACCCGGAGGGCGAGGTTCAGGGCGATCCGAACGGAGACGGTGGAACTCCCGCAGCATTGAAGGGTCCAACACGTCCTCCACCGGAACCCAGCATCTCTCCGCTGGACCGTACCCCTCCCACTCCACGAGGTACTGAAGGCCCCTCGCCAGACACCTCGAATCCAGGGTGGAGCGAACGGCCGCACCTCAGACTCCTGGAGCGGACCAGCCACCACCGGCCTGAGGAGAGACACATGGAACGAGGGGTTAATACAGTAATCGGGGGGAGCTGTAACCTGTAACACACCTCGTTCAATCTTCTCAGGACGTTGAACAGCCCCACAAACTGCGGACCCAGCTTCCGGTAGGGCAGGCGGAGGGGCAGGTTTTGGGTTGAGAGCCAGACCCGGTCCCCCAGTGCGAACACCGGGGCCTCACTGCGGTGACGGTCTGCGCTGGCTTTCTGGCGCAGCACGGCGCGCTGAAGGTGAACATAGGCGGTGTCCCATGTCTCCTCCGCGCGCCGGAACCAGTCGTCCACCGCAGAAGCCTCGGTCTGACTCTGATGCCAAGGAGCAAGAACCGGCTGATATCCCAGTACGCACTGGAAGGGGGAGAGGTTAGCGGAGGAGTGGTGAAGCGAGTTCTGGGCCATCTCTGCCCAGGGCACGAACGCCGCCCACTCCCCCGGCCGGTCCTGGCAATAAGACCGCAGAGACTTACCCACATTCTGGTTAACTCTATCCCCCTGCCCGTTACTCTCTGGGTGAAAACCTGAGGTAAGGCTGATCGAGACCCCCCAGACGTTCCATGAACGCTCTCCAGACCCTCGAAGTGAACTGGGGACCCCGATCGGACACTATATCCTCAGGCACTCCGTAGTGCCGGAAGACGTGTGTAAACAAGGCCTCCGCAGTCTGCAGGGCCGTAGGGAGACCGGGCAGAGGGAAGAGACGGCAGGACTTGGAAAAATGGTCCACAACAACCAGTATCGTGGTGTTACCCTGTGAGCGAGGAAGATCAATAAGGAAATCGACCGACCGACAGGTGCGACCAAGGCCATTGTGGAACGGGTAAGGGGTGTAGCTTACCTCTTGGCAGGTGCCTAGGAGCCTTACACTGGGTGCACACCGAGCAGGAGGAAACATAAACTCTCATGTCCTTAGCCAAAGTGGGCCACCAGTACTTCCCACTCAGACAGCGCACCGTCCGACCGATCCCAGGATGACCAGAGGAGGGTGACGTGTGGGCCCAATAGATCAGCCGGTCACGGACAGCAGACGGAACGTACAGACGCCCAGCGGGACACTGAAGGGGAGCAGGCTCTTCACATAACGCCTGCTCAATGTCTGCGTCCAGCTCCCACACTACCGGCGCCACCAGGCAGGAGGCCGGGAGTATGGAGGTAGGATCCATGGGCCGCTCCTCTGTGTCATACAGCCGGGGCAGTGCGTCTGCCTTCACATTGTGGGAACCTGGTCTGTAAGAAAGGGTGAAAACAAAACGGGTGAAAAACATGGCCCACCTTGCCTGGCAAGGGTTCAGTCTCCTCGCTGCCCGGATGTACTCCAGATTGCGGTGGTCAGTCCAGATGAGAAAAGGGTGTTTAGCCCCCTCAAGCCAATGTCTCCACGCCTTCAAAGCCTTGACAACAGCCAACATCTCCTGGTCCCCCACGTCATAGTTTTGCTCTGCCGGGCTGAGCTTTCTCAAGAAGAAGGCACAGGGGCGGAGCTTTGGTGGCGTACCCGAGCGCTGAGAGAGCACGGCTCCTATCCCAGCCTCGGACGTGTCCACCTCCACTATAAACACCAAAGAGGGATCCGGATAGGCCAGCACGGGAGCCGAGGTAAACAGAGCCCTCAGGTGACCAAAAGCCCTGTCCACCTCAGCCGACCACTGCAAACGTATTGGGTCCTCCTTCAGTAGTGAGGTAATGGGAGCCGCTACCTGACCAAAACCCAGAATAAACCTCCGGTAGTAATTGGCAAACCCTAGAAACCGCTGCACCTCCTTTACCGTGGTGGGAGCACGGCTGAAATGCGGTCACTCTCCATCTCCCCCCCTGAGGTGGAAATGCGGTACCCTAGGAAGGAGACGGACTGCTGGAAGAACAGGCATTTCTCAGCCTTGACATACAGGTCATGCTCCAACAGTCAACCAAGCACCCTGCGCACCAGGGACACATGCTTGGCGTGTGCAGCGGAGTATATCAGAATGTCATCAATATACACCACTACACCCTGCCCATGCAGGTCCCTGAAAATCTCATCTACAAAGGCTTGGAAGACTGATGGAGCATTCCTCAACCCGTACGGCATGACGAGGTACTCATAATGCCCTGAGGTAGTACTGAACGCCGTCTTCCACTCGTCTCCCTCCTGGATACACACCAGGCTGTAAGCGCTCCTGAGATCTAGTTTGGTGAAGAAGCGCGCCCCGTGCATTGACTCAATTGCTGTGGCTATGAGAGGTAGCGGGTAACTGTACCTCACAGTTATCTGGTTTAGGCCTCGATAGTCAATACATGGGCGCAGACCTCCCTCCTTCTTCTTCACAAAAAAGAAACTTGAGGAGGCAGATGAAGTAGAGGACCGAATGAACCCCTGACGCAGGGATTCGGAGACATATGTTTCCATAGCAGCCGTCTCCGCCTGTGACAGGGGATACACGTGACTCCTGGGAAGTGCGGCGTCTACCAGGAGATTTATCGCACAATCCCCGCTACGATGGGGTGGTAATTGAGTCGCCTTCTTTTTGGAGAAGGCAAGAGCCAAATTGGCATGTTTGGGGGGAATGCTCACGGTGGAGACCTGGTCTGGACTTTCCACCGTAGTAGCACCAACGGAAACCCCTAAACACCTCCCCGAGCACTCTTGCGACCACCATGTGAAAGCCCTCCGTTGCCAAGAAACAGTGGGGTCATGACAGGTTAACCAGGGTAGGCCTAGCACCACGGGAAATGCAGGAGAGTCAATGAGGAAGAGACTGATTCTCTCCTTGTGACCCCCCTGCGTCAGCATGCCCAGGGGAGCGGTGGCCTCCCTAATCAAACCTGACCCTAATGGTCGACTGTCTAAGGCGTGAACTGGGAAGGGCATAGCCACTGGAACAATGGGGATCCCTAAACTATGGCCGAATGATTTGTCTATAAAATTCCCAGCCGCACCTGAATCGACGAGCGCCTTATGCTGGGAATGCGGGGAAAACTCAGGAAAAGTAAGTGAGAATGGTGCCGGCTCACCTGGGGTGACGCCAGAGTGCCCTGCCTGCTGCCTCGACCCCCAGAGGAACCAACCCGGCACCGACCGGAAGTGTGATCTCTGCGGCCACAGATGGTGCATGAGAAGGAACCTTCTGGATGACGCGGTCCATGGCGGCGCAGAGATGGTGAATCAACGCCGTGTGCTCCCGGACGCGCTCCTCGACTCCGCTACCAGAGGTACCTGCTCCTGCTGACTCCATACTCGGGTGTGGAATTCTGTAAGGTATGCGTAACTGGCTGCAGGGAAGTCAGGCGCAGGAGAGCAGAATTTGGGTAGCAAACAGAGCCTTTTATTACATCGAACAAACACATGGCATTAAGAACACTAAACAAATACGGGTTGACATAACCCGGCGCAAACCAGTCTAACGTGCACATACACGTAACAACAAACAATTCCACACACAGACAAGGGGGGAACAGAGGGTTATATACATGTCAAATAATGATGGAATGTAAACCAGGTGTGTGGGAAAACAAGACAAAACAAATGGAAAAATGAAAGGTGGATCGGCGATGGCTAGAAGACCGGTGACGTCGACCACCGAACGCCGCCCGAACAAGGAGAGGAACCGACTTTGGCGGAAGTCGTGACAATAACTCACCACAGGTTAATTTTGTATTTGTATTAATTATGGATCCCCATTAGCTACTGACAAAGCAGCAGCTACTCTTCCTGGGGTCCAGCAAAATTAAGGCAATTTATACAATTTTAAAAACATTACAATATATTCACAAATTTCACAACACACTGTGTGCTCTTAGGCCCCTACTCCACCACTACCACATATCTACCGCAATCCCAACACCTTTCATCACCCCGAGAACACCATCCCCACAGTGAAGCATGGTGGTGGCTGCATTATGCTGTGGGGATGTTTTTCATCGACAGGGTCTGGGAAACGGGTCAGAATTGGAGGAATGATGGATGGCGCTAAATACAGGGAAATTCTTGAGGGAAACCTGTGTCAGTCTTCCAGAGATTTGAGACTGGAACGGAGGTCCACCTTCCAGCAGGACAATGACCCTAAGCATACTGCTAAAGCAACACTCGAGTGGTTTAAGGGGAAACATTTAAATGTCTTGGAATGGCCTAATCAAAGCCCAGACCTCAATCCAATTGAGAATCTGTGGTATGACTTAAAGATTGCTGTACACCAGCGGAACCCATCCAACTTGAAGGAGCTGGAGCAGTTTTTCCTTGAAGAATGGGCAAAAATCCCAGTGGCTAGATGTGCCAAGCTTATAGAGACATACCCCAAGAGACTTGCAGCTGTAATTGCTGCAAAAGGTGGCTCTACAAAGTATTGACTTTGGGGGGGTGAATATTTATGCACGCTCAAGTTCTGTTTTTTTGTCTTATTTCTTGTTTGTTTCACAATAAAACATATTTTGCATCTTCAAAGTGGTAGGCATGTTGTGTAAATCAAATGATACAAATCCCCCCAAAATCTATTTTAATTCCAGGTTGAAAGGCAACAAAATAGGAAAAATGCCAAGGGGGTGAATACTTTCGCAAGCCACTGTATATAGTACTGTGTGCCTCCCATAGTCTGTTCTGGAGTTGGGGACTGTGAAGAGACCTCTTGTGGCATGTCATGTGGGGTATGCATGGGTGTCCGAGCTGTGTGCCAGTAGTTTACACAGACAGCTCGGTGTATTCAACATGTCAATACTTATCATAAATAAAAGTAGTGATGAAGTCAATCTCTCCTCCACTTTCAGCCAGGAGAAATTGACATGCATATTATTAATATTGGCTGTCTGTGGACATCCAAGGGCCAGCAGTGCTGCCCTGTTCTGAGCCAGTTTATCACACCCTGACCATAAAGAGCCCTTGGTTCTCTATGGTATAGTAGGTCAGGGCGTGACTAGAGGGTGTTCTAGGTTTATTATTTCTATGTTGGTGCTCTTGGTATGGTTCCCAATTAGAGGCAGCTGAGGTTCGTTGTCTCTGATTGGGGATCATACTTAAGGGTTCCCTGTTTCCACCTGCTTTGTGGGATATTGTTTTGAGTTAGTGCATGTTGCACCACTAATGTCACGGTTTGTTGATTGTTGCCTTGTTTTGTTTGGAAGTTCGCACTAATAAATGATGTGGAACTTTAATCACGCTGCGCCTTGGTCCGTCTCTCCACACGTCCGTGACAGAATATCCCACCAATAAAGGACCAAGCAGCGTGAACATGAGGTGAGGAAGTTTTGGACTTGGGAGGACATGAGAGGATGCGAAACCCTTCCTTGGCGGCAGACGGAAGGAAAAAATGGAGGACAGCGATGACGCCAGGGTTCGCGCCCACAGAAAGCCCAAGAACAACCCCAAGATTTTTTTGGGGGGGGCATGAGGGGTGGTCGGCGGAGCTAGCGGTCGAGCAGCGGAGAGTGCCAGAGCCTGTGTGGGAGTCTATAGAGGAATCTAATGAGAGATACTGGAGAGAGGTTTTGGCAAGGAGTATGCTGCAGCGCAGGCGCGCTGAAGAGCGCCTTTTCAGCCCGGTACCATCTGTGCCGGCTCCACGCTCCAGGCCACCAGTGCACCTCCCCAGCCCAGTACGTCCTGTGCCTGCTCCCTGCACTCGCCCTGTGTCTCCTCCTCGCACTCACCCTGAAGTGCGTGTTCCCAGTCTGGTACGTCCTGGGCCTCCTCCTCGCACTCGCCCTGAAATGCGTGTCCCCAGTCCGGTACGTCCTGTGTCTCCTCCTCGCACTCGCCCTGAAGTGCGTGTCCCCAGTCCGGTGCAACCTGTGCCGGCCCCACGCATCAGGCCTCCAGTGCGCCTCCCCAGTCCGGTACGTCCTGTGTCAGCTCCACGCACTCGCCCTGAAGTGCATGTCACCAGTCCGGTGCAACCTGTGCCGGCTCCACGCATCAGGCCTCCAGTGCGCCTCCCCAGTCCGGTCCGTCCTGTGCCTGCTCCCCGCACTCGCCCTGAAGTGCGTGTCACCAGTCCGGTGCCACCTGTACTGGCTCCACGCACTAGGCCTCCAGTACGCATTCACAGTCCAGCGATGGTTCCCAGTCCGGAGCTTCCGGTGACGGTCCACAGTCCGGAACCTCCTACAACGGTCCACAGTCCAGAACCTCCTGCGACGGTCCACAGCCCGGAACCTCCTGCGACGGTCCACAGTCCGGAACCTCCTGCGATGGTCCACAGTCCGGAACCTCCTGCGACGGTCCACAGTCCGGAACCTCCTGCGACAGTCCACAGTCTGGAACCTACTGCGACGGTCCACAGTCCGGAAACTCCTGCGAGGGTCCACAGTCCGGAACCTCCTGTGACGGTCAATGGTCCGGAGAGTCCAGGCACGACGTCCAACCCAGCTCCAAGGCCGGAGCTTTCTTTTGCGCCGGTGCCCAGTCCAGGCACAGCGTCCAGTCCAGCTCCATGGCGGGAGCCTTCCTCTGCGCCGGTGCCCAGTCCAGGCACAGCGTCCAGTCCCGCTCCAAGGACAGAGCCTTCCGCTGCGCCGGTGTCCAGTCCAGGCACGGCGGCCAACCCAGCTCCATGGCCAGAGCCTTCCTCTATGCCAGTGGAAGTTCGCACTAATAAAAGATGTGGAACTTTAATCACGCTGCGCCTTGGTCCGTTTCTCCACACGTCCGTGACACAGTTGCAATTTTCCTAAGTCCTTTTTGTGGCACCTAACCACACGACTGAACTGAAGTCAAGGTGCAACAAAACTAGGGCCTGTAGGACCTGCCTTGTTTATAGTGTTGTTAAGAAGGCAGAGCATCAATTTGTTATAGACAGACTTCTCCGCATCTTAGCTACTACTGCATCAATATGTTTTGACCATGACAGTTTACAATCTAGAGTTACTCCAAGCAGTTTAGTCATCTCAACTTGCTCAATTTCCACATTATTTATTATAAGATGTAGTTGATGTTTAGGGTTTAGTGAGTGTTTTGATCCAAATACAATGCTTTTAGTTTGAGAAATATTTAGGGCCAACTTATTCCTTGCCACCCACTCTGAAACTAACTGCAGCTCTTTGACTGTTGCAGTCATTTTAGTCGCTGTAGTAGCTGACGTGTATAGTGTTGAGTCATCCACATACATAGACACTCTGGCTTTACTCAAAGTTAGTGGCATGTCGTTGAAAAAAGCAAGGGGCCTAAACAGCTATGCTGGGGAATTCCTGATTCTAACTGGATTATATTTGAGAGGCTTCCGTTAAAGAACACCCTCTGTGTTCCGTTAGACAAGTAACTCTTTATCCACATTATAGCAGGGGGTGTAAAGCCATAACACATACGTTTTTCCAGCAGCAGACTATGATCAATAGAATCAAAGCAGCACTGAAATCTAACAAGACAGCCCCCACAAACATTTTATCATCAATTTCTCTCAGCCAAACAGTCATTATTGTAAGTGCTGTGCTTGTTGAGTGTCCATGCTGTTGTCAATTTGTTTACTGTAAAATTGCATTGTATCTAGTCAAACACAATTCTTTCCAGAAGTTTACTAAGGGTTGGTAACAGGCTGATTGGTTGGCTATTTGAGCCAGTAAAGAGGGCTTTACTATTCTTGGGTAGCAGAATGACTTTAGCCTCCCTCCAGGCCTGAGGGCACATGCTCTCTAGTAGGCATTCATTGAAGATGTGACAAAATCGTCTGCTATTATCCTCAGTAATTTTCCATCCAGATTGTCAGACCCCGGTGGCTTGTCACTGTTGATAGCCAACAATAATTGTGTCACCTCTTCCATACTGACTTTAAGGAATTCAAAAGTACAATTCTTGTCTTTCATAATTTGGTCCGATATACTTGGATGTGTAGTGTCAGCGTTTGTTGCTGGCATGTCATTGCTAAATTTGCTTGTCTTGCCAATGAAAAAGTAATTAAAGTAGTTTGCGATATCCATGGGCTTTGTGATGAATGAGCCATCTGAGTCAATGACTGAAGGAGCCGAGTTGGCTTTTTTTCCCATAATTTCATTTAAGGTGCCCCAAAGCTTTTTACTATCATTCATCTTTGTTTCATAGTGTAGTTTATTTTTCTTTTTATTTAGTTTAGTCACATGATTTCTGAATTTGCAGTACGTTTGCCAATCAGTTGGGCTGCCAGACTTAATTGCCATTTCTTTTGCCTCATCCCTCTCAACCATACAATTGCTCAATTCCTCAAGTATCATGACACAACGCGAGACCCAGATGCAGACACAGGAGGCAGATGGTTGGAGTCTTACAATGGTTAATAATCCAAAAGGAGTAGGCAAGAGAATGGTCGTGGACAGGCAAAAGGTCAAAACCAGATCAGAGTCCAGGAGGTACAAAGTGGCAGAAAGGCTCGTGGTCAAGGCAGGGAGAATGGTCAGGCAGGCGGGTACAGAGTCTAGAACAGGCAAGGGTCAAAACCGGGAGGACTAGAAAAAAGAGAATAGCAAAGGCAGTACGGGAAAAAATGCTGGTTGACTTGGAACATACGAGACGAACTGGCACAGAGAGACAGGAAACACAGGGATAAATACACTGGGGAAAACAAGCGACACCTGGAGGGGGTGGAGACGATAACGAGGACAGGTGAAACTGATCAGGGTGTGACAGTACACCCCCCCCATAGGGACGCCACCTGGCGTCCTACCTATGAGCATACCTGGTTGACCGGGGTGTTGGCGGTGATGAGGGCTGGATCCAGGATGTCTCTAGTGGGAACCCAGCACCTCTCCTCCGGGCCATAACCCTCCCAGTCAAACAGGTACTGGAAACCCCTGCCCCATTGTCGAACACCCAGGAGACGTTTTAATGTGTAGGCCGGATGGCCATCAATGACACGGGGAGGGGGGTACAGGGTAACACAAGATGGACAGCAGTGGAACTCAGGACTCTAGAGATGGGAACAGGAACAATGAAATGAGGGGACAGTTTGCGGGACTCTACCCGAAGGGGCAGGTCCCGTGTGGACAGCCATACCCTCTGCCCAATGCGGTAGCGGGGACCTGGGGTCCGGCGACGGTCCTCTTGTCGACGATACCTGGAGTTGGTCTTGCGAATAGCCGCCCTGGCGCTTCTCCACGTACATTGACAGCAGCGAACAAACATCTGGGCCGAGGGTATGCTGACCTCCTGTTCTTTTTCCGGGAAGAGTGGAGGCTGATACCCCATGGAGCACTTGAATGGAGAGAGACCCGTAGCCGAACAGGGACGGGTGTTCCGGGCTCCAGGTAGTGGGATTGGTTGAGACCAGGCATCTCAGGGTGGTTTCCAGGTCTTGGTTGGCTCGCTCCAACTGACCGCTAGTTTGGGGATGGAATCCGGATGACAGACAGGACGACGACCCAATAAGGGTACAGAATGCCTTCCAGAACTGAGACGAGAACCCCGATTGGAGACCATGTCTACCGGGAGTCCATGGATCCGGAAGACATGCTGCACCATAAGCTGTCTTCTTGGCAGAAGGTAGTTTAGGGAGAGGGATGAAATGGGCGGCCTTGGAGAACCAATCAACAACCGTCAGAATGACAATGTTGCCATCAGACGGAGGGAGCCCAGTGACAAAGTTCAGAGATATAGGAGACCAGGGACGATGAGGGACTGGTAGAGGGTGAAGGAGGCCAGAAGGAGCTTGCCATGGAGTCTTGTTCTGAGCACACACTGTGCATGCGGCGACGAAGGCAGAGAAGTCAGGAACCATGGTGGGCCACAAGAAATGTTGTCGGAGGAAGGCTAGTGTACGACGGGACCCTGGATGACAGGTCAGCCTGGAGGAATGAGCCCATTCCAGGACCTGGGACTGGACTGGGTTAGGGACAAACAGCCGGTTAGCTGGGCCCCCTTTAGGTCCAGGCTGGGAGCGTTGCGCCTCGCGAACCAGGTTCTCAATACCCCAATCCACAGTGGCAGCAAGGCATGAGGTTGGGAGAATGGTTTTGGAAGTCAAGGGTGTGGCAGAGGAACTGTATAGGCGGGAGAGAGTGTCAGGCTCCACATTTTGTGACCCTGGGTGGTAGGAAATGGTTAAGTTGAATCTGGTAAACGGGAGGGCCTGCCTGGAGTTGAGGCGCTTGACTGTATGGAGGTATTCCAAGTTTTTATGGTCGGTCCAGACCAAGAATGGCTGTTCTGCTCCTTCCAGCCAGTGCCTCCACTCTTCCAACGCCATCTTAACCGCCAGGAGTTCTCCGTTGCCTACATTGTAGTTCCTCTCTGCAGGATTGGGACGATGGGACAGGAAAGCACAGGGATAAAGCTTTTGGTCCTGGGCAGATCGCTGGGACAGGATGGCCCACACTCCAACATCCGAAGCATCAACTTCCATCACAAATTGACACGAGGGGTCCGGATGGATGAGGATGGGTGCTGTTGTGAACCGATGCTTCAGGTCCACAAAGGCTTTGTTGACAGCAGGAGACCATTTGAACGGTACCTTGGGAGAGGTGAGTGCCGAGAGGGGGGCCGCCAGGGTGCTGTAGTCCCAAATGAAATGGCAATAGTAGAAGTTTGCAAAACCAAGAAACTGTTGCAACTGCATCCTGGACGTTGGTTGAGGCCAATCCACCAATGCTTTCACCTTTCTTGGATCCATCTGAACATTGCCCTCAGCAATGACATATCCCGGAAAGGTGATTGTAGAGCGGTGGAACTCACACTTCTCTGCTTTCACGAACAGTTGGTTCTCCAGGAGGCACTGAAGGACCTGTCTGACATGAAGGACATGTTCTTGTGCAGATCGGGAAAAAAACTGGATGTCGTCAAGGTACACAAACACAAACCGGTTTAGCATGTCCCGAAGCACATCATTGACCAAAGCATGACCCCGTACTCATAATGTCCACTGACTGCGTTGAAGGCTGTCTTCCACTCATCCCCCCATGTATCCGAACCAGGTAGTAGGCATTTCGAAGGTCCAACTTGGAAAATATGGTGGCCCCCTGGAGAGGTTCAAACGCCGAGGAGAGGAGAGGTAGGGGGTAACGATTCTTGACAGTAATGTCGTTAAGTCCTCGGTAGTCAATGCACGGACGCAGGGTCTTGTCCTTCTTCTCCACAAAGAAAAACCCTGCAGGGGATACAGACGGACGGACGGCCCCAGTGGTCAGAGACTCCTCTATGTACTCCTCCATAGCTTTGGTCTCTGGTTCGGACAGAGATTACAACCGACCCCGAGGTGGTGTAGTGCCTGGGAGAAGATCAATGGCACAGTCATAAGGACGGTGCAGGGGAAGGGAAGTAGCACGTGCCTTACTAAATACCTCCAGGAGGTCATGATACTCAGTGGGAATGGCAGAGACATACACAGTCTTGCTAACATCATGAGAAAGACGACTTGGGGAAGGCTGTACTGATTGAAGGCAGTGGGAATGGCAAAATGGGCTCCAACCCAGGATGGAGCTTGTGGTCCAGTCAATCACAGGATTGTGTTTTTGTAGCCAAGAAAATCCCAAAACGACTGGAACATGGGGAGATGCAATGAGGAGGAACTGTATGGTCTCACTGTGGTTACCAGAAAACCGTAATTGAATGGGCACAGTACTATGGGTGACTTCCCCTATAGAGCGGCCGTCCAGTGCCCTAGCATCCATGGGAACAGAGAGAGGCTGAGTGGGAGTACCAAGCTCCGAAGCAACAGTGGCATCCATAAAACGCTCATCAGCCCCAGAGTCAATGAGCACTTGGAGAGACTTGGATTGGTCTCCCCACAGCACAAACACAAAAAAGGGTGTGCGGGTGATGGGAATTAGGGAACTCCCAGTCTGACTCACCATAGTGCTGGTACCCACTAGAGACAAGGGTTTCCTAATAGGACAGGTGTCCTGCCCCTCCACAGTACAGACAACAGTTACTGTTCATCCTCCGTGAGCATTCCCCAACTGACAACCTAGCTCTTCCCAACTGCATAGGCTCAGGAGTATCCAACTCACCAATCGTAGATTCAAGAGAGGGCTTGGGTGGCTTCGAATCCTCTCGGAAAAGCTGCCTTTGGAAACTGCTGGATTCCCTCGAAGGTGAATGAGCCATAGCGGGTGCACGATGTTGCCCGAGACCAGACCTCCTCTCCCTCCTACGTTCCCTTAGGCGTCCATTGATTTTGATGGTTAGGGCAATAAGGGAGTCAAGGTCCACCGGTAATTCCCGAGCAGCTAGCTCATCCATTACATCCTCAGACAATCCATGCAGAAAAGTAAAGAAAAGAGACTCCGTATTCCAGGCACTCTCGGCGGCCAATGTGCGAAAATCAACCGCGTAGTCTGCCACACTATGGGTGTTTTGACATAAATCAAGCAGTTTACTGGCCGCCTTAATCCCAGATTCCAGAGACTCAAATAGCTTTCTCACCTCTGCCATAAATTCCTCCAGATGACCAGAAATGGCAGATTGTTGCTCCCAAACTGCCGTAGCCCAGGAGAGCGCCCTTCCTGACATTAGCGTTATGATATACGCTTTCTTTGATCGGTCTGAATGAAACAAAGATGGCTGTAGCTCAAAAATAGCAAGCACTGAGAAAGAAAACCCCGGCAGTCACCAGGATTCCCTGAATATCGCTCCGGAGGAGGTAAGTGGGGTTCTCGGGGAGCCGGGATAGGCTGTACCAACTCACCACAGAGGGAAAGAATTACTGGGTGATTGGGGGTTTTCAGAGGTGGCAGGCAGTCTCTGAGCTAACTCCCTGATTTGCTCCATAATAGCCTTTAACCCATGGTTGTGGCGTTCCGTCAAGGAACAGAGCCCTTCCAAAACGCCCAGTAGCAACTCCTCATGTCTCCCAATGGTGGCTCCCTGCAGGGAGACAGCGTGGCGGAGCTGGTCCAAGTCTGCTGGGTCTGTCATGGCCAGTTTGTACTATCATGACACAAGGCGAGACCCAGATGCAGACACAGGGATAAATACACTGGGGAAAATAAGCGACACCTGGAGGGGGTGGAGACAATAACGAGGACAGGTGAAGCTGATCAGGGTGTGACACCAAGGGGATTTAACAGTTTTTACAGTCATTTTCTTAATGGGTGCATGCTTATTAGTAACTGGAATAAGTAGTTTCATAAATGCGTCAAGTGCAGCGTCTGGTTGCTCCTCAGTACACACCACAGACAGCAAATATTCTTTACATCATCAACATATAAATCACTACAAAACTTCTTGTATGACCTCTTATACATTATATTAGGCCCAGCCTTTGGATCTTTGGTTTTCCTAGATATGGCTATTATATTGTGATCACTACATCCTATGGATTTGGATACTGCTTTAAAGGAAATATCTGCAGCGCTAGTAAAGGTGTGATCAATACATGTAGATTATTTAATTCCTGTGCTGTTTGTAACCCTGGTAGGTTGACTGACAACCTGATCCAGGTTGCAGGCACTGGTTACAGTTTGAAGTTTTTTACTGAGTGGGTAGCTTGATGATAGCCAGTCAATATAGCCAGTCACCCAAAAAATATACTTTTCTGTTGATATCACATACATTATCAAGCATTTCACACATATTATCTAGATACTGACTGTTAGCACTTGGTGGTCTATAGCATCTTCCCACAAGAATGGGCTTTAGGTGAGGCAGATGAACTTAAATCATTTTCCACACACAGTCTGTGCCTGTATTTAGTTTTCATGCTAGTGAGAGCCGAGAATCCACTATCATATAGGCATGTGGTTGCAAAGGGCATCAGTGTCTTAACAGCGCGATTTGCCAAGGCAGGATACTGAGGGCAGCCCTATCCAGAAATCTGACAGTGGCTTCTGATTAAATAACATTTTCACAGAACCGCTTGTTGCAATTTCGATGAGGTTCTCTTGTTCAGATATCGGTAAGTGGACTGGAGGCAGGGCATGAAATGGATAATGAATCCAGTTGTTTGTGTCATCCGTTTCGGGAAAGTACCTGCGTAATTGCACACCCAACTCACTCAGGTGCTTCGCTATATCACATTTGACATTGTCCGTAAGCTTAAGTTCATTTGCACACAAAAAATCATACAATGATGGAAAGACCTGTGTGTTGTCCTTGTTAATGTAGACCGAGAAGAGCTCCAACTTCTTAATCATAGCCTCAATTTTGTCCTGTAAATTGAATATAGTTGCGGAGATTCCCTGTAATCCTAGATTCAGATCATTCAGGTGAGACAAAACATCCCCGAGATAGGCCAGTCATGTGAGAAACTCGTCATCATGCAAGCTGTCAGACAAGTGAAAATTATGGTCAGTAAATAAAACTTTAAGCTCGTCTCCCTTGATAACAAGTGCATGTTGTAAAAGTGTTACATGGTCGCTGCCATATCATTGCATAGTGCAGAAAATACACGAGAGTTCAGGGGCCTTGCTTTAACAAACGTAATTATTTTCACAGTAGTGTCCAGCAAGAGCCTCTCGGTGGATGCTGCAGTGTACCCAAGTGGCGTCGGGAGCAACTGCTTGCACGCGCGTTACCACTCCACTATGTCTCCCTGTCATGGCTTTTGCGCCGTCAGTACAGATACCAACATGAGCAGCAGCTACGTTTGGCTACATACGGACTGTAAGTGGAATACCAGCGAGAGAGTAACGGTTAATGTGATTGGATATTAATTATTTGACTAGGCTACCTGTATTTGACATTGTGTTGTTATTTCACTGAACACTAGATTGTTTAATTGTATTTTTGGCAGTGAAACGAGGCTACACAGGCGAGAAAAAAACTGTATAGCCAAATGTATTGCCCCGTTGGAAAATATAAATGGACTGTTTGAATTTATTTTTACTTAAAAAATATATATATATTATACAAAAAAAAATATGTGAATCACATTTTTATTTGGCGTACCCCCGACTGCATTGTTCGTACCCCAGTTTGGGAATACCTGCTCTAGAGAGACTGGAGAAAGCACATCTCCAGGCTTGCTGTACCTTCCTGAGCTCCTCTCCTCTCCCGGTCCCCCATGACACCATTGCTCCTTGGGACCCGGGCGTTGGTCCCCTCTGTCTGCACATCCTCCTTGATCGTTGCTCGTTCCCTTCCTTTTGAACATGTGACCCCGGATGCCCCTGAAACCCAAGAGATCACAATGAAATGTCAGAATGGATGGCTGGGTGGCTGGCAGAGGGCCGGGGGTCCGGGCTCAGAGTGGGGCTCTGTCAGAGCAGAGCCAGGGCTGGCAGGCTGAGGCTCAGGCTGGGGCTCAGGGGGCATAGGGCTCATTAGCGTGTCGAGGTCAGGACCTTCAGGGACCAACCACCAGGGAGCCAGTGGATTAGAGTAATGAGGGGGATAATGGAGACAATGATGGGGATGAGAGGTTCAGCATGCTGCCTCTCCCTATCGATTCCTGGGTCTCCACCAGGCTCCAGGAAAGCCAGGAAGGAACAGTCCCTAATTCTGTCTAGTTCTGATCCAGTGTGGAAGCTCAGTAGCTCAGTGGCTGGGTGCTTAGTGGAGGGCAGGGTGGAGAACAGACAGAGAGAGGGCGGGGGGAGCTCAGAGAGAGAGAGAGAGGGCAGAGGGAAGAGAGAGAGAGGGCAGGGGAATAGAGAGAGAGGGCAGGGTGAAGAGAGGGAGAGGTCAGGGGGGAGAGAGTGCGAGGGTTGAGGGAAGGGGAGAGAGTTAGACAGAGAGTCATGACTCCCCCCTATCTCCCTCAGCTCAGACTCTCTAGCTGCAGTTCAGGCTGTGTAAGCGAGAGCTTCAAACCTACTGACCTTTAGAAGTAGAGTGGACTCAACTCACTCTTTGTTCAGCTGATTTTATAGCAAGTGCCTCAGACAAAGGCTCAATACACAGTGATAAAACTGATCATGCCTGATAGGGATGGCAGCTTTTACTGACTAACAGATGTGCTTGACCTGGACTGGAAATCCCAGTGAAGCAGATATTTACCTGTTTGTTTGCCCTTTTTAATTCTGTTGTCCTCTGCTTCTGTTTTTGCTGTCTCTTTTTGGTGTCTACACCAGGACTTTGTGATATAACATGGCTTTATAAATACATTTGATTGATTGATTGATTATCCCCTTGTCTTCTTGCAGGTTTCCAGAACAGGCCCAAGTCCCTGAAGGTGTTTGTGAATCCTACCAGCCATAAGAAAGAGGCCTATCAGATCTACAGAGACTATGTTGCACCACTGTTTCAGCTAGCAGACATCAAGGCTGATGTCACCAGTAAGTGTCCCATGAGACTGTGTGCGTGTGCGTGTGCGTGTGTGTGTATAGCAGCAGCTGTACTATTCTGGTGAGTCTAAAGTGCGTCTCACACTTAATAACAGGAGCAGTGTCTCCTCTCCTTACTGAGTAACCTGACCCATGGGAGGGGCTAGGCCCATCTGTTCATCTCCTCCCCCTCTCCTCCTACCCCTCTCCTCCCTCTTCTCACCTCTCCTCTCCTCATCCTCATCTCCTCCTTTCCCCCTGCTCCTCCCCCTCCTCCTCCTGTTCCTCCCCGTTCCTCTCCTCCTCTTCTCCTCATCCTTTTCCTCCCCTCCCCCTCTCCTCTTCCTCCTGTTCCTCTTTCCCCTCCTCCTCCTGTTCCTGTTCCTCCTTCTCCTCCCCCTCCTCCTCTCCTCCTCCTCCTGTTCCTCCTCCTCCCCCTCTTCCTCACCTCCTCTTCCTGTTTCTACTCATCCTCCCCCTCCCCCTACTCCTTTCCTCCTCCTCCTCCTGTCTGTGTATTGTGTATGTGCGCGTGTAAGTGCTTGTGTAAGTGCGTGCATGCTTGTGTGTGTGTGTGTGTGTGTGTGTGTGTGTGTGTGTGTGTGTGTGTGTGTGTGTGTGCTCTAATGAATGCTACTATCTGATTCCAGAGACTTCTAAAAGCCAACTGTAATAGAATCTGGTTGTGTCCCAAATTGCACAATATTCACTATACAGTGCAATACTTTTGACCAGGGCCCTTAGGGTTCATAGAGCTCTGGTCAAAAGTAGTGCACTATGCAGGCAATAGGGTCCCATTTGGGACGCAGCCCTTCTTTCCTGAGGCTGTGTTCTCCCCGTGGGGAGGGCAGGGGATGAGTGGTCGACGAGGAGCCATTAAAACATACTTTACCTAATATAAATTAAATATCTCATTCTGGGCCCCGGCTGGAAGCTGGGAGCTGTTCTGGAGTCTACAATACACTGCAGTGGCAGTTGGGACCAACTGGGTTTGATGATGTTATAATTTCTGTTATTGATGATGTTATTACGTCAATGAATTGTGATGGCGACAAATGTATTCGCAATTTACTTTAACAACTGAATGATAATGTCATTTGGACAATATAATGACAGTTAGGTAGAAACAGAGAGAAATCCTGTTTTTGTAAGCATATAGTTGTAATATTTAGAATAATAGTTGCATAGAATATCTAATGCATGACTAATCATTGAATTTATGTGAATTTATGTATATGGGCCATTTCTTCTGGATAAAAAAAGCATCTCTGCATAGTCTCTGTTTTTACTGTATGTACACAACATACATCAACATCATCTTGATATGACAATACAACTGCAGTACTGGTACCAGGGAAGCAACATTCCTGCAGGTCATTTTTGGCTATAGTGTATTTCTTTCCGGATAGCAGGATATGTTCAAGTCCCTGTTTTTGCTGTACACTGAGTGTACAAAACATTAAGAACACCTTCCTAATGTTGAGTTGCACCCCCCCCCAACCTTTTATGCCCTCAGAACTGCCTCAATTCGTCAGAGCATGGACTCTACAAGGTGTCTAAAGCATTCCACAGGGATGCTGGCCCATGTTGACTCCAATGCGTCCCACAGTTGTGTCAAGTTAGCTAGATGTCCTTTGGGTGGTGGACTGCTCTTGATACACACAGGAAACTGTTGAGCATGAAAAACCCAGCAGCGTTGCAGTTCTTAACAGAAGCCTGTGTGCCTGGCACCTACTACCATACCCCGTTCAAATGCACTTAAATATTTTGTCTTGCCCGTTCACTCTCTGAATGGCACACATACGCAATCCATGTCTCAATTGTCTCAAGGCTGAACATTCCGTCTTTAACCTGTCTCCTCCCCTTCATCTACACTGATTGAGGTGGATTTAACAAGTGACATCAATAAGGGATCATAGCATTCACCTGGGTGTTTTGTACACTCAGTGTGTAATGTCGCGTGTGTAGGTGGCAGGGAAGTCAGGCGCAGGAGAATCGAACTTGGTATAAATGGAGTAGTTTAATAGCGTTCAACAAAACTCCAAAAACCAAAGTACATAATACATAAAAGTGTGTACAAGAACCCGTCGCGCACCAATCCATAATACACGAGCATACAAACAAAACAATCTCTGACAAGGACATGAGGGGAAACAGAGGGTTAAATACACAACATGTAATGAATAGGATTAGAACCAGGTGTGTAGGAAGACAAGACAAAACCAATGGAAAATGAAAAATGGATCAATGATGGCTAGAAGACCGGTGACGTCGACCGCCGAGGAGAGGCATCGACTTCGGCAGAAGTCGTGACACAGTGTATATGTCCACCTAACACTTCCATGTAACAATACAACTGCAGTGGTAGGCATTGGTACCAGAGACATAGACCAGGAATGAAATATCCATGTGGTCTTTCAGATAGATTTATTTTTTTAAAAGAGAAAAAAAAGTAACCTTTATTTAATTAACTGCCTTGTTCAGGGGCAGAACGACAGATTTTTACCTTGTCAGCTCGGGGATTCGATCCAGCAACCTTTCGCTTACTGGCCCAACACTCTAACCAATATGATACACATTCTCACACAACAAATCCTCATCTGCAAGTGTCACATCCGTCATGGTGGAGCCTGTGATGGTTGTGTGTGTGTGTGATGGGTGTGTGTGTGTGTGATGGGTGTGTGTGTGTGTGTGATGGGTGGGTACAGCTGGGACTAACCTGCTCCGACAGAGAGGAGGTGCCCCAGAAATGCTAAGTGGGGCAAGGCCATGTAACGCCATCTGTGGTATAGAACCCCGTTCCCCCATATTCCTTGGCATCTTCCTTTGTGGGTGTGTGTGTCGGGTGGGGGATGAGGTGGGGGAGGGGTGGGGGGGATTGTATCTGTATGTGTGTTAAGGACAGCGATGCAGAGTGACAGTTACCTAGTCTCTGGAGAACTGGGTGGGGATACGGGTGCTCCTCTCCCTGGCGTGCCACCCGCTATCCGTCCTGTCTCCCCCACACCCCCACTGTGGATATGCCCACATCCCAAATTTCCAATGTATCAACTCGCTCCAGTGCTGTTGTACATCATAGTAGTCTCACTGTGTCCCTCGGATGTCCTTCCCCCCCGAAAGTTTGACCTCTTTCTGCCTGAAAAAACAGATTTAGGATTTAGAATAACACACCAACTACACATGTTATTACAAAATAATGAACATCAGTGTTGCAAAGGATTTAAAATATCCACACCAACTACACATGTTATAACAAAATAATGAACACGAGTAGTGGCGTTACTGACCTTGTTTTGCATAAGTGAGAGAAGCATTAACACTCTGGAGGCAGCCTCTTTGCATTGCTTCTCTTTTCTTCACACAAAATGCAAACAGCATGCAAGTATAAATTGTACTTTACAGCCACCCCCATATGTTCATCAGCCATGTGCCAAATGAACATTGGATAGAGATACTAAAAGCCATGTTTTTGTGCCAGCCCAGCCCTCTGATTTCATCTTTCATTCACTAACACATTTATTTATGTTCTCTTGTCTTTCTCTCTTCACAGTCACTGAAAGAAAAGGGGCACGCTTTATCCATTCTGTGCAGAATCTAACTTGGATGAATATGATGGGTAGGTTTGCTTGCCACACTATCTGTTAGATGGTCCATATAAATCCTCTCCATAAAATATCAGACAGAAAGAAAACCAACCAATACACTGATCTGAGACAGTGCTCCCAGTACGGGAATGCAGCTGCAGCAGACTGATACATCTAATCTCATCTAAGGCAATTAATAAAGCCAATCACTTTATTCATTTTTTTTATTCAGGGGTTAGATAGGTAAACAAAAACACCACATTGATATGGAGTTGAGTAATCAGCATGGTGAGATTCCAATTAATACAAGGTATTATACTGGGCTGTGATGTGAGGGTGGAGGGATGAGGGTGGAGGGATGAGGGTGGAGGGATGGGGATGGAGGGATGAGGGTGGAGGGATGGGGATGGAGGGATGAGGGTGGAGGGATGGGGATGGAGGGATGGGGATGGAAGGATGGGGATGGAGGGATGAGGGTGGAGGGATGAGGGTGGAGGGATGGGGATGGAGGGATGGGGATGGAGGGATGGGGATGGAGGGATGAGGGTGGAGGGATGAGGGTGGAGGGATGAGGGTGGAGGGATGGGGATGGAGGGATGAGGGTGGAGGGATGGGGATGGAGGGATGAGGGTGGAGGGATGGGGATGGAGGGATGGGGATGGAGGGATGAGGGTGGAGGGATGAGGGTGGAGGGATGGGGATGGAGGGATGAGGGTGGAGGGATGGGGATGGAGGGATGAGGGTGGAGGGATGGGGATGGGGGGATGGGGATGGAGGGATGGGGATGGATGATGGCACAGAGTCAAAGTCAGATGAGGAAGTAATCCCATGTCTGTGGTACGGTCTGTTTTGTTTATCCTCTTAAAGTGGCATTTACAGTAGCTGTAATAAAAAGTTAGAGAGAGATAGAAGGAGAGAGAGAGATAGAAGGAGAGCAAGAGCGAAAAGGAGAGAGAGAGGAGTAAGAGAGTAGAGAGAGAGACGGTGAGGGAAGGGAGAGTCCAGGTTTAAAAAAATTAGTGATAATACTATGATTAGAACAGTGTGCCGGGGGACCAAGTCGACCCAGCCGAGGCAGTCTCCTTTAAAGGAGTGTGTGGGTGTGTGTCCTCTCCAGTGTGGGCACGGCAGGTGGCACTTTAATTACTTGTTCTGGAAGCAGTGATGAAGTACCTTCCATCCAGCAGACTGCTGGTGTGTGCGTGTGTGTGTGTGCGTTCTCTCCCTGTCCGTGTGTGTGTATGTGTGTGAGTGTGTTTTTACACCACACTGCCACACCATAGCTCCCATGTGTCTGCATTATAGTCACAATTAGATCCTCTTAGGTAGCTCCGGACTCCTGTTAAACCAGGATTGCTGCATTGGTGTCGCTCAGCAGATCAGGACAGACTAGTCTACACCACAACCTCACCCTTAGGAGGGGTGGGGGAGAGAAGGGTAGGGTGCAGGGTGGGGAAGGAGGAGGAGGGAGGTAGAGGCAGGAAGAAGATGTAGGGGCGGGAGGTAGACAGGGGTGGGAGGTAGGCAGGAGAGGGAGAACGGAAAGACGGAGGGATGTCTGGCTCATGCTCTGCTAGGCAGGTCTGATATGAGGGACAGATGGAGCAGGTGTGAAGGGTGACTGGTGGAAAAGCTGAGCTCATGATTCTTCTGTCCTGCTCTCACAACCTCATTACTGTGGCCCACATATATTAGACACATTATGACACGTATACACAAGCAATATCTCAATGAATATCTCAATATTTCTTACATGATAAGAACAAATGTGTGTTGTGTACTGTAGGTTGTATTGTTTGGATGTATGGTTGACGTTAAGAGTCAGACATATGTTATGCTCCTCTTATCAAAATTAAATATTCTGTTTGCATGGCAAAATCACTGGGTAAGTCCCTGAAGATTCAAGCTAAGCTACTTAAAACCTCTTACATCTACACGTTCCGCTAGCGGAACGTCTGCTCCAATATCCAATGATGGGCGGGGCGCGAAATTCAAACTCCTCTAAATCCGAAAACTTACACTTTTCAAACATATGACTATGTTACAGCTATTTAAAGACAAGACTCTCCTTTATCTAACCAAACTGTCCGATTTCAAAAAGGCTTTACAGCGAAAGCAAAACATTAGATTATGTCAGCAGAGTACCCAGCCAGGAATAATCACACAGCCATTTTTCAAGCTAGCATATCATGTCACATAAACCCAAACCATATCTAAATGCAGCACTAACCTTTGATGATCTTCATCAGATGACACACCTAGGACATTGTGTTATACAATACATGCATGTCTGTTCAATCAAGTTCATATTTATATCAAAAACCAGCTTTTTACATTAGCATGTGACGTTCAGAACTAGCATTCCCACCGAACACTTCCGGTGATTTTACTAAATTACTCACGATAAACGTTCACAAAAAGCATAACAATTATTTTAAGAATTATAGATACAGAACTCCTCTATGCACTCGATATGTCCGATTTTAAAATAGCTTTTCGGATGAAGCACATTTTGCAATAATGTAAGTACATAGCCCGGCGTTACAGGGCTAGCTATTTAGACACCCACCCAGTGTAGCCTTCACCAAAATCACATTTCCTATAAGAAAAATGTTCTTACCTTGCTTGTTCTTCATCAGAATACACTGCCAGGACTTCTACTTCAATAACAAATGTAGGTTTGGTCCCAAATAATCCATCGTTATATCCAAACAGCGACGTTTTGTTCGTGCGTTCTAGACACTATCCCAACGCTAAATCTCGGCCACGAGCATGACGCAAAATATGACAAAAAATTTCGAAATATTCCATTACCGTACTTCGAAGCATGTCAACCGCTGTTTAAAACCAATATTTATGCAATTTATCTCGTAGAGAAGCGATAATATTCCAACCGGGAATCTGCCTGTCTGTAAACTGAGGAAAAAACCAAAAGCCGGGGGCGGGGCGTGTCACGCGCCTAAGGCTTAGTCCATTGACTGACCACTCAGCATTTGCTCTCGTGTGCTTCAGCCAGGGCTTTGAATGACATCATTCCTGTTTTTCCCGGGCTGTGAGACTCCATTGTTGACGTGAGAAGTGTCACGTAAGAGCAGAGATCCTTTGTAAACGATAGAGAGAATCAAGAAGGGCAAGAAATGTTCAGACAGGGTACTTCCTGAACAGAAGCATCTCAGGTTTTTGCCTGCCATAGGAGTTCTGTTATACTCACAGACACCATTCAAACAGTTTCAGAAACTTTGGAGTGTTTTCTCTCCAAAGCTAATAATTATATGCATATTCCAGTTTCTGGGCAGGACTAATAATCAGATTAAATCGGGTACGTTTTTTATCCAGCCGTGAAAATACTGCCCCCTAGATGTAACAGGTTAACCCAACATAGCCTTGTTCGGTTGTTTGCAGAACAGGATCATCATTAAGCAGGGAAGCTGTGGTATTACTAATACAAGTGTCATGTAATGTCTAATTGATTTGCAATATCCCCAAACTATTCAGAGACAGGCTTCATAACATGCACTTCAATCAGAGTCAGAACCTGATTGTACAGGATTCACACAAGGCTTATTTCATACAACATCTGGAAGTTTTAGATGTCCGTCTCTATGGAGCTCTTTTTTACTTTGGTTAGATAGGAATTGTGTCTAGCTATATAGGAAGCTTTCACAGACTGTGTGGAAGACGTACAGTATATTCCCCATAGAGGATGAGGTTTTCTAGAGTAGTCCGCTTAAGGAGAGGCTTTTCGTGTGGAAGACATATTCCCAATAGAGTATGTGGTGTTATAGATTCAGGGTCCTTCGCAATGGTCTGATTCTAGATAATTTCCTCTTTGTCTTGTCAACACCAGCTTAATTAACCCCAGAAGACTGAGAAGTGGTGCGAAGGCATAAAACGCTAATCACGTATGTCTTCATTAATAGATCATAACTCATTCATCTCTGCTTTTAAGGAAAAAAGTATATTTTTTACCACTGTTTTTCCAGGAAGTCATGCAGGGTGTGACAGCGTGACAGCCTCAGTCCCTGTTACATGGGTTGTAACCCAAATGGCACACTATTTTCTTTAAAGTGCACTACTTTTGACACTACTTTTGGCCCGTAAGGCTCTGGTTGAAAGTAGTGCACTATAAATGGAATAGGGTGCCATTTGGGACACAACCATGGAATCGTGGCGTGTGTAACACAATAGGAATGTCAGACACTACTGTAGGCTGCTGCGATGTGTGTAATTATTTCCAGATCTCACATTAGTGTTAATTATCAGCTCCTCAAATTAAAACATTGTATTAACCAGAGCTTTACTGCCTTTTACAGATTTTATTACTGCCTTCCTGCTTGGGGGGGTGGATAGGAGATGAGAGGTAGTTTAGTGGAGAGCCTGTGTTCTTTAATAGAGGTATGTATTGCCAGTGTATCACCAAGCAATGACAGAACATTAGGCAGAGCGTAGAGGAGAATGATATGTCATTAGACATCTTTGGAACACGATGAGAACTTGAGGTCAAAGCCTGGCTCCTATCTAATGCCTCAGCTATATAACCTGTATATAACCTGAGTCTGTCATACACTGTGAAGTGGGCCTCATCGGCTCAGGATATGACAGACAAATTCCTTGCTGCTGATTAATAATGTTTTCAGTGAGTGAAACATATAAACACTGAATCTAATAATCAGTTCAAGGAATCTTAGAATTTTGACCACATTTAGTGCTGACATTTATGTACAAATTGCTTTGTTTTGTTACCACTGCTAAGTAAACTACAGCTCAATATCAAAACCTTAGTAACAGGCATGTCATCCAATGGGAGGGGCCAATAAAATAGCATAAAATAATTTTACACAATATAATCACCCTTTAATTACAACTAGCCATGGATTGGAGGCTAAACTAATCTTTTTAGGAGCAGTAATATAAGGTCTTGTTCAAAAGCATTTCTGAAATGAACTGTAATAAGCTTTCATCAGTGTACATGTATTAGTAATGTGCTTATTGGAGCTTAATAGGCTCAGGCTTACAGATTTGAACAAATTCCTGGAAAATGCTGCATCCATGACATAATCTGACTATTCAATACATTACTGGGAATTATAATTTCAATTAATTGAAATGGATTCGACTCATATACTAAACAGGTCTAGGTCAACCAGCGCTGTAGTAATGATGAGTGTAGAGAGTAGGCCTGTGTGTGTGTGTGTGTGTGTGTGTGTGTGTGTGTGTGTGTGAGTGTGTGTGTGTGTGTGTGTGTGTGTGTGTGTGTGCATGTCTGTATCTGTGTGTGTGTGCGTTCTTGCATGTGTATCCACCTGTCTGTCTGGCCCTGACCTGTATTACAGACATGTTCTCTGTTTAGTCAGGTGATTATTATGATTGATTTATCTTGCTATGTCAGTATGTCATGTTTACCTCAGCTACGTAGGCTGAGAGGAGGAAATCCTTACTCAGGCATTTACCCTGAGCTGCATTGAAGTTCACTGTTTCATGCTCTGTGTGTGTGTGTGTGTGTAACGTTGTATTTTATCCTTCAGGGTGGTGTGTGTCAGCGTCGACAACTCGTGGCCGATTTATGCGTGTGCTGTATCTCATACATGTGTGTTTTCTCCAGGGTTGTGGCTGTCGGTGGGGACGGCTCGGTGGCCGAGGTGGCCCATGGGTTGTTGCTGCAGGCCCAGATGGAGTCACGCAGGGACACCGACTCCATGTTTACGCCTGTCCAAGCACCAATTCCTCTAGGGCTAATACCAGCAGGTGAAGAGCAATGGTGGCAGCGCACACACACAACAACAAACACACGCACACACACACACACACACACACATGCGCAGGCACACACTCATGCACACACAAGCAGACACACACACTCCAGCAGGTGAGGAGCAAGGATGGCTTGACCTCTCTGTTCTGCAGCTGTTCTCAATCCTCACCCAATATTTAGAACAGCTTATCTCCGGGTGATGAGATGACCATGTAGTTTATGAAGTGTACATCCGCTAATGGAACACCATGTTGGTTTGAATGGTTTTAGCTTGTATGCTATTACACACCATCAGTCCATAAAGGTCATATGGTTATAAATGTTTTCTTGAAGCATAGCAGAGGCTTCTCAAATTTGAGCATTGTGAAATTGTGTTAATAGAGCAAAGTGATTTCTTAGCCAATCAAAACATATATTTTGTAACTAGGCAAGTCAGTTAAGAACAAATTCTTATTTGCAATGACAGCCTAGGAACAGTGGGTTAACTGCCTTGTTCAGGAGCAGAACGATAGATTTTTACCTTGTCGGATTCGATCTAGCAACCTTTTGGTTACTGGCTCAACGCTCTAGCCACTAGGCTACCTGCCACCCCATGATTCAGGACCATGTAATTGACAAACATCACAATATTGTCCAATGTCAATGACATTTCCATAGAGGGAGTTATTTACTTCTCCATTGAAAACAAACTGGTAGTTCAAGCAAGTGTATCAATTTCAACTTGATTGAATTGCAATTTGGTTTGATTGCACTGGGAGCTAATTGCCTTGTATTTGAGACTGAACCACAATTATACTTTTGCTATTCCACTTTAAAATTGTGAACATTTGCTGTCCATCAACCATTGAACATGCATGTGGCTCAGACATTGGCTGAGTGTATGCCTCATGCAGTAGATGATGGTTATAGAGCAGGCAGGTCACCCCGTGATACAAATCAGTATTCGTCATCCATCCATGTTTGAGGACGTCGGGAGATGACGTGGAAACCGGCCACTAGGGTTTTGGTTTTGCTGGGGTGTTGTGGATGGGGATGGTAGATGGTGTAAGTATCTGATTCCAAAGGTTGCATGTTCGAATCCAGCGATATAAAGTTGTTTTTGATATTTTGGTTTTAAGCCTATCCAAAACCTAAGAAACTAGTCGCACCCCTTGACTTATTCCACATTTTGTTGTGTTACAGCCTGAATTCAAAATGGATAAAAAAAAAAAATTCTCACCCATCAACCCACAATACCCCATAATGAAAAAGTGAAAACATGTTTTTAACATTTTTTGCAAATGTATTGAAAATTCATTACAGAAATATGTCATAAGTATTCACACCCCCAAGTCAATACTTTGTAGAAGCACCTTTAATAGCAATTACAGCTGTGAGTCTTTCTGGGTAAGTCTAAGAGCTTTCCACACCTGGATTATGTAACATTTGCCCATCAATCTTTTCAAAATTCTTCAAGCTTTGTCAAGTTGATTGTTGATCATTGCTAGACAACCGTTGTCAGGTCTTACCATAGATTTTCAAGCAGATTTAAGTCAAAACTGTAACTCGGCCACTAATGTATTATATATTTTTTTTACACTTTTTTTTTTTTTTACACCAATAGGTGCCCTTATTTGCTAGGCATTGGAAAACCTCCCTGGTCTTTGTGGTTGAATCTGTGTTTGAAATGCACTGCTCGACTGAGGGACCTTACAGATAATTGTATGTGTGGGGTACAGAGATGAGGTAGTCATAAATAAATCACGTTAAACTCTATTATTGCACACAGAGTGAGTCCATGCAACGTATTATGTGACTCCTTAAGCAAATTCTTACTCATGAACTTTTTTAGGCTTGCCATAACAAACGGGTTGAATACTCATTGACTCAAGACATTTCAGCTTTTATTTTGCAATTAATTAGGAAAAATTTGGAAAAACATATTTCCACGTTTACATTATGGGGTATTGTGTGTAGGTCGGGGACCAAAAGAATCTCCATTTTATGTATTTTAAATTCAGGCTGTAACACCACAAAATGTGTAAAAGGTCAAGGGGTGTGAATACTTTCTGAAGCAACTTTATGTGACAAAACAAGCAAGTATAGTGTAGAGAATCATTGTACCATCTAAACCGCTGTGAAATATATTTTTCATAACCCCAAATATTGTATTTTCAGCTGTTTGAAGTTGGTGTACAAAACCGAAAGTAAAAGAGGCAGAAAATAAAACATACAAATAGCGCACATAAAATAGATCTACCACTTCTTACACTTGCTTTCAATGAGAATGACAGATCTATAACTCACATTTCTATGTGAGTTTGGTCGGGTCGCCCAAAAAGTTACATATTGCAACTTATACACTTCGAAATTTGACGTTTGCAACAACTTCGAAATTTGACATTTAAGAAACATGGATGAACGTCTAATTCTGATGTGAGACTGTGAGAGCTTGTAGTACAGAGAGCTCATCACTCCAATAATTTGTGGAATAAACCCTCATAGCCACACATACACACACACACACTCACGCATCATGAGTGGCCCTACACACCACAGCCGGCAGCGAGGGTATCAACAACGCTGCCGTGGGCCAGTCCGGCTTTTTGGGCCAACAGTTTGACCTTCACGTGTCATTCTAGGCTGTGGTGGTGGGTGGTAAAATGGAGTGCTGTTGTTAGCAGCCACTCTGCACTCACTGCAAATTGGTCGCTCAGAGGTCACTGTTTCTCTTCATTAGTGGGTGTTCTCAAGGGAGTATTTGTGAACAGTTTCTTGTCACAAACAGGAGAGAGAGGAGAGATAGGCACCGCTGTACCATGACTATGTCACTCCTGAGACTGAAGGAGGGATGCTATCATGTCTCCTTTGTTGAAGGAAATAATAAATAAACTCCATAGTTTATCAAAATGACACCATTTGAATTTAGAAAATAGTTGGAATTAGGGTACTGTCAAAGTAAACCATTATATTCATAGTCTCAACAATATCCATATATATTATATATCTTACAGTTTTTTCATTTAATGAATTTATTTGTCTGCTGAGATTTAAAAATTGAGCTAAGGGCGGCAGTCTAGCGGTTAGAGCATTGGGCCAGTCACCGAAAGGTTGCTGGTTTGAATACCTCAGCCGGCAAAGAGAAAAATCTGTAGATGTGTCCTTGAGCAAGGCTCTTAACCCTAATTTGCTCCATGAGTGCTGTACTACTATGGCTGATCATCCACGGGATGATTTTTTATCTTGAGTGGATGGTCAGGGGGCCGGAACATAATGTAACGAGGGTTGTCTAAAGGAGACCAAGGCGCAGCGTGTAGAGTGCTCATATTTACTTTTAATTAATATATTTTAACAAAACAACAAAACGACCGACAACAGTTCCGTCAGGTGAAATACACTAAACAGAAAACAACTACCCACAAAACCCAGGAAGAAAAAAACCCTACTTAAATATGATCTCTAATCAGAGGCAACGAGTATCAGCTCCCTCCAATTAGAGATCAACCCAAACAATCCCAACATAGAAATAGAAAAACTAGAAGTAAAACATAGAAATAGAAAACATAGAACCCAAAAACACCCCCTGTCACGCCTTGACCTACTCTACTATAGAAAATGTCATCTTACTAGGGTCAGAACGTGACACATAATTACAAATAATTTGTACACTGCAAATTGGCTGCAAAAAGCTCTAACATATATAATATTTGACTAAAACATAATCATTTCAAACCTTGCTTACATTTGTATACAATCACATACATCTCTCTATTACGCGTGGGAATACTTTGGAACAGATTTCCAAAATGAAAATCACTTGGAGCTGATTTGCTGGTGTTTTTACAATATATTATGTCCAACAATAAAAGCAATTATAAAAAAATAAATAAAACTGCAATCAGTTGGGGTAGGCTGCTGTAAAACAACTAATTTCATTTTATATTTATAAAAAATAAAATAATAAATTGTTCATTTTTTACTAAGAGGACTACAAATACATTTTCGTATCTTCAAAATATGGGCTACCTAATGCGTTGTGCATGCTAATCAAGCTAGCATTTCTACATACTAGCCTATTATACACTGCACCAATTGGGTGTATGTGACAATAAATGTATTTTGTATTTTTTAATTTTTAAACAGCTGTTTTGTATGTATAGCATAGAAGCTCCGGAATTCTAATTAATTTGACTGGTTTAAAGGGTTTCAGGGGGACTGTTAATTTCTTTGAAATTCCAATGTTGGTGCCGTTAGTTTCCACTTCCTGAGTCTCTCCTAAGTCTCCCATCTCTATCTCTCTCTCTCTCCTCTCTTTCTCTCCCTCCTCTCTCTCTCTATCTATCCCCCCTCTCTCCCTCTCTTTCTCTCTCTCTGTCATGCTTGACTAGACTAGCGAGTCATTGCATCCAATTCATCTGCCGGCCCAGATAGGGGCGGGGAGACATTAATGAGATTATGAATATTCATGATGTCTGCTTAATTAAGTTAATTGTTCTGCAGAAGTGCCTCACACACTTCCAAGGACATTATTTTTTTTTTCTCTCTCTCTCTCTCTCTCTCTCTCTCTCTCTCTCTCTCTCTCTCTCTCTCTCTCTCTCTCTCTCTCTCTCTCTCTCTCTCTCTCTCAATTCAATTCAACAAAAGTGAAATAAACAATAAAATGAACAGTAAATATTACATTCACAAAAGTTCCATAAGAATAAAGACATTTCAAATGTCAAATTATGTGCAAATAGTTAAAGTAGAAAAGGGAAAATAAATCAACTTAAATATGGGTTGTATTTACAATGGTGTTTGTTCTTCACTGGTTGCCTTTTTCTTGTGGCAACAGGTCACAAATCTTGCAGCTGTGATGGCACACTGATATTTCACCCAGTAGATATGGGAGTTTATCAAAATTGGGTTTGTTTTCGAATTCTTTGTGAATCTGTGTAATCTGAGGAAAATATGTGTCTCATATGGTTAACAAATCGTATCATTGGGAACAACTTTGTTACAGTAACAGTGTAATAGTAGCAGTGAACTGGAAGGTCAGAGGTCAGCACTATATAATATCTGTTGGTGGCCAAGCTGTCTGAGTATCACCCCTGTATTCCGTGCTCTGCGCTGTCCAGGCTTCTACCGCATTTCATAGGAGAGGAGGAACAAGTCAATCCCTCACCCACCCACCCACCCACCCACCCACTGACCCACCCACTCACTCACTCACTCACCCATCCACTCACTCACTCACTCACCCACCCACCCTGTCCTATCTGTCTGTTCTGTACTCCTTTACAGACATCAGTTCTCATATCCTGTTAATCTGAGCAAACAACATGGCAGATAGCAGCTTGAAAGGAAATGCCTACTCACCTAGTGACAGAGACAACCTGCTCTCACTTTCTCTCTCTGCTCTCTCTCTCTCTCTCCTCTCTCTCTCTCTCTCTCTCTCTCCTCTCTCTCTCTCTCTCTCTCTCTCTCTCTCTCTCTCTCTCTCTCTCTCTCTCTCTCTCTCTCTCTCTCTCTCTCTCTCTCTCTCTCTCTCTCTCTCTCTCTCTCTCTCTCTCTCTCTCTCTCTCTCTCTCTCTCTCTCTCTCTCTCTCTCTCTCTCTCTCTCTCTCTCTCTCTCTCTCTCTCTCTCTCTCTCTCTCTCTCTCTCTCTCTCTCTCTCTCTCTCTCAATTCAATTCAATTCAATTTAAGGGTTTTATTGGCATGGGAACATATGTTAACATTGCCAAAGCAAGTGAAGTAGATAATAAACAAAAGTGAAATAAACAATAAAATGAACAGTAAATATTACATTCACAAAAGTTCCATAAGAATAAAGACATTTCAAATGTCAAATTATGTGCAAATAGTTAAAGTAGAAAAGGGAAAATAAATCAACTTAAATATGGGTTGTATTTACAATGGTGTTTGTTCTTCACTGGTTGCCTTTTTCTTGTGGCAACAGGTCACAAATCTTGCAGCTGTGATGGCACACTGATATTTCACCCAGTAGATATGGGAGTTTATCAAAATTGGGTTTGTTTTCGAATTCTTTGTGAATCTGTGTAATCTGAGGAAAATATGTGTCTCATATGGTTAAACATTTGGCAGGAGGTTAGGAAGTGCAGCTCAGTTTCCACCTCATTTTGCGGGCAGTGTGCGCATAGCCTGTCTTCTTTTGAGAGCCAGATCTGCCTACGGTTGCCTTTCTCAGTAGCAAGGCTATGCTCACTGAGTCTGTACATAATTAAAGCTTTCCTTAAGTTTGGGTTAGTCATAGCGGTCAGGTATTCTGCCACGGTGTACTCTCTGTTTAGGGTCTCTCTCTCTCTCTCTCTCTCTGTCTCTCTCTCTCTCTAGCTCTGTCTCTATGTCTCTGTCTCTCTCTTTTCCTTCTCTGTCTCTCTTCCTCCCCTCCTCCTGCATGTTAGCTCTCTTCATCCGTCATGCTGTTGTATGTATGAGGAAGTGTGTGTGCCTTTTGGGAAGGGGAAATTAACGAGGGTGAATTATGGAATTACAATCGCTGTTGATAATATGAGCACCACACACAACAATGGCTAGGAACAATAGATGTGAACACAACTGATGATGGAAAACACTACATTATCATCTACACTAGTTCCGTTGTAGTATTAGGGAAATCTCATGTGGTATTTATCTGCACTGTAGATACATTGGATTATAAGGGACAAAAGCATTCCATGCAATGGAGTAAAGAATAGATGAATCACACTATGCAAATGATTAGTTAATATGCATAATATGCCATTACAATGCTTATGCCTAAGCATCTAAACATTTTGAAATGTCTTAGTCCAATCAATACATTGACTGAATAACTGTAGCAATGAAGATTTAGATCACTATAAAACAAATCGTATCATTGGGAACAACTTTGTTACAGTAACAGTGTAATAGTAGCAGTGAACTGGAAGGTCAGAGGTCAGCACTATATAATATCTGTTGGTGGCCAAGCTGTCTGAGTATCACCCCTGTATTCCGTGCTCTGCGCTGTCCAGGCTTCTACCGCATTTCATAGGAGAGGAGGAACAAGTCAATCCCTCACCCACCCACCCACCCACCCACCCACTGACCCACCCACTCACTCACTCACTCACCCATCCACTCACTCACTCACTCACCCACCCACCCTGTCCTATCTGTCTGTTCTGTACTCCTTTACAGACATCAGTTCTCATATCCTGTTAATCTGAGCAAACAACATGGCAGATAGCAGCTTGAAAGGAAATGCCTACTCACCTAGTGACAGAGACAACCTGCTCTCACTTTCTCTCTCCTGCTGCTCTCTCTCTCTCTCTCTCTCTCTCTCTCTCTCTCTCTCTCCTCTCTCTCTCTCTCTCTCTCTCTCTCTCTCTCTCTCTCTCTCTCTCTCTCTCTCTCTCTCTCTCTCTCTCTCTCTCTCTCTCTCTCTCTCTCTCTCTCTCTCTCTCTCTCTCTCTCTCTCTCTCTCTCTCTCTCTCTCTCTCTCTCTCTCTCTCCTATCTCTCTCTCTCTCTCTCTCTCTTTCTCTGTTCTGTGTGTTTGTCTCTGTCTATAATCAGTACAAACACACTGACACCTGTTCTATCCCGTCCACCACTGCCAGCAAGGTAAACTCAGCCTAATTGGCACCAGACAATATTAAGTTGAATTAATAAATTATTAACCCTAGCTACCTCATCTACAAATAGTAGGATACATTGTGCTTGCATAGGGTTTCTTGTCTTTTGTATCATTGAGAATCGTGATAGCTTGCTACATTCATATGACTTACTTCTGCAATTATGAAGCTCAGTCATAGGTTTGGTAAATAGGATCATTGATAGGAGAATGAGTGAATGTAAATAGCAGAAATACCTGGATGGTGTAAACATTTCCCCTTTGAGAACTACTTATTGTTTGACGACAATATCATGTGTATGGCATTCCACTGATGTTGTTCTGCATCTCTTTTTCTCCAGGCTTCACTGACACGGTGACGTGTGCTGTCCATGGCCATATGGCACCTTGTTACCACTGCAATGCACATCATCATGGGTACGTTCTCATGTTCTCCTGTATGATCCCATTTAAGATGTAGACATCACTACAATGCTATTGATAATAGAGCTGCTTCATAACACAGAGACCTTGAGCAATGGAACAGGGATCTAATACAGCTCAAATATACACTGAGTGGATTAATATGTAAATGGTATGCATATTTACTTTACAATTCCACCAAGTTGTGTGTCTGCGTGCGTGTGCGATCCTCACATAAGGTATGGGTTTCAGTATTATATGGTGCTCCTTCGCCACAATAGAATGGTTGGTGAGGAACTAGTGGTTGGTGCAATCTGGTCCTTAATTAGCTCCATCGCTGCAATTGAGGGATGTGGGAGGCCCTGAGCAAAGCTGCTGGTATTGTCTTCTGACTACTAGATCTGGTTAACAGGCCCCCTGGAAGAATGAACAGTCCCTGGAGAACAAGGGGGAAGGGCTGTCATCCTGTCCCTCACCCGTTCTCTGTTTTTTCTCACGGAGTAGATAGGGCTTTCTCACACTCGCTGAGGCTCTTGTGACAGACTCTTAACATAAATGTTAACACTTCTAGTAGCTGGCTTGGGCAGGTGTTATTTGGTTCTGGTGTTCGGAGATTACAAACCTTACCATACGTCTGTCTGCCTGTCTGTCCGTCCGTCCGTCCGCCCGCCCGCCCGCCCGCCCGTCCGTCCGTCTGTCCGAGGAGGAGGAGATTTGAAGTTCCTGGTAGTGAATTGTCTGATCTGTTGTGTTGGCGGTGCTGTGTGAGCTTCTCCTAATTTAGGTTGACAGACAAGAGGATTGGGCTGTGAAGAGATAAGAGACAATAGCAGGGTTTACTGGAAACATGCCACACAAAATATCATTTCTAGATTGAATGCCCTCTTTTTGTGGACATTCAAACAATATGTTTATTGCATTAGCTGTATCCCTGTTATAAATGCAGTATAATGTATAGTAAAATCAGTTAGAAATGTTATGAAAAAAATAGCAACTCTGCGATGGCGTTGACAGAGAGGGCTGCCTCGCTTCTAATCCTTAGGAAACGTTGCAGTAAATAGTTTTTTGATGTATTTTTTCTTACTTTGTTAGCCCATAAAATCTTAAGTGCCATTACATACAGCTGGGAAGAACTATTGGATATCAGAGCGGCATTACAGTTTTTCTCAGTCGCTTTGGTTCATTTTTCACATCATCCCTAACATGTGCAAAATAATAAGTGCATTTCTCAGAACAATTTGTACAAACTGCAATATACAATATATGTGTTTCTAAAGCTAGTCAGTCACAAAAAATCCTTAGTACATCTCTCAAAAGTAAATATTCATGCCAATGATCATGTCAGTGTCATCAGAATGATAAGTCATTGAGTCATTGTTCACGAACAAGGTCGTCAAAATGTTTAGGCATGTTGTCAATGGAACTGTGTACTTTGACAGTATTACCTGATGTAAACTTAGGCTACAGTTTGGATGACAGTTACTGTATTGAAAATGCACAAGGCTGCACTTCTATGGCATATATCAATTTCAACAGTACTATTTACATATTACTGTATGTGGGTTATTGATTGAAAGAGACTGGACAACCCAAGGAGCACAAAGGAAAAAAAACCTAAATTAGAAAGAAACACAGGAAACCACCCCTAAGGCACAACTTTGCCCACAGCACTGTTCTAGTGCTGTCTCTACACATCCAGACGTTCCTGTCTGTCGGCCCACATATTCTCATCCACATCACACCGGATATTTTCCCTTCCAATGCAACGTGGAAAGAATCTTTTGGAATGCCTTATCCATCCTCTGCAGGCGTCTACTGTGATGTCCTCACATGCTGCATCCATTGCAGCCAGCAGGGTCATCTGTGTGTGTGGCTGACGATCGTACACCTTCCACCTCCATGCTGAAAAGAACTCCTCAATTGGGTTAAGGAATGGTGAATAAGGTGGGAGGAATTCTATGAGCATCCTCTGGTGGGTCACAAACCATTGCCTTATGATGTTTGATCGATGGAAACTCACATTATCACAAATGACCACATACTTTGGCAAATCCTCTCTAAACAGACCCCTCTCATCATCAGGGATGAGAGCCCTGTAGAGAGTCTCTAAAAAGTTGAGTAGATGCTGGGTGTTGTATGGCCCTATAAGGGGGATATGGGTTAGGACACCATGCTCTGAAATAGCAGCACACATGGTGATATTTCCTCCCCATTGGCCTGGCAAATCCACAGTAGCTCTGTGACCGATGATATTCCCACCCCGCCTTCTGCATTTGGTCAGGTTGAAGCCAGCCTCATCCACGTATACAAAGTTGTGAGAGGGTTCACTTGGTTCCAACTCCATTATACACTATATCCCAGAACACACAGTTGAATTTGTTTTGGTAAGGAAGAGTGACATAAAATGTGCATATATTGCATGTTCCTTCCACAGCAATGGAAATGTGTGCAGTTTATGCTTACTGTACTATGTATCACTATAAAATGTTGCTGTAAAGTAGTTACATAGATATATGTTTTACCTGTACATACTGGTACCGTAGCTCCTTAAGTCTGTCCTCATTCCTTTGGAATGGTACACGGTACAGCTGTTTCATACTCATCTGGTTTCTATGCAGCACCCTGTCGATGGTTGAGATGCTAACCGTATGGATGTTTTCAAAGACATCGTTGTCTTCTATAATGGTCCTTTGTATTTCCCTGAGTCTCATGGCATTGTTTGCTCGAACCATGGTGCAAATAGCCTCCTCCTGTTGAGGTGTGAAAAGGCGTCCTCTGCCACCGGTTTGAGGTAATCTTGCAGTCCTATGTGGGGAAAAATGCAGTGATGCATCGCACACTTTCACAAAGACAAAAATTATGCGAACACACATTTTACTGTAAAACATACAGGTGGGTGCATGTAAGGTGCAGTATGTATCTGTATAGAGTATATTTCTGTATGCTGTGAAATACAAGTGGACTACTGTAATATGAAGCATTGTAGGAAGTATACAGTATACTGCTTATGTACAGTAACTGTGCACTGTACATTGGTGGACATACCTGTTCTCTCTTTGAAACGTTTGAACTATTGAGGACACGGTTGATCTCCCAATATTCGGCTGCACCCTTCGACCCGCCTCAGCCATTGTAAGGCCATGATTGACAACATGGTCTACAATAGTGGCCCTTATGTCATCAGATATGGCCTATGTCCTCTTCTGCCTCTTCCTCTGTTTTGCCTTCCACCACGCATCCTTGCTCCTCTTCTTCCTCCTCTTGGCTGTTGACCCTGTTCATTTCCTGGTCCATCCATTATTGGAAAATTGCAACTCTGTGTTGTGGTCTGTCTATATATGCTTGCCAATTGATTCTTCATGAGATGCACCTTTGAGCAATTTAGACAACTGGTTGATTGTTGGTTGAACTAACACTTTACATTCCTTCATGAGTGAGGGTCAATTTCACCTGCACCATTCATCAATTCACGTTTTTGTACAAAAGGTCTAATAGAAATGTGTAAAACTATGCTTGACAGTTTGTGACAAATAGTTCAACAATTTTGCATGTAATGGCTTATGCAAGGAACTAATGCCTAGATGTTTTGAGGGGTAAGACTATTCAACAGAGAACCATCTACTATATTTTGATCAACATGACATGAGCAATTGAAAATGTGGAAAAAAGCTGACACTTGTACATTATCAATTGCAATATGTACAAAAGCAATTGCAATTTGTTCAAAGGAATAAGAAATTGCTTTAATGATGTGCACAAGTGACTAGATGATTTGGAATTTGTACAAGTAGTATCAAGAATGGCACTTTTGATCTAAGAAATGCACCAAAGCGACTGAGAAAAACTGTAACTTAACAGCACTACGACCAGGAATATGACTTTCCCGAAGCGGATCCTTTGTCCGCACCACCCAGGGCATATGAACTGATTCCAGTGGCCAACCCAAAACAACGCCGCTGGTGGAGAGCGAGTCGGAGCGGTCTTCTAGTCAGACTTCGGAGGCGCGCACACCCCCCACCGCTTCCAAGTATATTACTCGCTAATGTCCATCCCTAAATAACAAAGTTGATGAAATCAGGGCAAGGGTTGCTTTCCAGAGAGACATCAGGGATTGTAACATACTCAGTTTCACGGAAACATGTCTCTCTGGGGATATGCTGTCGGAGTCGGTACAGCCACCTGAATTCTCAGTGCATCGCACCGACAGCAATAAACATCTCTACGGGAAGAAGAAGGATGGGGGTGTATGTTTCATGATTAACGACTCATTGTGTAATTGTAACAACATACAAGAACTCAAGTCCTTTTGTTCACCTGACCTAGAATTCCTCACAATCAAATGCCGACCGTATTATTTCCCAAGAGAATTCTCTTCAGTTATTGTCACAGCCATGTATATCAAATCAAATCAAATCAAATTGTATTTCTCACATGTGCCGAATACAACAGGTATTCCTTACTGTCACGACTTCAGCCGAAGTCGGGTCCTCTCCTTGTTTGGGCGGCGCTCGGCATCGCCGGTCTACTAGCCATCGCCGATCCACTTTTCATTTTCCATTTGTTTTGTCTTGTTTTCTACACACCTGTTTTTCATTCCCCTAATTATTGTTCATGTATTTAACCCTCTATTTCCCCCATGGTGTTGTGCGGGATTGTTTTATGTCATGTTCGGTAATGTTGATGACTGGTTATTTCGACGGGTGCTGTTTTTTGCCCGTGCGTAAAAGTTGATGTTCGTGTGTTTGGGTTTGGGCAAGTGTAGTGTTTTACCTTGCAACATTCATTATTCTGAGTAAAGTTACGTTGCTCCCAATTCTCTGCTCTCCTGCGCCTGACTGCATAAACCAGCTACACCCACCATTATGACACTTACAGTGAAATGCTTATTTACAAGCCCTAACCAACAATGCAGTTAAAAAATATATATAAAATACCTTACAAAAAAGAAAAAAAAGAAATACAAGTAACAAATAATGAAAGAGCAGCAGTAAAATAACAATAGCGAGGCTACATACAAGGGGTACCAGTACAGAGTCACTGTGCAGGGGCACCGGTTAGTCGAGGTAATTGAGGTAATATGTACATGTACAGTGCAAGTCGGAAATTTACATACACTTAGGTTGGAGTCATTAAAACTTGTTTTTCAAACACTCCACAAATTTCTTGTTAACAAACTATAGCTTTGGGAAGTTGGATAGGACATCTACTTTGTGCATGAAAAAAGTAATTTTTCCAACAATTGTTTACAGAGAGATTATTTCACTTATAATTCACTCTATCACAATTCCAGTGGGTCAGAAGTTTACATACACTAAGTTGACTGTGCCTTTAAACAGCTTGGAAAATTCCAGAAAATGTTGTCATGGCTTTAAAAGCTTCTGATAGGCTAAATTACATAATTTGAGTCAATTAGAGGTATACCTGTGGATGTATGTCAATGCCTATTTTCAAACTCAGTGCCTCATTCTTTGACATCATGGGAAAAAAAGGTTTGGTTCATCTTTGGGGGCAATTTCCAAACACCTGAAGGTCCCACGTTCATCTGTACAAACAATAGTACCAAGTATAAACACCATGGGACCACGCAGCCGTCATACCGCTCAGGAAGGAGACGCATTCTGTCTCCTAGAGATGAATGTACTTTGGTGCGAAAAGTGCAAATCAATCCCAGAACAACAGCAAAGGACCTTGTGAAGATGCTGGATGAAAACAGGTACAAAAGTATCTATATCCACAGTAAAACGAATCCTATATCGACATAACCTGAAAGGCCGCTCAGCAAGGAAGAAGCCACTGCTCCAAAACCGCCATAAAAAAGCCAGACTACGATTTGCAACTGCACATGGGGACAAAGATCGTACTTTCTGGAGAAATGTCCTCTGGTCTGATGAAACAAAAATAGAACTGTTTGGCCATAATGACCATCGTTATGTTTGGAGGAAAAAGGGGGAGGCTTGCAAGCCGAACACCACCCCAACCATCAAGCAGCATCATGTTGTGGGGGTGCTTTGCTGCAGGAGGGACTGGTGCACTTCACAAAATAGATGGCATCATGTGGGAGGAAAATGATGTGGATATATTGAAGCAACATCTCAAGACATCATTTAGGAAGTTAAAGCTGGGTCTCAAATGGGTATTCCAAAAGGACAATGACCCCAAGAATACTTCCAAAGTTGTGGCAAAATGGCTTAAGGACAACAAAGTCAAGGCATTGGAGTGGCCATCACAAAGCCCTGACCTCAATCCCATAGAACATTTGTGGGCAGAACTGAAAAAGCATGTGCGAGCAAGGAGGCCTACAAACCTGACTCAGTTGCACCAGCTCTGTCAGGAGGAATGGGCAAATGTTCACCCAACTTATTGTGGGAAGCTTGTGGAAGGCTACCCGCAATGTTTGATCCAAGTTAACCAATTTAAAGTCAATGCTACCAAATACTAATTGAGTGCATGTAAACTTCTGACCCACTGGGAATGTGATGAAAGATATAAAAGCTGAAATAAATCATTCTCTCTACTATTATTCTAACATTTCACATTTTTAAAATAAAGTGGTGATCCTAACTGACCTAAGACAGGGAATTTTTACTAGGATTAAATGTCAGAAATTGTGAAAAACTGAGTTTAAATGTATTTGGCTAAGGTGTATGTAAACTTCCGACTTCAACTGTAGGTAAAGTGACTGTTGCATAGATAATAACAGAGAGTAGCAGCGGTGTAAAAGAGGAGGGGGGGTGGCAATGCAAATAGTATGGGTTGCCATTTGATTAGATGTTTGGGAGTCTTATGGCTTGGGTGTAGAAGCTGTTTAGAAGCCTCTTGGACCTAGAGTTAGCGCTCCGGTACCGCTTGCCATGCGGTAGCAGAGAGAACATTCTATGACTAGGGTGGCTGGAGTCTTTGGCAATTTTTAGGGCCTTCCTCTGACACCACCTGGTATAGAGGTCCTGGATGGCAGGAAGTGCTGGGCCGATGTACTTGCCATATGCATTACCCTCTGTAGTGCCTTGTGGTTGGAGGCCGAGCAGTTGGCATACCTGGCAGTGGTGCAACCAGTCAGGATGCTCTCGATGGTGCAGCTGAAGAACCTTTTGAGGATCTGAGGACCCATGTCAAATCTTTTCAGTCTCCTGAGGGGGAATAGGTTTTGTCGTGCCCTCTTCACGACTGTCTTGGTGTGCTTGGACCATGTTAGTTTGTTGGTGATGTGGACACCAAGGAACTTGAAGCTCTCAACCTGCTCCATTACAGTCCCATCGATGAGAATGGAGGCGTCTTCGGTCCTCCTTTTCCTGTAGTCCACAATCATCTCCTTTGTCTTGATCACATTGAGGGAGAGGTTTCTGTCCGGGCACCACATGGCCAGGTCTCTGACCTCCTCTCTATAGGCTGTCTCGTCGTTGTCGGTGATCAGGCCTACCACTGTTGTGTCATCTGCAAACTTAATGATGGTGTTGGAGTTGTGCTTGGCCGCGCATTCATGAGTGAACAAGGAGTACAGGAGGGGACTGAGCACACACCCCTGAGGGGCCCCCGTGTTGAGGATCAGCATGGCGGATGTGTTGTTACCTACCCTTAACACCTGGAGGCGGCCCATCAGGAAGTCCAGGATCCAGTTGCAGAGGGAGGTGTTTTGTCCCAGGGTCCTTAGCTTAGTGATGAGCTTTGAGGGCATGTTGAACGCTGAGCTGTAGTTAATGAATAGCATTCTCACATATGTGTTCTTTTTGTCTAGGTGGGAAAGGGCAGTGTGGAGTGCAATAGAGATTGCATCATCTTTGGATCTGTTAGGGTGGTATGCAAATTGGAGTGGGTCTCGGGTTTCTGGGATAATGGTGTTGATGTGAGCCATGACCAGCCTTCCAAAGCACTCCATGGCTACGGACGTGAGTGCTACGGGTCGGTAGTCATTTAGGCAGGTTACCTTAGTGTTCTTGGGCACAGGGACTATGGTGGCCTGCTTGAAACATATTGGTATTACAGACTCAGACAGGGAGAGATTGAAAATGTCAGTGAAGACACTTGCCAGTTGGTCAGCGCGTGTTCGGGGTACAGGTCCTGGTAATCCGTCTGGCCCTGTGGCCTTATGAATGTTGACCTGTTTAAAGGTCTTATTCACATCAGCTGCGGAGAGCATGATCACACAGTTGTCCAGAACAGCTAATGCTCTCATGCATGTTTCAGTGTTACTTGCCTCAAAGCGAGCTTTGAAGTAATTTAGCTCGTCTGATAGGTTCGTGTCACTGTGCAGCTCTCGGGCTGGGCTTCCCTTTGTAGTCTGTAATAGTTTGCAAGCCCTGCCACATCCAATGAGCGATACCACGACGGCCCTCAAGGAACTTCACTGAACTTTACTGGACTTGATGCAAACTGGAAAACATACATCCTGAGGCTGCATTTATTGTAGCTGGGGATTTTAACAAAGCCAATTTGAGGAAAAGGCTACCTAAATTCTATCAGCATATCGACTGTAGCACTAGCGCTGGAAAAACACTGGGCCATTGTTACTATATACAAACACTGGACCATTGTTACTCTAACTCCTATAGGAAGAAACTAAAACAGGAAGTACCCGTGCCAAGGACTATTCAACGCTGGTTTGACCAATCGGAAACCACGATTGTTTTGATCACGTGGACTGGAATATGTTCCGGTGTCGTGACGTTGTATTAGTTAATGTGACGACTGTTGCTCATCGAATGATTAACGGTTTATAATTACGTGATTAAATGAATTAAGCAATGAATCAAGCAATTATTAACTCATTAACCTGGGGCACCATGGGAACATTGTTTTGATTGAGTTTCTATTTCCCAAATTAACTCAAAGGATATCAGAATATCGATTACAACAGTCGCTAAATTAATCAATTTCCTCTACAGTCTCATAATCTGAAAGTCGTATAATCCGGGAATCTGCACGGACCCGGGCTTTACCACTGAATTTACCACACCAATCTTAGTTGATTATTTATTTACTAGCAAGCTAAAATGATGATAAAAATGCACATACACAAAACACAGTCTAGCTATCGATTAGGACTTAGTATAACGGGCCAACACACTATGGCGCTTGTTACCCAAAATGGGGATTTTAAAGAGAGAGAAATAAAGGAAGTACACGAGAGAAATATACATTTGGGTTCATTTGTCAGCCATGCTTATTTAAAATTAGCCTTGCCCCGAACTGCCGCTCTTATGGGTCAGAATATAATGATGTAATTACGTGTTGTAGTTCTCAGGTGGGAAGCTCCGCGTGGGTCGTTTAGGCTTCTAAATGACGCAGTTCTCCTCCGGCGCAACTCTCTGGTTGTCCTCACGATGTCAGTGTCCTTCTTGGCTAAGTGGTCTGATCCTCACCCTTGATCGGAAAGGGGTCTTCTGAGGACAGACAGCTCTGTAGCTCAGAGCTCACAGCTTCGGCTCGAATGGTGTCGATACCACGATTCAATGGAGAGTGGAGGCTGGGTGGTTCGGCTTGAATTCACCCGCTTAGACACAGCTACTCGTCCGTAGCTCGTGTAGAAAAATATTTCTTTGTCTTCAACCTTGTGTTTCGTTTTGGGGTTCGTCGACTTTGTTAGACCTTGGCTGCAGCTTGGGGTCAATAGTCTACTATGTTAATTCTTCACTCTCCTGTCTTATACCCTCGGGTCAGAAGTGGGCGTAACAGCCTTTAGGGCGATTCTCTGGGCGGACCAAGTACATGGGGCAAGGCTTAGATTTGGCTAAAAATCTGATTTTAGACACTAACTTCACATTTCATCTTTATCAAAACATTCTGTTTGATTTGGATATTTTCCAAACAGCGTACAATGTATAAACATCAGGCATATACTGGGAAAACTCTTAAAGGTACAATGTTTTCATAATAACGTCATCTCTTAACCTTTAAAAACAAATACCAAAGTTACATACATTTTAATATTCCACTTTTCGTCATAACCACCATTGTGGCTGACGGAAACCATTGTTCCAAAGTTCCTTTATTGCATGTTTAAGGTTCTGAGGCCAGTTCTCCATTGTTAGGACAAAGGAATTTCTCTGTATTATGGGCATGAGGTGTCATAAAACCCCCACATCTTCAGACCCCTAGATCTCTCCTCCTCTGTTGGGGGTTTGGGAGATAATCTGTAGGGTGGTGGTCTCCTGTACCCTGACCTGATCAGGACAGTCATGACAGTCCCCCTCTGGTAGGTTCAACTTGGAATGATTCTGCATGTTGCAACCCACCATAAGAATGACCATCGGATGTCCTGGTCTGTGGATCATCAGAGCAGCCCCCCCCCTTTTAGTGGTTCCCCCTGGTAGGCTTTCCGCAAGCTGTGGATCACCACCAGAATGGATCAAGGAGGTCTGGCAGTGGCTCTGTGTTCCGGCCCGTCGTCCGGTTATCCCGGTTAGTGGACCTAGGCAGTAACTTGGCAGACGTTAATAACGCACAACACTCAGGCAATACATCATTACATTTCCTCCCCAAAGGAGCGGTGTCTTGGCTCTAAGGCTTCCTAAGTGTCAAAGGTAATGAAACGAAAAATTGGAATAAAAACATAAAAGTATACAAAATATGTCTACCACACCTTAATCATCTAATATGGACTATGTTCTATATATGTCCAAGGCCTTGGCTAAATAGCTCTATCATGGCATTGTCTCTAATGTCATGTCTAGGTTGATCCTACTTGCAGGTGGGTAGTTAAGGCACTTGGAAAAACTTGGCCCCTGAAGGCCAAGCTTACATTAGGGACATTACTGGGCTGACCTAGCGAGTTCGGGAGAGGAGGCTGGGACTGGGCCCTGTAAGAGGGTTTCCGGATCCATTGCCACCTTTCCAAAAATCGGGATCGCTTCCGTCCCACGGGTGATCCTAGTATAAGACCTCATTAGGTCTTCCATTGCACGTGTGCGCCTGTGTACGTAGTAGGTGCACACGCCAAGGGAAATGAGACCAAGGATCATGGTAACAGTCAGGATACTGTCCGGCACCGTCGAAGAGCGGGCGACAGACCAATCTTTTGGTCTGTAGTCAGTCGGGTCGACTAACAGTGCCTCATCCAGTACACTAAGATCGACAGTCATGGGTCCCTCGTACTGGATTTGGTATTGAATGGCTTGTGGTAACTCAAGGGAACGTTTAGCAAAAGCGTCCGGCATTTCAATCTCTGTGTCTATCCGGTCGTCGGGAAGGTGGTATAGAGCGAGGTCGTCTACGTGAATAATCGCCCCCTCTGGTACCGTAACAAAAACAGTCTGGTTGGGGAGGTTTAATTGGGTGATGGAGTCATGGCGTTCGTAAGTCATAGTGGCGGACGCGAACGGTGTGTTGACCAACCATCGGTTCCCTACCACCTCCACTTGTGTGGTGGTGGCCCCATCCCTGGCTGTTAGTTTGGCTCTACAGCGTTCTTCGCTGGTGATAGCTTTAATACCACAAAGACGCTCAGTGTTATCCCTGACAAATGGTTTGCTAGGACAAAGGTAGTGGACATCTTTGGTTAGAGTACACATTAGCAGGTTAGGGGTGAGATAGAAATCTGGGTTGTTTTCCTGGTAAGCTACAACTGGGGGCGTGGCAATCTTTACGTGGGTACTGTCGCGCCAAAATCCTACATTGAGAACCGTTTTCAATCTATAGATATTCTCCAGTTCAACAACCGGCAGCGTCAGTAGAAAACCCACTTCATTACGATCAACATCAACGTGTATTGGGATGGCCGACCCCAGACTATAGGCCAAATGTGATTGTAACGGCCTTAGTGTGGTTGAAGTAGCTGAGGTCAATATGTCGTGCACCATTGAGAGGGGCACTAGATATGAGGGGATTCTATTCATGGCCAAGTGGTCCATAGAAGAGCTAACTTCACGGAGAAAATCCTCCAGTAACAATCGAACCAATTGGACATGGGCATAGTCATGGTTCATGACCTCTGCTAGCTTTCCTACAGACAGGATAGTTTTGTTCAGGAGAGTAGCGTGTGTGTTGACCACCAGAATAGTGTCCTGGAGAGACTTTCCCACATGTTGCAACCTAAGGGCCTGTGCCTTCATCTGCTGCTGGATAAGTGGCATCTCTTCAGTAATCTCCCTAACATTCCTCTTGACTGTGGCTAGACTGACTGCGTTGACGGCAGTGGTACCTAGGGCAAATAGTGACCCTACGGCTGCCCCTATCGATAGTAGCGCCCCGACGAATCGTTTTTCTCGCCTGGGCTCAGCTAGTTCTGACTGGGTTACTGTGAACTTTTGGAGTTGGGCCAACATATGGGCAGTGTCTAGCTGGGCGTGCTTAATTGCCTGGCTGGTCCAGTCAGCCCCGGCCCAACTCAAATGCGCCGCAGGTGGAATGTGTTGGCGGTACACATTCTCTGCATCTAGGCGGACATATACCCTCTGCGTGTGTACTCTGCAGTTAGTTATGAGGAGTCCTGGATCGTCGCGGAGAACGATTCCCGTAGGGGGTCCGTTCGTGATTACGTCTGCTGGGTTGGTTTTGACCAGGGCGCAGAGTGTCAGGATCATCCAAAGGAACTCCATCCTACAGAAACGCATAATCAGAGATTGTTGGATTATTTCAGTTATTTGTATTCGTAAACAAAAATTGTTTTGACAACTATTTTTTTCTGTTTTTCTTATTTTTAATCAGTACAGCGCAGGACGATATCACTAGTGACAACAGATGTATATCTGGTAGCTGGGAAGAGAATAAAAGATATTAGGTGCAACGTACTGGTCTCCTGGAAGGGATCAGCTGAGGGTACTTAAGAATTTTCTTAGTACCTCTGGTTTTTTTGCTAGGGTTTTTATCTATTCGGTGCTGGCTAGCACCCCTTCTATTCCCATGGGGGGAGTGTACAACTTGATTTGGTTCCGGTGGACCCACTTTAATGTGGCGGTTTGTCGACCTTTGCTGATTTTGATCTGGTAAGCTACAGGTGATAGCTTCACCACAATCTCGTGTGGCCCCGTCCAGTGGGGCAGGAACTTTGTTGCGACGCCTGCGGGTTTGGTGTATATGTAGTACCACACCTTATCTCCGACCTCGAACATCTGGTGTGAGGCTTTTTTGTCGTAATAGGTCTTGTCACCTTCTGCACTTCTTTCCAATTGTCCTTGAGCGTACGCAAAGGTAGTCTGGAGATGGTTCCGCAAGTCGGTCACGTATTGGTGAGCCGTGTAGGCGGTGGCTGCGGCGACATCTCCCGGTTGGTACAGGAGATGCAGTGGAAGGGTCATTTGCCGGCCCGTCATCATCTCAAAGGGTGTCATTCCCGTAGACCTGTTGCGTGTGGCTCTGATTGCCATCAGTACCAATGGGAGTTTGAGGTCCCAATCTTTGTGGTTGGCTGCCACATATTTCCTCAAGATTCTGACAATTGATTGGTTGCTCCTTTCTACCCCCCCCCGAGCTCCTAGGGTGGTACGCGATGTGGAGTTTAGCTTTGACTCCCAGGAGCTTCCACAGTTCGGTCATTACAGCTGCCGAAAAGTGGGTTCCTCTGTCGCTGTCCACGGTTTCTCCTGGCAGGCCGAAACGACTGAAAACGTGGTTTAGCAAAAGAACGGCAGTGGTTTCCGCTGTGTCATTGGTCGCCGGCAGGCACTCCACCCACTTTGTGAATGCGCAAGTCACTGTGAGGAGGTACTTGTTGCCTCTGGCAGACCTGGCAACTGGGCCGACCCAGTCGATCTGGATCGAGCTCCAGGGGTAAGACACACCCTTGCGTTGCAGGGGTGCTCTGTGAAGTGGCTTGGTGGGTTGAAACTGGCAGCAAACTAGACACCCCCTCACGTATCGTGCCACGTCTTGTTCCATGTGAGGCCAGTGGGCCACCTGTCACAATGTTTCACATGTAGCCTTGACCCCCCTATGGCCTCCACATGGCTCGTCGTGGGCATGAGCTATCATTATCCCCCTCTGTGTTTTAGGAACCACCCACCTTCGAGCGGTGTCGGTTTCTGAAACATACACCAATAGGTCATCTACAAGTGTGAGGTGCTGTTTAGTTGCGTACAGCGAACGCAAGTCGTGTGAACCTGCCAAAGCCAGTTCGGACACTGGGTGGTTGACAGGATCCGACAGGAATGCCATCAAAGTGGCGAGGGACTCATCTTGGTGTTGCATTGCTACCAGGTCGCCATTCATGAATGAATGCGTTAGCAACACATTATGTTTGTGCGACGACGTTTTCCGTGGTGCTACATGGCTACGCGTTACCGCAGACACCATAGCTTCCTCAGTGGGTTTTTCGTCTCGAGCAGCAAACACCCAAGGGGTGCCGTGAATTGCACCAGATTTCGCCATGCTGTCAGCATGGTCGTTGCCAAGTTTGTCACGACCAGGTGATTTGGAGTGTCCCTTGACTTTCTTCCAATACACCTGTATGTCGTGTTTGGTGATGAGATCATCACAAGCTAGAATGAGCTCTTTGTTTTTCACCTCTTTACCACTTGAAGTAGTCATGTGCTTTTGTTTCCAAAACGGCAAGTGGCATAAGAAGGTGAGTCTCGCGTAGTTAGAGTCGGTGCAGATCGCCAGTTCTGCCAATCCGTGTTTCACCGCTGTTTGCAGGGTGATCAGCACGCCAGCCACTTCTGCAAACTGGCTGGTCTTGTTGCCAAGCTGAAATTGAAGTGGTTTGCACGGAATGTCGTTGTGCCATACCAATCCCACCCCAGCTTGCAAGTGGTCTAGATGGCGGTAAGAACAGCCATCTACAAATGCCATCGGCATGTCGAGACACACGTTCTCTTCGAAATAGTGATGGTTCGAAGGCAATGGCGGAGCGATGTCACGCGGGGGTGGTCCGGAGTCGGTTTCATCGTCACCACAGTGTTGACACACCGCCAAAGCACTGCCCAAAGGCAGGTTCTTTGCTTTTGCGTAGTTGATTACTACATCATGGCTCTGCAGCGTCATGAGCCAAGCCGCTATCCTGCTGTTGTGTACAGCACCCTCACGGATTCGTTGGCTTTTCAGAAAAGTCACAGGCTGGTGACATGTTTCTATGATCACCTTTTGTCCGCCGACATAACTGGTGAAGTGTTTGATCGCCCAGACTGTCGACAGCAGCGCTTTTTCGCAGTCTGAGTATTTGTGTTCGGCGGGGTTGAGTGTTTTGCTCGCGTAAGCAACCACACGTTTGTCTTGGTCGTATTTTTGGTACAACCCAGCGCTAAGGCAGTGCTCTGAGAAACCGACTTCCAAAAAGAATGTCTTGTCTTTGTTGGGGTATACCAGGCAGGGTGCCTCGCAAAGCAGGTTTTTCAAGGAAGCCACCGCTTCGTTGTGAGTGACATCCCAAACGAATGGGGTGTCTTTCTGAAGAAGGTGAGTCAACGGTTTTGACAAGTCGGCGTAGTTTTCGATGAATTGACGGGAGTAATTACATACTCCCAAGAAGCTGCGCACCTCGTGAAGGTTTGTAGGTGTTTTGATGTTGCGGACTGCTTGGATTCGGTTAGACTGTGGCAGGATGCCCTCGGCACCCACCAGAAGCCCAACGTAGTTTACCTTGGTCCTGCACCATTGCCCTTTCATGATGGCCAACTTAGCCCCTGCAGTCCCGAGTTGGGTGAGAACGTGGTCCATTTCATTGAGGTGATGTGACCAAGTCTCACTTCTCATGAGAACGTCGTCCACGTAAATTATCGTCCCCCTAGAGGCTGCGTCTGGCATCGCCTTGTGCAGGAAGATGTTGAACTCTGAGGGGGAGTTCGCATACCCGAATGGGCAACGATTGAACGTGAAGAGCTTGTTCGAGAAAGAGAAAGCCAACTTGTGTTGGTCACGCGGGTCGACTGTCATGGTCCAGAAACCATTTGCCACGTCGACTGTGGAGAAGTACTTGGCGTTTGCCACCTTTGGCAACTCTTGGTCGAGCTGTGTCATTGGCCAACGAGACAACGGAACCAGTTTGTTGAGTTGTCTATAGTCAATGGTAAGACGCCATTTACCCGTTGGTTTCAGAACGGGCCACACGGGAGCGCTGTACGTACTGTTACATTCCCTGATTATCCGTTTAGCTAATAAGGAATCGATAATCTCTTGTACTGCTGCGTATGCTGCGAGCGGGATTTTGTATTGTCTAACGAACGTAGGAGTTGCTCCGGGTGGCGTAGGAATACGCACCACATGGATACCCGTAACCCCGCAATCCAGTGAGTCTGTCGACCAGATCTCACTGTGTTTGTTAAACAATTCTCTCAACTGATGGCGTTCAGTGTCATTGACAAGTGCATCAGCCTCCGACAGTAGTTGTATTACCTGTGCATGGAAACCAGGATATGGTTCGGCGACATTGTACAGGTCTTCATCGGGTGGTGACGGCATGTCACTTTTGGAAGAGTCATCGGTTGTTACCTCACAAGAGTGTACTTCGCATGCAGGAGGAGACGCAATATCATCCTCCGTGACGATGGAGTATATTAACTGGTTGCTGTCAGGATCGACATCCAGCCGGAATGCCGATGTGACGTCCAGTGGCAATACGGGAGTTAGTGCTATTGCTTTTGACTGACAAGTAAACAGCGTACCTCCCTCGCCATCTAGGTCTAGGGAGGACGGAAGAGGCCCAATCACAGGAACAACTAGTTCAAAATCATGGAAGGCGTAATCGATCAATGTTCCTAGCTGAGTGTGCCGAGGAATGGAAATATCCGCTTGAGTCAGATTTTGTACCAGGAGGTAAGTGGATCTAGCGGTTAGTTCCAACAGTGGGTTACCATTGATAGTTAGCCCCAAGTCGAATAGTTTTGGAGAGGGTTGGAAGAACGCAGTGGTGCCTTCCATCCGGTATCCGGGCGCCAGGTTCAGTCTTACAGAAACCTCTGTGGTTCTTGCCGGTATCAACATGGCGGACTCAGTTATCGTCTTGCAAGCTTCAGGAATAGTCTGCCCGGAAGCCATTCGCACCGGGTCGAAAGACAAGGCATGTTGGTTTGGCTGCGCCAAAGACCAAAGAACTTGGTGTATGGTATCAAGTTTAACACCCAATCTTACCAAAATGTCCGCTCCCACATAGACTGTATGTGGGAGGTCCGCGACAACCAGTAGGTAGTGGGATAATTCCTTGGTTCCAATGCGGATCGATAGCGCACACACCCCTATTGCGGTGAGTGTTGTCTGGGGAGTCGTTCCCAGTGGAAATCTAAACGTTTTCGGCACAAGGGGATGGCAGTTAGCCGTTTTCGAAATTTCGTTGAACATTTCCAAACTGATTGCTGATTTTTCTGACCAGGTGGCCAGCCTGGTATCCTCAGCCATAGTGCCGTTTAGGCACACGCCCCCTATCAGAGGAGGGCGGTAAGTGTCGGCTGGTGAATCACCCAAGCCGCACAAGAAAACCACATGTTCGGTTAAGTTCCGAGTCGAACTCACATTGTCCTTTGCCACAAATGGCGGGCTCATGGCCAAGTTCACAGGGTTTGCGTCAGATGCTGACGTCGGACCCACATCGTTGCACAATGTATGGCAGGTAGCCTTGGAAGAATGTGGCGAAGTCAACGGAGTTGGCATAGGTATCTGTGACCAGATTTGATTGGTTTTCCAATCCATTAGTGGTACCAAACGGTCAATTAAATCACTCCCAATCAGCATTCGTTCGATTTCGATGCTAGTCACATACACGGGGTGTATCAGTGACACGCTTTCGAAGTTGAGTTTAAGTAGGAGACGTTTGGTTAGGGGCGAGGTAGCTTGAGTGAAACCTCGAAGATTCGTATCGCAATGTTCCGTTTTCAACCAACGTTTTGTTGGGTCCACTGCCCTTTTTAGTTCATCCAGCAAGGTTTCGGATATGAGGGAAATTGTTGAACCCGAATCTATCAGAGCGTGACAGGTCACACAGTCCTCCAGGACTGTTCTAAGGTATGGCCTGTTCGAGTTGGTTTTTCTCGTCATATCCCCAACAAAATGGAGTGGGTTGGGAGAACGGAGCGGTTTGTAATCTGCGTCGATTTCCAAGACAGATAAGTTACCTACGTGACCCAGTGGGTCCTCTATCGGAATGGTAGAGGAATCATCTGTTACAAAGCTGCTTATCTCGTGCATCTCCACCTCCGTGTCCAAGTCTGTAGACAAAACCTGCGGGCTTGTGTCTAGAACGGGCGGTACCTGGACAGGGATTCGAGTGGGGGCGGGGGTAATGGAAATGTTTGCGTCCTCTTGAATTGCATGAATTTCGGCGGACTCGGTTTCCAACGATTTTACGCCTAGTCATGAGGATTTATCCTTGTCCTCTTTCTCAAATTTCTTACGATGCAGTACCTCTTTTATCAGAGCTTCTATATCATTTCGGTTAGCGTTTAAATCATTGTTGAACACTTTGTTGCCCTTGTTACGCTTGTTACCCTTGTGTCCTGACCCTTTGTGAGAGTTAGGCGGAGGGGCATGTCGGCTAGGTTGATCTCTACGGGACCTGTTAGATTGGGGACGTTCATCGTAGCTATTGTTACGGCGGTGGTTGTCGGGGTGGTGGTTACTTGGTAGCCACCCCCTTTGATCGTCCTCTTTTACAGCATATGTCCCTGATGCAGCCCCTTCTAATACGAGTGATGGTTCCCGCCTAAGCTCGAAAGTCGAGGTGTCCGGGCTCTTAGCCCGGCTTGCTTTTGATGCTTCAAAAGCGGTGCTTGCCAGCTCTCGGAGCGTCGAGATTGGCAACCCGACGTGGGCAGTAGGGCCCAAGTAGTTAATGAAGTTGGGAGACATGTTTGACAGAAAAAGTTGTTTGAACGGCAATAGGTCTTCCATTCCTGTTTCAGTGAGCATGCCAAAGTAAGCTGAACGAAGCCGGTGATAGTAGGCTTGTGGGTGTTCATTTCGAGCTTGTCTGATATTGTTAGCCAACGAACTATCGTGTTTGCGAGTCGCAGAACCACTGAATTCTATTTTCAAAACCGTGGCAAGTTTAGCATAGTCGTTTTGCACGTGTTGCTCTTGTAGACGGATGAACCTTGTCACGTGTCTGTTGGACGTTCGCTTCAAAAGATAGAGCCTGTCTGCATTCGTAGCGTTTGGATAGCCATCCAAGGCGTCCTCTATGTCTGCTAAGAATGTCTCAGTGTCGTTTGGCTTTCCCGGAACGGGGTCGAAGAGGCGGACGTTTTTGACGATTTTGTCAAGGCGATCCCCGCCAAGTGCGCGGGGAGCATCTGCACTCTCCCGTGGAGAATTGTCGGCCGAGAGGCCAAGAGGAAAAGTCAAGCTGTGGTTGTGTTGGCGAGGAGGCCCCAATTCACTGTGGGCCGAATGGCCAAGAGAAAGAGGCTGAAATCTCCTGTCATCTACATTCCCTCGTTCTCTTAGCTCCGGATGTGAGCTAGGTTGCTTGGATTGGTTGTCCCGCGATAGCGCGTGACTGTTCTGGAGTTCCTCCAGATGATACCTAAGGGTGGTGTTATGCTGCATCGCAGAGTCCACCTGGGAGTTGAGGGTGTTTATTTTCGACACGTAGGTGTCGCCCTTTTTTCGCTCGGCCTCATACTTATCTGTCATGGTTTGCAGGGAGAGGTCGCGAGTGTGGAGTGAGAGATCCAGTGATGCGATGTCCTCCTTTTGTTTAGAGGTCACATTTTCCAACTTTCTCACCTGGTCTTTCTCATCCTTCATTAAATCAGCGACTTCAATGAGTTCTGCTGTTTTGTCCTCCAACTTGGTCATTGTGTTCATTAACTGATCGTCTTTGGTCTGCAACTTTTGGAATAGAGCATTATTGCTTTGAGTGGTTTCATTCACAACTGTTTGTAGGGCATCAATTTGCTCGCCCCGTTTTCTAGCTAGCTCGTCCGATTCATCTAGTTTCGCGTGGACTTCATCGTATTTAGTTTTGGCTAAACCGAGTTGTTCTTTTAGAATATGGACTTGGTCAAGAGTTTGTTCGCGTTCTTTGTTATAAGTGTTAGACAGATCTTCCAATTTATCTGTTCTCACACACAGTTCCTCAGCTAGCAGTAGCTTATCTTTTTCGGCTTTCGATGCCAGCTCCCTGGTTCTCTCCACCTGTACCTTGAACTCCCCAGCTTCCTGCTTGTGCCTCTGCTGGGCACTGAGGTACTGGTGCACTGTCCATCTCTGCTGGTGGGCATAGTTGAGGGCTAAACTGGAGAGAACCTTCACAAGGCCTCCGCCTGATGGTCTATTTTGAAGAGCGTCTGTCGCAATGTCTGCATTTTTCTCGCTTATGGCATTGAAATCTAACATTTTCAGCCCCTCGGCATAGTTAGGATTTGCATCGTTGCTGAGGTCCGCGATCAATCTTTCCGTGGGTGAAGGTCCACTGATTAGAGGGGAAATGGGTGGAAACCCATCTGATGGATTGCTCATTATTATGATTGTCAGTTATTTCAATTTACGTAATGTTTGGGGTTTTTAGTTGGAGGCTGCAAACACGATTTAACTCAGTTTGTAAACGTCAGTGAATCATCAAGACTGGGTCAGTAATGTGAGTTGGTTATTACTGAACTTGCCAAAACAGGTTTAATTGATTAAATCGATTTTACTGATAAATCTAACCTGTATCGGCTATTTGGGAATTTTAATTTTAATTCACCTGAAAGAGTTGCTATCTCTAAGTTAACGTTGAAAAGTTTAACTATGTCTCATGGGTTAGTACACATTAGTTTGCGTATTATTCCAATAACCAACCTGGACGGTAGTGTAGCAATTTAATGTATATTAAATTGAACGAGACAATGATATCCAATCAGTTGAGACTGGTTAGATATCGTACAGCATAACCTGAATTATTTAAAAATAATTACTGGTGATTCTTCACCACCGGAGGTCACTGTTAACACAAGCTAAAATCGACAGGGTACCAGTGAAAATAGAATTTTACAATACTGTTAAAAAGTCTACCTAAACACCATTAAGCTGGTAAAACAGCTTTAATCTATTAATCAATTTGAATGATTAGTCAACCCCGTATAGCTAAAGGAATTAGCTTTAATTAACCTGAAGTAATTGCTATATCTAAGTTAACATTGAAAAGTTTAACTATGTCTCATTGGTTAGAACACATTAGTTTGCGTATTATTCCAATAACCAACCTGGACGGTAGTGTAGCAATTTAATGTATATTAAATTGAACGAGACAATGATATCCACTCAGTTGAGACTGGTTAGATATCGTACAGCATAACCTGAATTATTTAAAAATAATTACTGGTGATTCTTCACCACCGGAGGTCACTGTTAACACAAGCTAAAATCGACAGGGTACCAGTGAAAATAGAATTTTACAAAACTGTTAAAAAGTCTACCTAAACACCATTAAGCTGGTAAAACAGCTTTAATCTATTAATCAATTTGAATGATTAGTCAACCCCGTATAGGCTAAAGGAATTAGCTTTAATTAACCTGAAGTAATTGCTATATCTAAGTTAACATTGAAAAGTTTAACTATGTCTCATTGGTTAGAACACATTAGTTTGCGTATTATTCCAATAACCAACCTGGACGGTAGTGTAGCAATTTAATGTATATTAAATTGAACGAGACAATGATATCCACTCAGTTGAGACTGGTTAGATATCGTACAGCATAACCTGAATTATTTAAAAATAATTACTGGTGATTCTTCACCACCGGAGGTCACTGTTAACACAAGCTAAAATCGACAGGGTACCAGTGAAAATAGAATTTTACAAAACTGTTAAAAAGTCTACCTAAACACCATTAAGCTGGTAAAACAGCTTTAATCTATTAATCAATTTGAATGATTAGTCAACCCTGTATAGGCTAAAGGAATTAGCTTTAATTAACCAGAAATAGTTGCTATATCTAAGTTAACGTGGAACAGTTTAACCATGTCTCATTGGTTATGGCACATTCGTGTGTGTATTATTCCCATAACCAACCTGGAGAGGTAGTGTATCAATTTAATGTATGTATAAAATTGAACAAGACAATGATATCTAATCAGTTAAGACTGGTTTGATATCCTACAGCGTAACCTGATTTATTTCACGAAAAATGACTGGCGATTCTTCGCCAGAGGTTACGGATAGCCCAAGCTGAGGTCACACAGGATTCCCGTCTAACGCGGGAATTCACTATGAACAAAGAGGGAAAAAAAATGGCGGCTCCCCTTTGTTAGCTTAGCATCTGGCGCAAGGCTCAGCTTTCCTTGCGCGGGGTTTCCCCCTCGCCGCACAAGGGATGTTCCCTCCAACAAGGGAACGGGTTTACTTGGTGACGTCTCACGTTCAACCCTTAACCTCTCCCCGTTACCCAACGCGAGAGGTAGAGAGATAATAACTTCGCTTCGGTCAAACGAATATATCTACTCTAATTTCCGTAATGGCTGGCTCATATGTCCTCTGCTCTAGGAATTACTTATGACCGAGTCAGATCACTCCTGAAAGCGATCGACAGAAATAACACTACGTTAGGCCGAACTAGTATTATTTCTCAGAATGCCTGCATCGGCTGGTACATATGCCCTAGCTCGTAGCATTCAGTAGACCCCCTTCACACTGGCTTTGGTCAGATATACAACAGGGGTCGTTCTCTCCCGACCAGTATCTGGGTCAAATGGAACGACACACACACACTTCTCTCCCGCACTAGTCCTGCCTATAGCTATTAATGGAATGTATATATATTGCTACACAATTGATATGGAATAACACAACAGTGCGGCCTAGTCCTATCTTAGATTCCTCACAGGGGGCGCCATATGTCGTGACGTTGTATTAGTTAATGTGACGACTGTTGCTCATCGAATGATTAACGGTTTATAATTACGTGATTAAATGAATTAAGCAATGAATCAAGCAATTATTAACTCATTAACCTGGGGCACCATGGGAACATTGTTTTGATTGAGTTTCTATTTCCCAAATTAACTCAAAGGATATCAGAATATCGATTACAACAGTCGCTAAATTAATCAATTTCCTCTACAGTCTCATAATCTGAAAGTCGTATAATCCGGGAATCTGCACGGACCCGGGCTTTACCACTGAATTTACCACACCAATCTTAGTTGATTATTTATTTACTAGCAAGCTAAAATGATGATAAAAATGCACATACACAAAACACAGTCTAGCTATCGATTAGGACTTAGTATAACGGGCCAACACACTATGGCGCTTGTTACCCAAAATGGGGATTTTAAAGAGAGAGAAATAAAGGAAGTACACGAGAGAAATATACATTTGGGTTCATTTGTCAGCCATGCTTATTTAAAATTAGCCTTGCCCCGAACTGCCGCTCTTATGGGTCAGAATATAATGATGTAATTACGTGTTGTAGTTCTCAGGTGGGAAGCTCCGCGTGGGTCGTTTAGGCTTCTAAATGACGCAGTTCTCCTCCGGCGCAACTCTCTGGTTGTCCTCACGATGTCAGTGTCCTTCTTGGCTAAGTGGTCTGATCCTCACCCTTGATCGGAAAGGGGTCTTCTGAGGACAGACAGCTCTGTAGCTCAGAGCTCACAGCTTCGGCTCGAATGGTGTCGATACCACGATTCAATGGAGAGTGGAGGCTGGGTGGTTCGGCTTGAATTCACCCGCTTAGACACAGCTACTCGTCCGTAGCTCGTGTAGAAAAATATTTCTTTGTCTTCAACCTTGTGTTTCGTTTTGGGGTTCGTCGACTTTGTTAGACCTTGGCTGCAGCTTGGGGTCAATAGTCTACTATGTTAATTCTTCACTCTCCTGTCTTATACCCTCGGGTCAGAAGTGGGCGTAACAGCCTTTAGGGCGATTCTCTGGGCGGACCAAGTACAGGGGGCAAGGCTTAGATTTGGCTAAAAATCTGATTTTAGACACTAACTTCACATTTCATCTTTATCAAAACATTCTGTTTGATTTGGATATTTTCCAAACAGCGTACAATGTATAAACATCAGGCATATACTGGGAAAACTCTTAAAGGTACAATGTTTTCATAATAACGTCATCTCTTAACCTTTAAAAACAAATACCAAAGTTACATACATTTTAATATTCCACTTTTCGTCATAACCACCATTGTGGCTGACGGAAACCATTGTTCCAAAGTTCCTTTATTGCATGTTTAAGGTTCTGAGGCCAGTTCTCCATTGTTAGGACAAAGGAATTTCTCTGTATTATGGGCATGAGGTGTCATAAAACCCCCACATTTTCAGACCCCTAGATCTCTCCTCCTCTGTTGGGGGTTTGGGAGATAATCTGTAGGGTGGTGGTCTCCTGTACCCTGACCTGATCAGGACAGTCATGACACCGGGTAGACTCAGAGAATAATATCGACGTATACGCTGATTCGGTGAGTGAGTTTTTAAGGAAGTGTATAGGAGATGTTGTACCCACTGTCTATTAAAACCTACCCGAACTAGAAACCGTCGATTGAAAGCAGCAAAACTGAAAGTGCATACCATTGCATTTAACCTCTCTAGGGTATGTGGGACGAAATCGTCCCACCTACTCAACAGCCAGTGGAATCCCGTGGCGCGTTATTCAAATACCTTAGAAATGCTATTACTTCAATTTCTCAAACATATGACTATTTTACACCATTTTAAAGACAAGACTCTCGTTAATCTAACCACACTGTCCGATTTCAAAAAGGCTTTACAATGAAAGCAAAACATTAAATTATGTCAGCAGAGTACCCAGACAGAAATAATCAGACACCCATTTTTCAAGCTAGCATATAATGTCACATAAACCCAAACCACAGCTAAATGCAGCACTAACCTTTGATGATCTTCATCAGATGACACTCATAGGACATTATGTTATACAAGACATGCATGTTTTGTTCAATCAAGTTCATATTTATATCAAAAACCAGCTTTTTACATTAGCATGTGATGTTCAGAACTAGCATACCCACCGCAAACTTCCGGTGAATTTACTAAATTACTCACGATAAACGTTCACAAAAAACATAACAATTATTTTAAGAATTATAGATACAGAACTCCTTAATGCAATCGCTATGTCCGATTTTAAAATAGCTTTTCGGCAAAAGCACATTTTGCAATATTCTGAGTAGATAGCCCAGCCATCACGGGCTAGCTAATTTGACACCCACCAAGTTTGGCCCTCACCAAACTCCGATTTACTATTAGAAAAATTTGATTAACTTTGCTGTTCTTCGTCAGAATGCACTCCCAGGACTTCTACTTCAATAACAAATGTTGGTTTGGTTCAAAATAATCCATAGTTATGTTCAAATATCCTCTGTTTTGTTCGTACGTTCAAGACACTATCCGAAGGGTGACGAAGGGTGACGCGCCCGACGCGTTTCGTGACAAAAAAATTCTAAATATTCCATTACCGTACTTAGAAGCATGTCAACCGCTGTTTAAAATCAATTTTTATGCGATTTTTCTCGTAAAAAAGTGATAATATTCCGACCGGGAAACCCTGTTTTCGTTCAAAGACGAGAAAATAAAAACATGGTGTCGCCTCGTGCACACGCCTCAGTCTCATTGTTCTCTGATCGACCACTATCCAAATGCGCTACTGTTTTTCAGCCAGGGGCTCCAAAGGCATCATTCAGCGTTTTGCCGCCTTCTGAGAGCCTATGGGAGCCGTAGGAAGTGTCACGTTACAGCAGAGATCCTCAGTTTTCAATAAAGAGAGTGTAGAAGCTCAAGAAATGGTCAGAGAGGGCACTTCCTGTAAGGAATCTTCTCAGGTTTTTGCCTGCCATATGAGTTCTGTTATACTCACAGACACCATTCAAACAGTTTTAGAAACTTTAGGGTGTTTTCTATCCAAAGCCAATAATTATATGCATATTCTAGTTTCTGGGCATTAGTAATAACCAGATTAAATCGGGTACGTTTTTTATCCGGCCGTGCAAATACTGCCCCCTACCCTAGAGAGGTTAACCATGGCAAGACGACTGGGAATATGGCAGAATACAAACAGAGTAGTCATTCCCTCTGCAAAGCAATCAAACAAGCAAAATGTCAGTATTGAGACAAAGTGGAGTCACAATTCAACAGCTCAGACGTGAGGCGGATGTGGCAGGGTCAACAGAAAATCATGGACTACAAAAAGAAAACCAGCCACGTCGCGGACACCGACGTCTTGCTTCCAGGACTGTGGGCTCTCCTTCTCCGTGGCCAACGCGATTAAGACATTTAAACTTGTTAACCCTCCAAAGGCATCCGGCCCAGACGGCATCATGAGCCGCGTTCTCAGAGCATGCGCAGACCAGCTGGCTGGTGTGTTTACGGACATATTCAATCTCTCCCTATCCCAGTCTGCTGTCCCCACATGCTTCAAGATGGCCACCATTGTTCCTGTACCCAAGAATGCAAAGGTAACTGAACTAAATGACTATTAGTGCTTTGAGAGACTAGTCAAGGATCATATCACCTCCACCTCCACATTCAACACCTTAGTACCCTCCAAGCTCATCATTAAGCTTGAGGCCCTAGGTCTCAACCCTGCCCTGTGCAATTGAGTCCTGGACTTCCTGACGGGCCACGCCCAGGTGGTGAAGGTAGGAAACACTGGGGCCCCACAAGGGTGCGTGCAAAGCCCCCTCCTGTACTCTCTGTTCACCCATGACTACGTGGCCATGCACGCCTCCAACTCAATCATCAAGTTTGCAGACGACACAACAGTAGTAGGCTTGATTACCAACAACAACGCAACAGCTTACAAGGAGGAGGTGAGGGCTCTCGGAGTGTGGTGTCAGGAAAATAACCTCTCACTCAAAGTCAATAAAACAAAGGAGTTTAGGAAACAGCAGAGGAAGCACATCGACGGGACAGCAGTGGAGAAGGTGGAACGTTTTAAGTTCCTCGGCGTACATATCACTGACACACTGAAATGGCCCACCCACACAGACAGTGTGGTGAAGAAGGCGCAACAGCGCCTCTTCAACCTCAGGAGGCTGACGAAATGTGTCTTATCACCTAAACTTTTACAGATGCTCAATTGAGAGCATCTTGTCGGGCTGTATCACCGCCTGGTAAGGCAACTGCACCGCCCACAACCGCAGGGCTCTCCAGAGGGTGGTGCGGTCTGCACAACACATCACCGGGGGCGAACTACCTGCCCTCCAGGACACCTACATCACCCGATGCCACAGGAAGGCCAAAAATATCATCAAGGACAACAACCAACCGAGCTCCTGCCTGTTCACCCTACTATCATCCAGAAGGCGAGGTCAGTACAGGTGCATCAAAGCTGGGACCGAGAGACTGAAAAACAGCTTCTATCTCAAGGCCATCAGATTGTTAAATAGCCATCACGAGCACAGAGAGGCTGCTGCCTACATACAGACTTGAAATAATTGGGCAGTTTAATAAATGGAACATTAGTCACTTTAATAACGTCACTTTAATAATGTTTACATATCTTGCATTACTCAACTCATATGTATATACTCTATTCTATACTATATATTGCTTCTTAGCCTATGCCGCTCTGACATTGCTTATCCATATATTTAAATATATTCTTATTTCATTCCTTACTTAGATTGTGTGTATTAGGTATTTGTTGTGGAATTGTTAGATATTACTTGTTAGATATTGCTGCGCTGTCGGAACTAGAAGCACAAGCATTTCGCTACACTCGCAATAACATCTGCTAAACGTGTGCATGTGACCAATACAATTTGATTTGATGCAGAACATTTTGTGTACAGTACAAAATGTAATCCTATTGAAACAATCACGCATGCTACAATAGACTTCTATTATTAAACAAATGTTGACCTCAACTACACGAGATAACCCTACTCTTCATTAAATCCTCTCTGTCTTACATTATAGGCCATATGGTGCTGTAATCCATAGCTCTAACACAGAACTAGGAGGGACTTCTAGCAACAGCAATAGAACATGCAGTTCAGTCAGTCCAGTTCTGTCAGCGGTTATGTTGATAGATGATTGGAATTGTGTTCAGATTCTTCTACACAGAATAGCATTCACACTTTATTCTGAATAACCAATATTGAGGAGAATCAGATAATTAAATGATGAACAGATTGTCTCCCTGTCTCAGCATCTTATTCAGAAAATGCAAACAAACAACATTTCCGAAGTTTTGACATGTCTGAATCTCATTTTGACATGTCTGAATTTCAAATCTCACCTGATTAGAAACAAGGCAAAAGTAAACATGTTGTCCCTGGCCTTCCCTGTGGCTCATTTGGTAGAGCATGGTGTATGCAAAGCCAGGGTTGTGGGTTCAATTCCCACGGGGGGGCCAGCACAACAAACAAAAACATTTATGAAATGTATGCATTCACTACTGTAAGTCGCTCTGGATAAGAGCGTCTGCTAAATGACTAAAATGTAAATGTCCCACACTAATGATGCAGCGCCCCCCCTTGGGCCAATGAGTGACAACAATTCAAGCTCAAACGAGACAGGATATATGCTTGATCACAGTTTTGAATTTTAGTTTGGCCTATCAGTGTAATTATGTAACTGCCGGATCTATATGGCAAAATGCATCATTCACCCAAGTTTCGTCAAAATCGGGCCAGTGGAGTCGGAGATATTGCGTGTGACTAATGAACAAACGTACGGACGGAGACAGATCCACAGTCCCCCTTCCGATTTAATCGTGGGGGACAACAACGATGTGAAAATAGAAATAAGAAAGAAATAAGTGAAAGACAAAGGACAGAGCCCTCCACACAACCTATCCAATTAGTTTTGCAAGAGAGAAAGCTTGGTGACAGCTTGGTAATTAAGTTCTGTCTCCTATGGCTGCTGGGTGCATCACTAACCATGATCAAAAATGATGCAGCGCCCCCCTTGGGCTTTTCAGTGTAATTTTGTAAATGACGAATTTCTATGGCTAGATGCATCATTCACCAAGTTTCATCAAAATCGGGCCAGTGGTGTCTGAGATATTGCGTGTGACTAACATATGTAGAGTTGATTACTATAGCACCCCCCTTGGGTCAATCAATAACATTTTGTAAATGCTGGCTCTCTATGGCAAGACGCATCATTCACCCTAGTTTTGTCAAAATCAGGCAGTGGTGTCGGAGATATCGTGTGGGTTAGCTAGACTCATGTCCCTTAACATGTGCCCGTTACAGCACCACCGTGTGGTCGATATGAATCTTCTTGCATATGTGAGTCTGGACAGTGTTTGCAACATGTGTACCAAATTGTGTTATAATACAAATATCCTTTACTGACTTATATGCACTTATGTTCCAGACCACATCCACGTGAATGTTTATTGGTCAATAGCGGCCATGTTGTTTTAGTTACTAGTCTGGAAAATATTGCGCTGAGAGATGTCCGTAGATGTCACATATCAAGTTTCATGTAGATCGGTCATTCGGTGCTAGAACAGCAGCGTTTTTCACAAAACACTAAATGGCGTAAAATCCATCATGGCGGACCTCATGGATCCCTGAGGCCAATTTCTTCCTTGTGAGGAGAGGGACATTTCATGACTTTCGCTCAAATGTAGCATTTTTTATTTCTTGTTATAGTGCCACCATCTGGCCAATCAGTGTAATGTTGTAAATGCTGGATCTCTATGGCAAGAGGCATCATTCACCTAAGTTTAATCAAAATCGGACCAGAGCTGTCTGAGATATCAAATCAAATGAAATGTTATTAGTCACCAGCGCCAAATACAACAACTGTAGACCTTACAGTGAAATGCTTACTTACAAGCCCCTAACCAACAATGCAGTTTAAAATATATGAATAAGAAATAAAAGTAACAAGTAGTTAAAGAGCAGCAGTAAAATAACAATAGCGAGACTATATACAGGGGGTACCGGTACAGAGCCAATGTGTGGGGTCACCGGTTAGTCGAGGTAATTGAGGTAATATGTACATATAGATAGAGTTATTAAAGTGACTATGCATAGATAATACCAGAGAGTAGCAGCGGCGTAAACGGGGGGGGGGGGGCAATGCAAATAGTCTGGGTAGCCATTTGACTAGATGTTCATTGCGTGTGTGACTAACGAACGTATGAACGAATGCACGGATGAGAACAGATGCACAGATCCACAGTCCCCTCCCTGATTTCATCGTGGATGACAATTAACTGACAGACAAAATGTTTGGGTTAAAAGCAAAATAATGTAAACAAGAACACAGAACACTTGATACGAACAGGGAATGGCGATGCTTATTTACGGCGGGTCGATATAGGGCTTGTTGGTTTTCTAATTAAGTAATATTTATGCATGTGAATAAGGCCAACTGGCAGGATGTTTTAGACCTTCATGAATATTCATGAGTTATGAGGTCAGGAACCATATATTTTATGGGCAAGACAGAAAGATGTCATGAATGTGTATAGGCCAATAAGATGGAACCTGTGTCTGTACCATCATAAGCCTATATTGCCACAAGAGCAATGGCAATGACCATGGCATAGTCTGATATATTGGAAGTTATAAACCAGAGATGAATAATTGCCCATTTTGATGCTGGACTAAACATAGGCCTACACCTGAAGTGAAAGAATGCCATACACGTACTAGTTACATCTCCATCTCTGACAGAGAACCCGTCACCGAGTAGAAGCATGTCATTCAAGCTGCAGCACCAGGATGCCAACTTCATACAGTACATTAATCGATATCTGTCATATCTATTCTTCTCTCTTCCCTCTCTTTGTCTCCTGTCTGTGTTACTATAGGAGGTAGATGTGTGTAGTTTCAGTTCTCTGGGTCGCCTCCTGCGTTTCGGCTTCTCTGCCATGTTTGGTTTTGGCGGGCGGACGCTGGCCCTGGCGGAAAGGCATCAATGGATGCCACCTGGGCAGAAACGGGAGTTCGCTGTGATCAAAACGCTAGCAAACCTCAAGTAAGTCTCTCACTAGAGCCCTAAAACTCAACTCTGGACCTCGAAGCCAGTTCCACTGCGTTTTTCATTGTTCCCCTCTAATCAGGGACTGATTTAGACCTGGGACATCAGGTGGGTGCAATTCATTATCAGGTAGAACAGATAACCAGCAGGCTCTGGACCTCGTAGGGTAAGAGTTGAATACACCTGCTCTAGAGAGTCACACACACACACACACACACACACACACACACACACACACACACACACACACACACACACACACACACACACACAATGATGCATCTGAAAATTTGGGGATGAAAACTTTTCTATATCTTGTCTTTTATAGTGTGACACTGTCCATCACTGAAACCCTGTCTTCTCTAGAAGAGCAACAGTTGTGGATGACCAACCAGGGTCTGTTCCTCAATGTCAGTATCATGGCCATCCCCTGTCTCTGCTCCATGGCCACCAGAGGCCTGGCCCCTAACACCAGGTATGTGGGTCTCTCTTAACACAATCACCTCCTGCATATGTGAGTACAATACATGCATACAAACCTGCATCCATGCCTGCATGTGCGTGAGTGCATGCAAGCCTGCATCTGTGCCTAGTAATGTATATATGCGTGTGGTTGACTGAGGATTGAACTGAGCATGAACTACGTCCTGGACCAGTGATAATGGCATGGGGTTACCGAGCTGCCATGTCGTGCTGTGTTATGCAGGGAAGGCCTGCCCACTCCAAGACCTCTCCATCACGGTTGACAACTCCACGGTGTCCCCCTCCCAGAGAGCAAAGAACCTTGACGTGAACCTGGACAACACCCTGTCGTTCTCTGCAAACATCAAAGCAGTGACTCGCTTCTGCAGGTTCATGCTCTTCAACATCCGTAGAGTACGACCTTAACTCACACAGGAAGCGGCGCAGATCCTAATCCAGGCACTTGTCGACTTCCGTCTGGACTACTGCAACTCGCTGTTGGCTGGGCTCCCTGCTTGTGTAATCAAACCCCTGCAACTTATCCAGAACGCTGCAGCTTGTCTGGTGTTCAACCTTCCCAAGCCCAGCCTCCATGCCCGGCCTGTTATCCCCTAGGTAGGGTGAGGAGGCCACTTCCGGTGGGGGGTCGGTACCATACATGGGACATACTAGCCAGTTCCAGGTAATCCAATGAGATTGGGATCAGTGTTTGGATCAGACTACTGAGGTCAAAGGCTTCTAACTGGACTACTGAGGACATAACGACTCTGATTTAAGGGAGTGCCAGAACTTAATTAAAGAGAATGGCAAAGCTTATTAAAGGGAGTGTCAGAGTGGGAGGACTTAAAGACAAGAGCATATGTGGGCACTGCAGGACCAGGCCTCCTAGGTGGCTCAGTCTGTGTCCCAAATGGCATCCTATTCCCTATATAGTGCACTACTATATAGTGATTTATATAGGGAATAGGGTTTCATTTTGGACCCAGCCCCAGTGTGAATCTGGCCACAGTAATGATATAGCATGTAGTAGAACAACAGGCCTCACACAGCGCAGTGGAACCACACTGCGTATTATAGCATCATCAACCTTAACTACACAAGACAGGAACAGTAGGAGTATTTGTAAATATAGCATGGTTGATGTAGACACATTTACAATAAACACATCATGTAGTACTAATGAAGTTGGAACTACTGTATACTGCTGTCTGTTCTGTTCCTGACATTATCTATTCGTCTTCATGGTGACAAATCACGAAAAATATAGGATGTGTTGCTTAATCAACCTGCTTGGATTGAAATGGCCACAGTGATGTAGTACACTGTACATATGAACTGATTTCTCTCTCTCTTTCTCCCCCTCACTTCCTCTGTCTGTGTTTGTGTGTGTGTGTGTAAGATTGAACAATGGAAGCATGGTCTTGATTGCAGCAGGAAACACTTCCAGGTCAGAGTTCATCAAACACCTGAAGAGATACAACAGTGTAAACAATCAGGCGAGGTCACCAGGGCAGGGCAGACCTTCCTTCCTTCCTTACACACACACACACACACACACACACACACACACACACACACACACAAACACACACACACACACACACACACACACACACACACACACACACAGGGTGCTGTCCCCTTGAGGAGTGGCATGTGTCATTCAGTGAGTCAGTCAGTAAACACACACACACACATGTAAACACACACATAAACACATATACACAGTAAACACATATGTAAACACACACAAGTAAACACACACATATAAACACATGTAAACAGTAAACACACATGTAAACACACACAGAGAGAGCGAGCGAGAGAGAGAGAGAGAGAGAGAGAGAGAGAGAGAGGAAATCCCGCTGTCACTAATGGAGTTTGCCGCCCTGCGAGCTTAAGCGGAATTAGCATACTGTCAAGTCAAATTAATCACTGACTGTCAAATTTCCCTAAAACACTTTTCAGACTAATACAGATTAGTCCATTTAAGAGCCCAGCAGCCCACCTGTCCTGTTTTCCATCCAACACAATCTAATCTAAGCCTGTTTGTTAACCTACATTCTAAATATACAGTTGGCTGTATACAGGGTGATGCTACTGTGTGACTGGGTAGGCAGGGATCACTCACAGTGTGTGGGAGTCTACTGTACCTGAGAAGAGACATTTTATTTTATTGTGAGTTTCAATAGAACAGGTTTCATAATGTTCAGGGTAAACAAATAGTTAGAGAGGGGATTTCATAACCATACTGTCCGTCCGTCCATCCTTCTTTCTGTCTGTCCTTCCGTCCGAGCAGTTCTAACTAATGTTTATGTTGTTGGGCCATTTTCCATGAAACCAAGCAGACGTGAAAATGCTAAAATGATGACTCAGACAAACAAACGACTCAGACTCTATTTATTGTCTGACTTCTATTGAACGATTTCTGGGAAACTGAGTCTGAAGGACAACTAATGAAAAACACATTTACATCCCACAAAGCTGATGGGGAGTCAGAATACATAAGCCAAACAATGTGAGTTGTGGTAGGAAATGTAGACACACCTGTACTCCATGTACTCCCTGTATCCTTCATCGACAAAAGATAGGCTGTGTCATTCATATGAACTACTTTCATGTTTCCACTGGCTTAACTGGTTTAAACTTTTGTCCAAGACCGGATGTAACCTTGGTGACCAGGGTTATGTAACAGCGTCATTGCTGTTTAGGGAATTGTGTTGTTGGGGACATGTATTCACCCTGTGCATCATCATTGCCCCCTAGTGGTTATAGTTAGAAATGACTGAGACGATGGTCTTGTTTCCTCAGCCCTTCCTTCCTCTATTCCTCACCTCCCTCTCAAAGCTTATTGGAGGTCCTAGGGAGGGGTCTTGGATCCTCCTTGTGTACAACTGGACAATAAAGTAATCTCCTCCTCCTGCTCCTCCTTCTCCTCCCAGTTCAGTTTCTCCTTCGTGGAGACACACACGGTGCGAGTTGTGAGGCTTCGCCCCCGCTCTCAGAGAAGCTGGTCTGACGATGTCTGCGAGGACAACGGAGAGTGTGAATCTAAGAACACACCCATAATCTCCTCAGAGGGGACCTACCACTGGAACGTAAACGGAGACCAACTGGAGGTGCCCTCAGAGCTACTCATCAGGTACAGCTCTTGTTCTTGACCTGGCCCAAAGCACCACAGCACCTGCACTGATAAACCTCATACGTTAGTGGCTGGATTCAATCTGTATTGCTGAAGTTCAGAGCTATAGCACGATTGAAATTTAAAGGCAATGTTCCCGTGTTCACAGAGACTGAATTGACGGTAATCGCAGCATATGTCGGCTCAATCAGAAATGACCTTTACATTTCAGTCGCGCTATAACACTGAACTTCAGTGATACGGGTGGAATCCAGCCCTAGGAGTTGTATTCATAAAGCATCTCAGAGTAGAAGTGCTGATCCTAAAAGGGATCCTAGATCAGCAGTCCTACTCTGAGACGCTGTGTGAACACTGGCCGATATATTAGGTACAACTCTATCCTTCAGCTGGTCTAAAGCCCCATAGCACCTACACTGTCAGATAGACCTTCAACCTGGATACAACCCCTGTCTCAAATAACATGTTACCAAGGCAATGACCTAACGCTGCTCACTAAGTATAGCCCTACCTGTAATCTCATGGCCATATTACTCTGGGTTTAATTTACACCCCACAAAGAGAGTTCTTAGAGGTCATGTTCAGTATAATTTGACCATCTTTTCGATCATGTATTTAGCAGTACTGTTCAATTGTCTGTCAGATATGGGACATTTAAAACCTCTTCAACTGATTTATTTGTTTCACCACAAGGGTACATCCTCAACTCCTGACCCTGTTTGTTTCACCAGCAGGATACATCCTCAACTCCTGACCCTGTTTGTTTCACCAGCAGGATACATCCTCAACTCCTGACCCTGTTTGTTTCACCAGCAGGATACATCCTCAACTCCTGACCCTGTTTGTTTCACCAGCAGGATACATCCTCAACTCCTGACCCTGTTTGTTTCACCAGCAGGATACATCCCCAACTCCTGACCCTGTTTGTTTCACCAGCAGGATACATCCCCAACTCCTGACCCTGTTTGGAGTGGACATCAAGGAGGCAGAGGAGGCACACATCAAGTGCAGCTGCATTTAACACAGTCTGTAGAGCGGAATCGATACCATTTAACACTGTCTAAAGGGTGGAGGAGTCATTACACATATCAACCTGCACTGCCACTGAATGTAACAAACAGGGTTTCCTACTGTACTCTAGAAGAAACTGTCTTCAGTTTACAGACTGTCTACGAGAGGAGTCTATAGACACAACCTAAAAGTGGCTCAATGTAGGGTTGATCTATTATCCACAACCTCAGGTTGCACTGCCACTGAATGTTACCGACAGGCATGACTACTGTACGACACTGTGAATGTTAGACATCAAATAACCAAGGACAGACAGACACATTAAATAGAAAAAGTTCATTTTTACACGCCACACACTTATTTATTAAAAATAAAATTATCATTTCATTTAATTGAAATTCAAATTGGAATGTGCCCCCTTTATTTTTGTCATAACTGACAACTTGGTCAGGAAAGGTTGACTCCCTGAATGAACTGTCCTGAACCTTAAAATACAAGCAGTGTTACATGTTACTATTCCTCATTCAACAACAAAACATCATCATCATCAAGGCCACATCTCCTAAACCTGAATGTTCCAATCCCTTACAGCTACAGTAAGAACACAATCCACGGATTCCAAAGATTCCAACAGGGAATCCAAAGGGATGAAAATGTAAAAATTGGAAGGCCAGTGTTCCGTGTGTTGCATTTAAGGCCTGGCATGTCTGCTATGCCTTGAGGAACATTTCTGAGTCACTGAAGAACCAGCTTTAACATTTTTTATTTCTGACTGCATTGAAAACTTCTGCTGGCATGGTGACGAGCAACGAGCTCTCACAGTCTCACTGCAGAATCAGATGTTCATCTGTTCTTCAAACGTCAAATTTAGAAGTTGCTCCAAACATCCAATTTCATCCAATTTCATCCAAGACCTACCTACCTTCCTACCTTCCTACCTACCTTCCTTCCTTCCTTCCTTCCTTCCTTCCTTCCTTCCACACACACACACACACACACACACACACACACACACACACACACACACACACACACACACAGACACAGGGTGCTGTCCCCTTGAGGAGTGGCATGTGTCATTCAGTGAGTCAGTCAGTGAGTTGAGTGACACCCAACAACAGCCCCTTTTTTCACAGATGACACTATACTGTCCTCCTCATCCTTCTGTTGTCTTCAGTTCTATACTACATAAATAAGCTTAAACGCCAGTCCCATCCACTTCTATATATATATATATACACACCTATTGATGATATAGATTTGACATATAGATGTGTATATATCGATATACACTCAACGGCCAGTTTATTAGTTACACCCATCTAATACTGGGTTGGACCCCACATTGCCTCCAGACACGCCTGAATTCTTTGGGGCATGGAAACGTTGCTCAATTGGTATCAAGGGACCTTTCCATCACTATTACACCACCGCCACCAGCCTTTACCGTTGACACAAGGCAGGAGGAGGCAATGGACTCATGCTGCTTATGCCAAATCCTGACTCTGCCATCAGCATGATGTAACAGGGACCAGGATTCGTCGGACCAGGCAATGTTTTTCCACTCCTCAATTGTCCAGTGTTGGTGATCACGTGCCCACTGGAGCCACTTCTTCTTGTTTTTAGCTGATAGGAGTGGAACCCGGTGCGATCGTCTGTGCAATAGCCCATCCGTGACAATGACCGCCGAGTTGTGTGTTCTGAGATGCCGTTGTACTGCACTGTTATTTGCTTGTTTGTGGCCCACCTCTTAGCTTGCACGATTCTTGCTATTCTCCTTCGACCTCTCATCAACGAGCTGTTTTGTCCACAGGACTGCTGCTGACTGGATGTTTTTTGTTTGTCTCACCATTCTCGTTAAATCCTAGATACTGTTGTGCGTGAAAAGCCCAGGATGCCGGCCGTTTCTGAGATACTGGAACTGGCGCACCTGGCACCGACGATAATGTCATGCTCAAAGTCGCTTAGGTCACTCATTTTTCCCATTCTAACGTTCAATCGAAGAGTAACTGAATGCCTTGATGCCTGTCTGCCGGCTTTATATAGCAAGCCACGGCCATGTGACTCACTGTCTGTAGGAGTGAACCATTTTCGTGAACAAGGTGTTGTACCTAATAAACTGGCCACTAAGTGTATACAGATGAAGTTCCTATGCATGAAGAAAAGCTTCAGCAGTGCATTCATAAATGTTTTGTACTGTGACCGAATCCAAGTAGTCAGGTCTGTGAGACATGGGTCATGTTCATTAGGGCACAGCGTAGCAAAATGTTTTACAATGGAAAATGAGCAGTCCTCAATTAATGGACAGGTACAGATAGTACCTCCTTGTTTCGGTTTATGCTTATTTAACAAGGCAATGGAATGTTCCGTTTTCACTTCCTGAGATCTTGGTAGGAAACGAAAACAGGAATGATAAGCCTGTTTATGTGAGATCGCGTAGCCCATGTTCTAATGTACATAATCCATGTTCTAATGTACATGACATGTTCTAATGTACATAGTCCATGTTCTAATGTACATGACATGTTCAAATGTACATAGTCCATGTTCTAATGTACATGACATGTTCTAATGTACATAGTCCATGTTCTAATGTACATAACATGTTCTAATGTACATTACATGTTCTAACGTACATTCAATGTAAACACTCCAATGTTTTATAGTCTCACTGCACCAAACCCAGAGGTAAAGTGTAATATAGTAATCCCACTGACAACACATTTTAAACTGACACTTTTCCTCTTGCATGTTTTAGGGAAATGACATTTTTTTCTTTCCTTGTCATTCTGAGCCATCACAATTTGAATGGTCCAGCAGTTCTTTCCCTTGGGTTTGGATGATCTCAGTCAAAATGTGCCTCTTAGTCCATGTTGTAGTATAGAACCATTCTGTATTAGGACACAGTCACTCTGTCTTGGTCTCAATCTTAGGATCTACTCTCAGTCTTAGTCAAATGTTTTGGCACATAGTCCCAGCTATCCCTCCTGATCTCATCCTCCTTCTTAAACTGCCTTTTAAAGAAACCACCCTGAGAAGGAAAGAGAACAGGGTCCAGGTTCAGATTACAGTATATACATTGATATACAGCTACCATCTATAAATCTAGTACTTCAAATTATGCATTTTAAGAAAAGGAAGAAGGAGGAGAAGACTGTGATTGGTTTGCACTTTGTAGTGTGTTTGCGACCTGTCTTGTGTGTGATATAAGGGAGTAGTGCTGACCTTCCAGAGGGCGAAGATGAGCAGGGCCAGGATCAGGAGTCCCACCAGTAGACTCAGTACAATGATAAACACCTCCACTGCTGCCTGAGGCTTCTGGCTGAAGTGGGCCTCCAACACAACCTGAGACAAGGAATGAAATACAACACTATTACAGAACTCGTTTAATATTTCTATGACCTGCAACAGCATACCTGTTTTTTTACATAGGGCTGTCATTACCGGCGCTGTCCTATGGATACCAGTGTTTATACAGTTTGAAACTCAACAGAGGTACTTGAGGTTACAGAGCTATCCTGACACCTCCTCACTCTACCAGGACATGGACTTGAGTGACCTCAATTGTGGAAAAGGGACATAGTATGTAAGTCGTAATAAGTGTATTCTCCATTAGACTGCTGTATGAGATGAACTTGTTACCTGAGCGATAGGGATCTGCTGTAGGATGATGGTTTGTGGGTCCTCCCTTGGTGATGTGATGATGCCAGTACTCTCCATCAGCATCACTCCATGACGTCCCTAAGAAGAGAGGAAGGAAATCAACTTGAGTAGACAATAGAAATAGAATGACTAGAAAGGGGGGGGGGGGCACTCAGACCATCCCGTACACACACTATACACACACCGGTACATTTATGAGACTGAGACTTTGGCCGTGTTATGAGATGTACAAGGGCACGTGTAACATAAGTGAAGTGTTTACAGGTGAGAGCTGTAGAACGGTAGGATTCAGCTTCACTTCCATGTGAATGGTGGCTTCTTTCCCAATGTCCATATCTCCTAGTCTACACTCCAGAGTCAGGCACAGGTCATCACCATGGGCACAGAACTATGGAGAGAAAGGTTCAAATTCAAGTTGATATTTTATTTGCCATGTGTAATGAATACATTGGAAATCTAACACATCCAAGCTCTCACAATAAAAAACGGCAGGAAATATGCAAACATACAACAATCAGCAATAAAATGTTAATGCTGAAATAAGGACAAAGGGCACAACAAAATGAGTGGTATAGATAACTCTATAAAAGAAGGGAGGAGGAGGTAGGGGGTGATATTTACCATTTTGCGTTTGCTGGTTTTGGAGAAGAAGAAGACCAGTTCTTTGATGAAAGAGGACTGTGGCACCTCACAGTCATCCTCCACCGCAATGGAGTCGTTTCGAATGGAGCATTCTCCAAGAGATGTCTGACAGATGGAAAAGAAAACAAGTTAAACATTCATTAATGTATGCCTATATCACAATGCAAACATGCACATATTAAGTAGAATAATAGAAAAGTTTAATAACAGAAAAATATAATAATATAACAATAATCTAGATGAACGTGACAAGTTATGAATATTCCCAAACATACATGGAAGTCTGTGATGTGGAGTAATCTGTATGGATATGGTGATAGGATCTTGGGAATATCAATCTCCACTATCGTGTTGAGAGATTTGCTTAGACCAATATTGACAACCTATCAAGTGGAGGAAAGTACACAGGTCAGTATAAACTCATTAATTAATTTGAAAGCTCCAACTAAGCTCTAGTGAGTCTATCAGTCTCTCATAAGTGTGTACTATACTGTACATACCTTGTAAGTGTAGTTGAATGTCTCTGTGTAGCAATCAACTGGAATAGGCACCTGGTCACCAAATACAAAGGATGTTGGAGTCATAAACCTGCAAGGGAGAGCAGTGATTATCTTATTTACATTTTACATTTTAGTCATTTAGCAGACGCTCTTATCCAGAGCGACTTACAGTAGTGAATGCATACATTTCATACATTTTTTTTTTTTTCCTGTGCTGAAGTGCAATAAGATGTATTTAAATATATACTGCCAATGAAGAGCAAGGAACTGCCTTTGTTACTGTAAAATCAGGGGTCGACAAAAGGCGGCCCGCGAGCCAAAACCGGCCCTCAAGTGATTCGTTTTGGTCCCCCACATTTTTTGCAAAAATTGTTTTTGGTCAAAAAGACTGCAAAATCACCAGGAATTCAGCAAAAAAAGTTTAATTTAGAAAAATCTGTTCCTAAGTGTCATGTGTCAATGTAATGAAGTAATTAAACTATTGTTATTTTCAAATTCAATCTCTTTTTGGGCTTAGTTGTGGTCAGTTTGGTGTGTACAAATGATTATAATTATGTTCCGGCCCCAGACCATCCGCTTTGCCTACCACTGCTGTAAATCAGTGTCTTACCCATGGATGTTGACATCTACTCCATATCTCAGTGGTAACATCAGAGTGGCAGAGTTGTCGTGCAGAAGATCCTCGTTTTCATAATTGTCCCTGGAAAATACACAATGTAAGATTAAAAAAATGTAATTATCTATTTTGATTACATTTTATAGTGATGCAGGCCTAATAACATAGCTCATGCCATTATACTGTTAAAGGACTCAAAACCAAAGAATTTCTAAAACATAAGACTTTGCAGAACTTCAAATTCCTAGTATTGCTCACAGCATTACAGCATTACAATTTCTAAAACATAAGACTTTGCAGAACTTCAAATTCCTAGTATTGCTCACAGCATTACATGACACTTAGGCCTAGATTCAATCAGATCAAGCGTTAACCGGCGATAGCCATCACCCCCATAGCTGATGTTTTGGCGATGTCGGAGGTGGAACTGCGTTGGAGCTATCAAATCGGTGATAGCTCCAACGAGCCTAATTGGTCATTGTCATGACGTCACACCCGCGTTCAGAACGAGAAAGTGTAGGCTACATAGCAATAATGACAAGCCTAATTGAGATGTAGATTATATCTCATATTCAAGTGTTCAAACTTCTAAACAAGGCTGCATCTCTTAATGCAACTCCAGGCAGCCAAGGGCAATGTCCACTTTAGGTATAATGCTGGGAGCTGCTTGTGGATTTGACAGCTCTAACACAGTTGTTCAGGGGCAGAATGACAGATTTTTACTTTGTCAGCTCAGGGATTTGATCTAGCAACCTTTTGGTTACTGGCCCAACGCTCTAACCACTAGGGTACCTGCCGCCCCAATGTATGAAGGAAGACAGGTCTTAATAACTTCACATATATTGTCTTTGAACAAAACTCCAGTTAAGTTCAAACATGGAATGTTCTAGAGTGTTCTGGAATGGCCAAACATTCCAAAGCCATTATTTACCCAAATGACAAAACACAGACTGCCAGAAGAATTTCTTAACCACACAATCAAACAACTACGGAACAGAACCCAAAAGAGGTAACCTACAGCACCCCCGGATTTGAAGGATTCCGCTAACTGAGACTTTGTGTTTCCTGTTCCCCTAACAACAGAACAAACACATACACTACATCATATCTCACTGTGTCTCACTGGGCTGTTTTACGATTCTCTGTTTGCCTGTTTGGTTTAATAAGGCTGGTCAGCAGCAAGACGTCACCGACGTTGTAACGACGTCAGTTTCAAAAACATGTTATTAGACTCACAGTAGGCTACTGAGGGGAGGACAGCTCATAATAATGGCTTGAATGGAGTAAATGTAATGGTATCAAACACATGGAAACCATGCATTTGATGAGTTTGATACCATTCTATTTAATTCAGTTCCAGCCATTTCTATGAGCCTGTCCTCCCCAATATGGGTGCCACCGGCCTCCTGTGATTTGATTATTTAATGTATTTCGGAGAGAAAATGTGTTCGGGGGTTAGGGGATCGGATCTTAGGTCAGAAGTAGTGTAAGCACAACCAGTTACTTACAAAAATCATGAAAGAAAGATACTGACAAAGACCTTTGGGTCGAAACATTGCACTCAATAACACTGTCATTCAACAAAGTTGGGTCTGTACTTACCCACTAGCGTTTAATGAGATGCTAATGTCACCAGCACTACTACTCTGGTTCACATCCAACAGAAAACTAATATTGACCTGCAGAAAAGAAGGAAAGTCTCATTAGTTACCAAGCAAGGCATTAGTTGTGGAAAATAAGACACAGCAGGAACATTGGCACCTAACTAAATAAATTGGTCTGAGTAATTAGTTCAAATTAGTCTTCAGCTGATGGTGTTTCCAACAAGCAGTGAGAACACTCAGATCCAGTTTAATGGAGTAACTTTGGTGTAAGATTGGTGTAAGGTTAGAGTAAGGTTGGAGAAATGTTGGAGTCAGGTTGAGTGTGAAGCCAACCTTGGCCCCAGAGCTGAGGTACAGGTTTCCCACACTGCAATCCACTCCTACTATTGTCTTGTTCTCCTCTGAAATGTCACAGCTCACAAACTTCTCCTCCTGAAAACAATAACAGATAGACGATGGGATTTTGTGAGTTACTTATTGCAATCCACGAGGGCACAGATTCTTCTGCTTTTTCACAGAGTTGTGTCTGTGCAACAACGTCTAAATTACATTGGTGATCATGTGAGAATTTGAATAACTTTGGGTAATCAATACATAAATACATACATCAATCAAACACTTACTGCGTCAAGCACTTTGATGAAGTGCAGGTTACTGGGGAATCGGAGCTGGAGTCTGGGGAGAAATGCATCATCTCCCGTATTCACCAGGGTTGTGTTCAACATGATGGTCTTCCCATTGCCAAGTGCAAAGTACGGCATGTTGTTGTGTCTCCTGCAATAATAACAACCTTATTATAAACTGGGTGGTTTGAGCCCTGAATGCTGATTGGCTGAACGCCGTGGTATATTACATTGTTAACCAGTTTATAATAGCAATAAGGCACCTGGAGGATTGTGGTATATGGCCAATATACCATGGCTAATGGCTTTTTCCAGGCACTGTGCATTGCGTTGTGCATATGAACAGCCCTTAGCCGTGGTATATTGGTCATATACCACACCTCCTCGGGCCTTATTGCTTAAGTATAAAACAGAAAGTCTCTCTCCTTATACCTGTGACTAGCAGACATCTGTGCTAAAACCACAATGAATCATACCCTCTCGTGTAGGCAATTATTGCCTTACTTCAATTGACTTTAGTCATACAACAAAACATCTTATTTCATACTTCCTTAGACTTGAGTCATATAACTTTTTAAAAAGTGCCAGCTTCATGGTTTCAGAGGAGACCAACAGACTAAACAGTGACAGTTATAGAAACAACAGAGAGAAACAACAGGTCCCAAATGGCTCTATGGGTCCTGGTCAAAAGTAGTGCACTACATGCTGTAGGGAATTGGGTGCCATCTGGGACGTGCTGGTTTCCTGGCTTTTAGGGAATTAGTAATTACACCGTAGGGAGGGGAACTGAACTGAGCTGGCACTGAGACTAGGGCTGCATCCCAAATGGCACAATTTTCCCTACATAGTTAGTGTGACCATTACTTTTGACCAGGACATACAGTATAGGGGGTGGTATGTGTGTGTGTGTGTTTCCTTGACACCACCAGCACTGAGGGCCTCACAAGCCTGCACACAAGCACACCCACACACCCACACCCACACCCACGCCTCATGAATAATCAGATCATGTATTAGCCTGACGGTTAGGCATTTAAGTGTGACCATATTGGTGTAATGGAGGCTCTACTGCCAACACTTGATCTAGGTCCCATGAAGGTTGTTTTCCCTCCAGAAATACTGTTTGTTTTTAAATGCTGTACATTTCATTTGTAAAATGAACCTTTCAAGAGCTCAGCTTTGTCTACAGCAGAGATGAGAAATAGAAAGTCAAAGCTTCAAGACAAAAGGTTGTGAGAAAAAGAAAACATATTGTAATTGAACATGATGAAATGCTATTGTACTTACTGTGGTAACACCAGTTGAGCAGAGACATGCAGATTGGTTGAGCAGTTCGCCAATGAACAGTACCGAGCAAACTCTGTCTATGGATAGGAAAGGTGCAAATAAAGTGTAAGATGATGGGGCCTTCCGTACAGTTATGAATCCTCCAGAGGTGTGGACTCGAGTCACATGACTTGGACTTGAGTCAGACTCGAATCACAAATATGATGATTTGCAACTCGACTTTGACTTTAACACCAATGACTCGTGACTTAACCTGGACTTGAGCCTTTTGACTGACTTGGTACCCTCCCCAAGCCCAAATCTAAAAGATTACGCTATTAAAAAAAGTGTGCAGCGCATCAACTCTTCATTTAATGGATTACAGTTTGAATCGGACAGCAGTCAATCAAATTGTGCCAGCTGAGAAAAAGTTGCGCGTGGCAGTGCAGAGGAACGTCGGGGGGTGAATTCAGATGGAGCGCTTGGAAAGATGATACCCAAAATTATTATTTTCGGATAAAAAGACTACAAAAAACGGACTGCAACTTGCAAAACATGCGGGAAGAAAATGACAGACAGAGGCGCAACAACTTCCAACTTTGTTCGACATTTGAAGCTGCACAAAGAACGGTAAGTCGAGGCTAATATAGCCGACAGCTATATAATTTATAACTTTACTAGTGTATCACGTAGGCTAACGTAACGTTAAATCAATGAGCCTCCATACAGTCAGTCAGTGCGGGAACGTGATCATTGCACCCAATATTGAGCTACAACTGGCTAGGCAGTTGGTAGCCTAAATCCTGCCTGATGTTACTGCTGTTCCTAAAACCATTGACATACGTTAGCCTACTGTAACCACACACAGAGAGGGTGTGGGGTGTGTGTGTGTGTGTGTGTGTGTGTGTGTGCGTTAAGGTTGGGCGATTGTGTACAAGCCTACATCGCCCGATTGCGCCACCCATATGTATTTCCATGGAAATATAACGTTTATTTGGAAAATAATAAATATATATATTTTTAAAAGCATTCATGATTTGCATAAATGTAATATACTAACTATTACTCTTGGTAAAAATATGAAATGGTATAACATTTGGTGAAGAGCACATTATGACTTGTTTAGGACTCAAAACTCTAAGTTTAGGACTTGAGACTTGACTTGATACTTGTCGGTCTTGACTTGAGACTTGACTCGGACTTGCCTGTCTTGACTTGAGACTTGACTTGGGACTTGAGTGCTAAGACTTGAGACTTACTTGTGACTTGTAAAACAATGACTTGGTCCCACCTCTGGAATCCTCTACCATACCATGCATCAATATGAGTGTAGAACTGTAGAGCATGATTCTAAAAGCTAGAATCCTTTCATTGAATCAATAACAAAACGGTCACCCCGCCTCGGTTTCGTTGAAAAGCTGAGAGACGGAGAAATGTAACCACTCTCAAATTCATAGACAGAGCTATGGATACCAGGACTGACTATCCATGACATCAAAATTATAGTTTTTCCATTGGCTGCATGGATTTGAATTAAGATAAATCCTATGCAGCCTTGTTAACAAATTCGAACACTGGAATGTGAGGCGTAATCTACACCTCGATAAGGCTGATATAAATCCTCATTATTGATTTTGTTTAATGATTTTCAATTTGAGTGTCATTATTTCTGTATAGCCTACACTTTCTCATTCTGAACTTCTAATGCGAGTGGGATGGGTGTGGCTTCGTTACAATGATCTGCATCTGCTCACCGATTTGACAGCTCCAACTCAGTTTCACCTCCGACACCGCCAAAACATCAGCAATGCAGGTGTCCGCTATCGCCGGTTAACGTTTGATCTGATTGAATCTAGGCCTTAATCTGTGTCTGGGAAACTGGCCCTATGAGACTCACCTTATTGGCCACCAGGTTACCGTGTCTCCCTCTCTGCTGCAGTATGGGTTTCAGAGCAGGGAAAGTGGATCCCCCGTTATGGACAGTGTGCTCTCTGAGGGCGTACGAAACCTCAAAATGGATGGGTGTGAAGATATCTCGGACATCTTTCTACAAGAGGTAAAGAGAAAGAGAAAATTAAAGGATAAATTTACATACAACCTTGAGAAGTGGGGAGCTTCTTGCTTGACCTTGCTAATGGATGTTCTGGGGTAGGTTGTTGTGGGGGTCGGCCTGTGCTCTGGCACAATGTTACAGTGTCCTGTGCTGTCTGTCCCACTAAAAGAGTTGGCTTGTGGCCACTGCAGATGTCCCGAAGAGCCTCTCCTCCAGCTCAGACACCTGCCTTTAGCTTAAGAGGGACAGGACACCACAGTAATTTCCTAATTCTGACAGTTATTTTTTTAAAGACAAAGATATCTATTTTATCTATTGCTAAATTGTTGTTAAAAGTATTCTGACTAAGTTGTAATGCTATGATACTAAAAAAGGACTGCTATACATTTCTATGACTGAATGATTGAATACATAACATTGTAAAATAAAGAATGGTATCTATAGAGCGAGACGCTTGAATGATTCCTATGTTCCACACTGTCTTATTTCTTCAGTGAGCACACATAGCAGCTATAAACCAGTGCTTCATTAGCCATGCACTCAAAGCTTTCTCCACTCTGTGAGGTTTGGTTTGGTCACAATCGAGAAACAGCATGTGGTGTTCTCTCTCTGTATACATGGAAAGCACACTCCCCAGAGGCCCTTCATTAACATACAGGAGCTCAGAAACACAGCACTAAAATTACTCTACTGTATGTGGGTGGAGGTATAAACCAAAACCACAGCTGAACTCTACAGTCGTGGCCAAATGTTTTGAGAATGCCACAAATATTAATTTTCACAAAGTCTGCTGCCTCAGTTTGTATGATGGCAATTTGCATATACTCCAGAATGTTATGAAGAGTGATCAGATGAATTGCAATTAATTGCAAAGTCCCTATTTGCCATGCAAATGAACTGAATCCCCCAAAAACATTTCCACTGCATTTCAGCCCTGCCACAAAAGGACCAGCTAACATCATGTCAGTGATGCTGACAGCCGTCATCATTGCTTTGCACAAAAAGGGATTCACAGGCAAGGATATTGCTGCCAGTAAGATTGCACCTAAATCAACCATTTATCGGATCATCAAGAACTTCAAGGAGAGCGGTTCAATTGTTGTGAAGAAGGCTTCAGGGCGCCCAAGAAAGTCCAGCAAGCACCAGGACTCCTAAAGTTGATTCAGCTGCGGGATCGGGGCACCACCAGTACAGAGCTTGCTCAGGAATGGCAGCAGGCAGTTGTGAGTGCATCTGCATGCACAGTGAGGCGAAGACTTTTGGAGGATGGCCTGGTGTCAAGAAGGGCAGCAAAGAAGCCACTTCTCTCCAGGAAAAACATCAGGGACAGACTTGTATTCTGCAAAAGGTACAGGGATTGGACTGCTGAGGACTGGGGTAAAGTCATTTTCTCTGATGAATCCCCTTTCTGATTGTTTGGGGCATCCGGAAAAAAGCTTGTCCGGAGAAGACAAGGTGAGTGCTACCATCAGTCCTGTGTCATGCCAACAGTAAAGCATCCTGAGACCATTCATGTGTGGGGTTGCTTCTCAGCCAAGGGAGTGGGCTCACTCACAAATTTGCCTAAGAACACAGCCATGAATAAAGAATGGTACCAACACATCCTCCGAGAGCAACTTCTCCCAACCATCCAGGAACAGTTTGGTGACGAACAATGCCTTTTCCAGCATGATGGAGCACCTTGCCATAAGGCAAAAGTGATAACTAAGTGGCTCAGGGAACAAAACGTCAATATTTTGGGTCCATGGCCAGGAAACTCCCCAGAACTTAATCCCATTGAGAACTTGTGGTCAATCCTCAAGAGGCGGGTGGACAAACAAAAATCCACAAATTATGACAAACTCCAAGCATTGATTATGCAAGAATGGGCTGCCATCAGTCAGGATGTGGCCCAGAAGTTAATTGACAGCATGCCAGGGTGGATTGCAGAGGTCTTGAAAAAGAAGGGTCAACAATGCAAATATTGACTCTTTGCATCAACTTCATGTAATTGTCAATAAAAGCCTTTGACACTTATGAAATGCTTGTAATTAGACTTCAGTATTCCATAGTAACATCTGACAAAAATATCTAAAGACACTGAAGCAGCAAACTAGGTGGAAATTAATATTTGTGTAATTTTCCAAACTTTTGGCCACGTATGTACATATGAATTACAGTATTTAAAACTTTTTCAAAGTGCATACAGTATGAGGGAGTTGTGTGAGATTGATACAGAAATGGGCGACCAAAAGATAAGGCAAAAGCCCCTGAGCCACATGTCATATCAGTCACTCACATTCCCCTACCAGTCCACTTTACTGCTGTACTGTCACCTCTGTTTATAACATTCATTACTGCCATTACCTATTAATTACACTTAAAAAAATACATCAAATGTACAAACACACACAGACGCACACACACCTTCATTGGGATTTCCAGAGTCCAGAGGGGCTCCACCAGACACTTGAGTATTAACCACTCCTCCCCTCCTCTCCTTTCCTCCCAGTCCCGCTTTATTACATTTACATTTACATTTAAGTCATTTAGCAGACGCTCTTATCCAGAGCGACTTACAAATTGGTGCATTCACCTTATGATATCCAGTGGAACAACCACTTTACAATAGTGCATCTAAATATTTTAGGGGGGGGGGGGGTTAGAAGGATTACTTTATCCTATCCTAGGTATTCCTTAAAGAGGTGGGGTTTCAGGTGTCTCCGGAAGGTGGTGATTGACAGTTCACTATGCTCCTTCCCATGTAACGTGATACGTTGTTCTGGACTTCCCAACGTCACGTACTGTCCTTATTAGACCCCTTTGTCAGACATAAACTGAATGAGTCATTGGTTGCTGACGCAGTTGCTACCCAAATGATGGTCCATCCTGATAAAAACTAGCCAATGATTAATCGACTAAAAGGTAAAACAGGTCTATGACCATCAGACAATGCCTGATGTCCCTCTACTCTACTGACTCATAATGCTTTGATCTCTATCAGTAGCATGCTGACCAGAAGTCCTAGCAAAATGGATAGCACATGGAACAAAAAAGGTTTTTACCAGATATTGTTCATCCTGATCAGACAGGTTTTTTACATGGACGATATATTGGAGATAATATATGACAATTACTTGAAACAATTGAACATTATGAAACATCAAAGATACTTGGCCTGGTCTTCATATCAGATTTTGAAAAGGCGTTTGATAAAGTGTGACTCGAATTCATATATAAATGCCTGGATTACTTTAATTTTGGTGAATTGCTTATACAATGGGTTAAAGTTATATACAGCAACCCCAGATGGAAAATAGTAAATAATGGTTACTTCTCAGAAAGTATTGAGCTTTTAAGAGTAAAGCAAGGCTGTCCGTTATCTTCATATCTTTTTATTATGGCCATTGAAATGCTAGCTATTAAAATTAGATCCAAAAAGAACATCAAGGGGTTAGAAATCCAGGGGATAAAAACAAAAGTGTTGATGGATGCTGATGACTTTAGTTTTTTCTTAAGTCCACAATCTGGTCCCTGCACAGTCTCATTGAAGATCTTGATCACTTTTCTAGCCTCTCTGGATTAAAACCTAATTATGACAACTGTACCATATTACGTATTGGATCTTTCAAAAATACAGTGTTTACACTCCCTTGTAGTTTACAAATAAAATGGGCAGATGGTGAAGTAGACATACTTGGTATTCACATCTCAAAAAATATAAATGAACTTACCACAATCAATTTCAATGGGAAGTTAGCAAAAATACAAAAGATTCCGCAACCATGGAGAGGGAAATACTTGTCTATTTATGGAATAATCACATTGATTAACTCTTTGGTCCTATCACAGTTTACTTACTTACTAATGGCACTGCCTACTCCAGACGACTCATTTTATAAATCATATGAGCAAAAAATATACCATTTTACTTGGAATGCTAAGTCAGACAAAATTAAACGTGCCTATTTATATAATGAATATGAGTTTGGGGGGCTAAAATGATTAAATATTAAAGCTCTAACCCTCTCACTAAAAGCTTCACTCATACATAAATTTTACTTAAACCCAAAATGGTTCTCCAATAGATTATTAAGAAAGGCTCATTCTTTGTTCAAAAATTGCCTTTTTACCTTTATACAGATTACAACTTGTCATTTCCCACTAAATTAAAATTACATTTTGTTTAAAGTATCGCCCTTTCTCAAACAAGCCATACAAAGTTGGTTACAATTTCAGTTTTATCCTCCAGAAAAGATAGAACAAATATTACAACAAACGTTGTAGTTAAACTCAAATATACTGATTAATAAATAAAACATTCTTTATGGAAAAAATTGCAAAAAAATGTATTATATTTATTAACGATATTATGAATAGAAACGGAGGAGTTATGTCACATACGCAGCTATCGAAAATATATGTGAATATCTGCTCAATCCAAATTTACAACCAACTGATTGCAGCATTACCACAAAAATGGAGGAGGCAAGGGGAAAAGGGAGAAGTAGGGAACTTGTTTGCCTGCCATATATTAAAGATACAAATTGGCTGAAAGGAACTAGCATAAATAGAAAAATATACCAGTTTCATTTGAGGACAAAAATGTTGACAGCTGCGCCATACAGGTTGCAAAATAAATGGGAAGAGATTTTCGATGTACCAATTCCATGGCACATGGTTTATGAACTGGTACAAAAAACTACACTTCATTCAACACTTAGAGTTTTCCAATTTAAATTATTATATACAATTCTTGCCACCAACAGAATGCTATATATATGGGGCATACAACAATCTCAGCTCTGTAGATTTTGCTGTGAAGAGACAGAATCAATAGATAATTTATTCTGGTATTGCCCCTATGTAGCTTGTTTCTAGTCACAGGTTCAGGAATGGTTAAAAAATCACAACATGCACTTAAAATTAACCTTACTAATAGCAGTGTTCGGCGATATGGAAAGCCATAGTCAGTCAATAAATAATTCAATAATACTCATAGGAAAGGTTTTCATCTTTAGCTCACAATCTGTGGATAATACATGATTAGAAAGGTTAAATAATTATGTAAAACATCACAGCACAATTAAAAAATATATGGCACATGGAAACCAAACGAGGGTGGTCGATGGTGATAGGTGGGTGAGGGTTGGAATTAAAGAGTTTAGGTTTGGTAATGTATTATTATTTTATTGTTATTTGACTGCTTTATATAAAAGTATGTAAAATGTGTATTTAAAATGTCTATGTAAAATGTATGTATATGTAGCAGAAAAGCAGTAAAAAAACAAAAACATATTTGTCCTCCAAAGGGGGGGGGTTAATAAAAATACAAAAAATACACTACAAAAAAAAAGCATGCTGACCTGAAGTCAGTTCTTTGATCTTTATCAGTAGCATGCTGACCTGACCTGAAGTCAGTGCTTTGATCTTTATCAGTAGCATGCTGACCTGACCTGAAGTCAGTTCTTTGATGCCTGGCAGTAGCATGCTGATATTTTAATAATTGACTCCACAGTCTAAACTGACTTGAGGTCAGTGCTTTGATGTCAAGCAGAATGACGCCACGCATAGGGTCGTCTTACAATAACAGACTCTGAGTTAGTGATTATAGTGTCTGGGCTGGGGTTCTAAACTGACCTGATGTCATTGCATACCTGACAACAGTTCTCAGTGGTTACAGCTGCTGACCCTCACATCCCGACCCCTTACCTCTGACCTCTTACTCACCCTCATGAAGGCCTGGTGGGGGACGCAGGTCAGCTGGTCGTGTCTGGTCTTGACCCGCCCTGTTGTAGCGTTGGACGTCCCGTTTCCGTGGAAATGGAAACGTGAGGGGAAGGACTCCTTGTGCTGCGTGTCTGCTGTCAGATTATACTGGAGCTCTATGGGTGAGAGTGAGTGAGGGGGGCGGAGTGTGGGAGGGAGAGAGGGTGGAAAGGAGGGTGAGAGAGGGAAGCATTGAGGTAACAATATTATGTTTCAGAGAGCACCCAGAGTTGACATGAACCAGGGCCCCAGACATACAGACCTAGACCCAGCCTCAACCCCCAGACATACAGACCTAGACCCAGCCTCAACCCCCAGACATACAGACCTAGACCCAGTCTCAACCCCCAGACATACAGACCTAGACCCAGTCTCAACCCCCAGACATACAGACCTAGACCCAGCCTCAACCCCCAGACATACAGACCTAGACCCAGCCTCAATCCCAGACATACAGACCTAGACCCAGCCTCAACCCCCAGACATACAGACCTAGACCCAGCCTCAACCCCCAGACATACAGACCTAGACCCAGCCTCAACCCCCAGACATACAGACCTAGACCCAGCCTCAACCCCCAGACATACAGACCTAGACCCAGCCTCAATCCCAGACATACAGACCTAGACCCAGTCTCAACCCCCAGACATACAGACCTAGACCCAGCCTCAACCCCAGACATACAGACCTAGACCCAGCCTCAACCCCCAGACATACAGACCTAGACCCAGCCTCAATCCCAGACATACAGACCTAGACCCAGCCTCAACCCCCAGACATACAGACCTAGACCCAGCCTCAACCCCCAGAAATACAGACCTAGACCCAGCCTCAATCCCAGACATACAGACCTAGACCCAGCCTCAATCCCAGACATACAGACCTAGGCCCAGCCTCAACCCCAGACATACAGACCTAGACCCAGCTTCAACCCTAGACCCAGCCTCAACCCCAGACATACAGACCTAGACCCAGCATCAACCCTAGACCCAGCCTCAGCCCCAGATCCAGCCTCTTTCTCAGCCCCAGCCACAACTCCAGACCCAGCCCTAATCATAAATATACTATAGATGGAGAAAACATATTTTGAATGAGGATAACATTGACTTGTGTTTTATTTCGCAAGACACTTCAAATTAGTCATTTTCGTTTACTATCAAAGGACAGTGATGTTTCATAGCGATACCAGATAACTTTGAATAACTTAAATCATTTCTGTAATTCACCATTTAAAATCCCACCAAAAACATAATGTTGAGGAACATAGGCGGTTAAAAACATGGTACCCTAGATGGACAACATCATTCTATCTATCAGGACAGGGCTGTGCCAGAGCCTTACAGGCTCTAACAGACACTTTCACCACAGGAATGCTCTGCAGAGATAACCCTTGTTAAGGCAGGGTTAACATACTAACCAACTGCCCATGCCTCAGGGACTAGTGATAAGATGGAAGGACTGACAGAGATAAGGAAACAGAAAAAGTCTGTCTCCGACACAACAGTGTTTTCAGTCAACTAGTCCAGGTCAGGGGCTTTCATAACTATTTCCTATACTAGACTTTGTGCATTATACCATTTTCCACATACAAACTAGTAGTATAGTAATGCTCACATTACTATAGCATGTTTGAAAAATGCGTTTTTGGTCACTATTAAGTACACACACTAGAACCAAAACTGGCTTTTGTTTGTAAGTGCCACTGCACACATAACCTTCACTAATGTAACGATTAACACAATGCAAACAGACAGGTTGTTTTCACAGTGCAGGGCTATGAGGGTGCCAAGGGCACGGGTAGAGGGTCTGCTCACCTATTGAAGAGGTGAAGTGTCGAGCATGGACCCTGAAGCAGACTGTAGCATTGATGCAGACAGCAGGAAGACCGTTGTTAGAACACAGCGCTACATAGCGGTTTACACTGACAGGCAGGGGCATGAAGGCTTCTACCAATATCACTGGACGAGTCCTGGCACAGGGAGACGACAACATGTCAACAACATGAAAACAACACATCAACACTCTGTGTCAAAACAAATACAATTGTACATTTGCATTAGAATATGGGAGCTACAGTATATGGGCCAGAAGACAAACAAATCTACAAACCAAAAGGTATTACAAAAGGTAAAAATGGCCAGGGAACTATACAGGTCAAATACATGGGCCAGGCCACTTTCACTGAGGTCATATTCAGAAAGTTAAATAATGAAATGTAAGATAAAATGTTTACCAATGTCCATTGAAAGCGTAACCTCTATCCGACATCTCTGACATGAATGCAGTAATTCTAGTTTCAGAGACTAGTTATCTAGTGGATGTAATGTGATATGTAACACAGTTCTTACCTCAGAACCACAGCTGAGTCTGAGAGGAAGGCCCCTACTGCTACATCTGTAGTTTAGAGAGATGCAGATAGATAGCTGTCATTACTTTGAACATGCAATTTCCTGCTATAGGCCTATCTGGCTGCAAGGCTCTCTAGACTTGTTAAAGCTCTAAACCAATTTGTTACTCAGTTTAGAACCCCTCATAAGACATCAGCGGAATGTTTTTAATTTATTAATTTGTTCATTCAGTCAGTCATTCGGTTGTTCGTTTGTTCATTCAATCCACATCAGCCTGCAGACAAAATGTATTCACACAGTTTACTGCACTGTAACAAAAACTCCTATAAACTTTACAGCAATGTACTGTTAAACAAATGTTTCTTTGGAAGTTATTGTAACATACTGTACTTTTTTTCCTACAGTAACTTACAGGTAACTGTCTGCCAGTAAGCTACCATAAAAACAACAGGATTTATTTTACAGTGTGGTAATAAACTGATGCGTTTTGTTTTTAGATAAGTATTTAACACTTGCGTTACAAATCAATCTATAAAACAACAATTAAAACAAATAACACATGAAAAAAACAAATGAAATGTTTTATTGACAGACAGTACACAATACTTTACAATGTACCAGTTCTAAGAGATGACTAGCTAAGAGGTGACTAACTGTCTACATCTTTCTGTCAGTCTACCATATATCCTGTTTAGTTCACAGTGTGTCACTAGTGGAAGACGCGAAGATGAGAAGCAGAGAGTAAGCAGACAACCATCACTAGTGACCCTAATTTAAACCCCAGGATATTCCCACTGCCCAATTTGGTTTTCCCCGGGTAGTAGCCAACACACACACACACACACACACACACACACACACACACACACACACACACACACACACACACACACACACACACACGTACACACACGTCCCCTGTCCTCAGTTCTGTTCCCACCACCGCCATGTTTTGACGACCTTACTAATTTAAGGCACAGCATGTGTGACATAATAACAGAACATTACAGTGTGTTCTGTTCTAGTCAGCAGTAGAGAAACCGAGACAGACTCAAACATTGTACTGGAGGGAAGCACTGTACACAACGTTGACAGTCAAGAAAGGGATCGTTACCTTGGTAACCGTTTTCATCAACATCGATGCCTCCTGACACAGACTGGCCGAACATCTTTAACTCATTACCCAGAACAGAGCCAGTGATCCTCTGATGATGGAACAAGAACAGCTTGATTATTCTTACAGCTAACCCTCTGTACTTTACACACTTCATACACTTCATTTTGTTTCCCAAACCAAGAGAGCTGTCAATGACTACCAGATGTAAACTGTACAGTACACATTTCAGCTTTTTTTCTAGTACGGAGCTTTGAGATTGAAGTAAGGTAATTTATCTGTATTTGGATATACAGTAACTATATTTTCTCCAAGAGGTTGTATTCCACATTGAGATAAATCAATGTATATGTAAATAAATGTATCTCCATGGTATTCCATAACTAAAAGCTAATTTAAATGTAACTGCTTCATGCTCAGACAGAGCAAAGCAGGAGACCAAACAGTTTAAGGAAATCGTAGCAATTCAGAGTCAGGAACTCTCTTCCGACTGTCTGAGAGCAAAGAGAGAAAAAATGACACATTTGATCCTCACGTCCTATCTCCCTCCCTCCCTTCAATCTATTGTCCCTGATCGTTGGTCAGAGGAGGGACACCCTGACCCCTCTTCCCTTCACTCACTCCCTCCCCCCATCCTTTCCTTCCAGTAATCTCCTGTCCCTGAAGTCTGCGGACAAACAGCAGCTGGAAGGGACATAGCCATAGCTGAGTACATACTTGAGAGAAGGTCTGAGAGATCCCTGTTTTCCTCCCATTGTAGATATATATAGCCCCACGCAGCTCTTCTTCCTGCGGAGCCCCCACTGCCACATCTGGAACACATTTACAGTCAGTCAGGGGTTAACTTAGGATGCGTCCCAAATTGCACCATATTCCCTATATAGTGCACTACTTTTGATCAGGGCCCGTAGGGTAATGTAGTTAATTAGTGCACTATATAGGAATTAGGGTGCTCTTTTTTTTCTCTAACCTTTATTTAACTAGGCAAGTCAGTTAAGAACAAATTCTCATTTTCAATGACGGCCTAGGGACAGTGGGTTATCTGCCTTGTTCAGGGGCCGAATGACAGATTTTTACCTTGTCCGCTCAGGGATTTGATCTTGCAACCTTTCAGTTACTAGTCCAACACTCTAACCACTAGGCTACCTGCCGCCCCAATTCAGAAAGTAAACCAAATTCCAATTCCAGATTATCCTAATTGAAAAGCATTGAAGAGAATTGGAATTCTAGAGTACTTCCTGAATTGACAACAATTTAAATGGAATTGACCCCAACCCTGATGTGTGTGTGGGTGTGTGTGTGTGTGCTGGTGTTGAGGAACTGGCAGTTAGGCTAGTGTAAGTGGCAGTTAGAAGTGTGCCGGGGCCCTGTGATCAGCTGTAGGGGATGTGGTTGGTTGGTTGGTTGGTTGGTTGGTTGGTGGTATTGCCTCTGTGTTGAGTGGGGCTGGTTTATGGGGTGTTACTTCATACCCAGTTACCCAATATCACCACAAACTTTAGTGTAGTTCCATCTGACTGGCATAGCTCGCTTTCTGTTAGTTTTAGAGCTGCCAATTGCTCATAGCCTTGATCAACCATCCTGATCTTGCAAGCTTACATTGAAACTAAATGAGAGCGCAGTGGTCCGGTTGGTGGATCAGGCTACATTGCATTCAACTGAAATATGCAGAGATTTTCTTGTGCAACAATTGGGACAGTACCGACTTGGAATATCACCAAGTTCAATTTCACTTTATTTGTATTTATTTTTTACCAAAAACTATGCAGAACATTGGCACATTAGCTAGGGCAGCTGATTTTGTCATCATAGTTTTGCTGTACAGGGTAGCTGATTTTATCATCATAGTTTTGCTGTACTGTGACAAATCATTATAACTTTAAAGATAAAGTAAGAATTGCTTTATATCTTTGCAAAATAATATGCATAACACTCACCAGCAAAGCCATCATCATCAATATCTCCCAGATCAGTTATGGTCTCCCCAAATCTGGCAGCATACGAGTTGCTTCCCACCAACTGAAACTCTGCTTCCTTCATATTAGCCTTAAAACACATTCATTTACAGTCTTAATATTCCTTCTCTCCTCTGCCCAGGGTAATGGCTTGTAAAGTTGATCCGGGAAGAAAAAACGGTAATTTGCTAATGGAGATATGTGGGGGAAGTACCTAGCTAAGCTCCATGTAATTGCAGTCATTAGGTTGGTAATTACGTAAAGTTACTCATGTCATGCAGAGTTGCCTGGTCCTTAGTAGTACACTATAAATGTAGCAGATATCCGCTGGTTTAGCTTTCCGTAATACAAACTCATCAGTCATAGAAACAGTCCTCAGGTCCTGCTATCATCATGCTGTGTTGTTTTATATCATCTGCTAGTGTATAAGACAGTACAGTAATATAGTAACTCCAGACTCTTCTATTTATAGGAAATGACAATAAAATAAAAATCTCTTTACTTGAGCATATTAATTTCTATCAAATGATCTCATTGTTCTGAAAGCTGAATAGTTAGTCTAGATGTTACAACATAGGTATCAGAGCAACTTAATGTTAAGTGATACCAATCATTGGTTTTGAAACGTTTTTGTTATAACAGTGCACAACACCAGTATTGTATGAGATGCTTAACTACTATCATATTTAAGAACTGCAGAGTTAAGTTGTGAAGATAACAGTATGTGTGTGAGATGTGATGTGAGGTAGGAAGTCTCTATTGATGTTGTTCTCTTTTAACAAATACTGTATCTTCAGGGACAGTGTTCCATATAACAGCCTCACAAAGTTTAGAGAAACATTTCAATAGGTAATGGACCATCAAATTACATTAGATCCAAGGCTATTTGCAAAACTCACACAGCTAGACACATAATAACTGCACAATAACTTTTTTTATGATAGGGGTGAAAGAAAGGTTGTATCTCACTCAATTCGTTTTTCCTCGAATCCTCGCATCCTCACTCCTCACCTCCTTCTCAAGCCACACTGGAAGAGAAGATCCAATGTCCCTCCCCCCTGACCTTCTCCTCCAATGAGTTTTGAGAAGGCAAGAAAAGGAATCAGGGAAATCACGGTTGTCTGTCGTATACTGTATTTTTTATGTGGAGAGTGTGGATTATGATACTTGTAAGTGACATGCCTTTCTTAATTGCCCCTGAGGGGCCAAATAGAAAGTTGTATTGAATTGAAGGAAAAACGAATTGGGAAAGATCCCAGTACTTACGGCTCCTTGGTTGATGTAGACATGGACTTGTCCTTCCTCTCTCACGGTGCTGTACATGGGAGATCCTACCAGTAGATCAGACAGGCCATCTCCATTCAGGTCCACGGCACACACACTGGCACCAAAATACGAGCCGAGCTACAGTATAGGAAAACAGGTTTCAAGTCAATACAGTCAATCAAATCAATCAAATGTATTTATGAAGCCAGCAGTTGTCACAACGTGATTTTGCAGTGAGGAGGTATGATTGAGTTCTGCGTCAAAATCAAGACATTCATTTCCGGTTTCCCAGACAAAGCTTATACCCAGTCCTAGACTAAAGAGCATGTTCAATGGAGATTCTTAGTACAAGACCAGGCTTAATCTGTGTCAGGGAACCTGGCCGTAAAGATATCTGGCTACTAATTCCCACCTTGCTGCCCTTGACTTCACTGATTATCTTCAGCATGTTTTCTTCAGCTCTGAATAGGTAGGCCTGGAGAAGAGGACAGAAACGACCTGGTCACATCAAGTCTTAAAGCCAACTAAGGATGAATGGTAAAATGCATAAAGTACTTAGATTATATCACAATACCCATACAGACATGATCTCAAATCAAATCACATTTTATTTAACACATGCGCCAAATACAACAGGTGTGGACCTTACAGTGAAATGCTTACTTACAAGTCCTTAACCAACAATGCTTTAATCTGATTGCTTTCTACTGATAAAATGTCTCCCATCTGTCATCTTAACATTCCTGTGGGACATGTATTTGGTGAGGCCATTAAGAACTAGCAACTTTTACAGTCTTCAAATTTAAAAAAAAAAATATTCCTCCATAAAATGTGCACAGAATTGCCACAAGACAAAATTATTCCCCACTTTCTGCAGAGAGATTCATTTACATTACCTTATGGGCCCTTGTCAAAAGTAGCGCACTTAATAGGGAAAAGAGTGCCCTTTGGGACATAGTCTGTGTCTGCTAAATGACTTAAATGTAAATCGAATGTATTGACGACAAGATCCTTAAAGCATCTCTAAATAAAAGCCTTCCGACAAAGTTCTCCTGCAACAGGGCAACCAGTGCAAAACCCACATGTATTTTTCAATAGCACATATTTCATACATTTCACCAGTAACATGAGGAATGCCCAATGCATCATATATTTAGCATCACCCTAGTTGGTGATTCAAACACACACTGTATTATTGTACTTACCACCTTTAGCTTGTCAGGTCATAAGAAGCGAGCCACATATAAGTGTTGGTGCTGTGCTTTCTACAGGCGGGTGGTGGGGTGATAGGGATATGATGGGGGTGAAAGAAAAAACAGGAATGAAATGAACTCTTACCTTACCAGTCTGCCCGTACTGGGGCGCACCGCCAACAATCTCTGTGGAGTCAGGGTGGAGGAAGTGGCCGGCCCCAACCGAGTAGCCTGGTGAGGAAAAGAAGGATCACAATGTAGGTACAACGCCAGTACAGCATTAGTACAACTTTAATATAACCAAAGAATGAGACTAGCAGAGTAGCCCAGCAATGGAAACGTATCACAACGTTAATAGGAATGACTGCAACATTAGTATAACCTTAATAAAACATTTGTAAACCTTAGTACAACTTTAGTATACCCAACTGAACAGGTACTGTAGAACCAGATGGCACTGGTTGATATAAGAGATGAGAGAAACGGCGTGATGATTTGCAGTAACTACAATTGAGCAAATATTTAGCAACCCCCCCCCCCCCACACACACACAAAAGCATGCTTCCTCTCTGTATTCCCTTACATTACACTTCACCAACTCAAAAACAACTGAGTGTCTTTATGAGACGTGTGACAACCAGACAAGTCTTTCTGATCGTCTCCAACCATATTATAATTAACATACCGAGGTAACTGCCATAGAGGACAGTGCTGCTGTCATCCACATAGGCAGACAGGACCCTGCTGGAGGTGTTGTAGACCAGGACAGACCCAGTCCAGTACGATGTCCCCGGGGCTCCCATTATTATCAAGTCCTGAAGAAAAATAACAACACATACATCAGAGTATTGTTCAGTTTTGGTTTTATGTTTGTGATTTCCCAGTAACCAAAGTTGGTTCTGTGAAAGTTCGCAGAACCTTCTTTACGTTGTGGCAAATGTTTGTTCTCATAACATAAAAACGATCCAGTAGTGCTGATCATTATCCAATGTTTGTATAAAACATTCACCTGATGTTAAAAGAATGTTCCCAGAACGCTGCTCTCATATTTTGTTGCAGCATTATGTTCTTAAAACATTACTGGTACATTGTGTTATTACATTACCTGGAAACCTAATGAGAACGTTTGGGGAATTTCCTGTGGTGGTTGTTTCAGATGTTGTGCACAACATTTTAGTGAATGTTAGGAAAACATCCCAAGGATATTTCATTTAAAACCTTTTCTGAAGAATGTTTGAATGTTTTTGGGATGTTATCATCCTAATATTAAGAGAGAAAGAAAACGAACTAGAACTTAAAAGGAATCTTAACGAATGTTCTGGGAGTGTTCCCAGTTTGATGGGTTGTGTGCATTTCAAGTTTGTGACTTGTGTATGTGTCCATGTACCTGTGTATGTGCACACGTGCATTACTAACATATACATAAACTTTAGGTTTAAACAGAATATGTAGAGGAACTGATACCTCAGTCAGAAAGTTGGATATCCCTGCTTGGCATGATCCATAGTCCTCACCAAACTTCCGTTGGTGATCTGGAGAAAGAGTGGCAGATGCATTTTCATTTTGGCCAATAAAGCAAGGTTACTGTCAACAAGCTCTCAGACTCAGTGCAGGTTGCTTACAGGTGTGACCTTGGAGTTAGACATGGCGAGAACAAAAACATATGGATACTCGGCCTCGGTTATTGACTGATTTATGTGATTTATAATCCACATTTTCATTTTTCTGTTGCAAAACGTTTTGCTACGGTATGCATTAATGAATAAAAATCAGATATCCTGTAAATGCAAAACAGTGTACCTTTGTAGCATGGGATGAGTGGTTGAGTCTGTTTGAGGTCAGCCTCGTATCTGTAACAGATACCATGAGGCAGCTTGTTCAGGTTTTCTTTCCTGGAATAGAACACGTTCTTCCAACGATGCCCACATGCCTGTGGAAGGAGAAGCAACACAGATGTTGTTGGAGGAAATGCAACTATTTGAGAGGAGGAATGTAACAACAATGGAATAGTCTACACATAAAATATGTAAGTTTGTGTTTAATCTAACAAGTGACATAATGCGAGCACTGTCTAGCAGCTAGTTTCCAAAATAACATTTGATATGTCTGGTAGGGTTGCAAAGGATGCAAGTCTTGTTAAGACCAGGCACTACAGGCTGAAATAAAAATGTTGCATCTACCTATCAATTCTGATATTTGTTGGTACTTTGATCCATTAATATGGGGCGGCAGCGTAGCCTAGTGGTTAGAGTGTTGTGTTGGACTAGTAACCGAAAGGTTGCAAGTTTGACTCCCTGAGCTGACAAGGTACAAATCTGTCGTTCTCCCCCTGAACAAGGCAGTTAACCCACTGTTCCTAGGCTGTCATTGAAAATAAGAATTTGTTCTTAACTGACTTGCCTAGTTAAATAAAAAAATATGAGTATTTTCAAAACATAAAAATATAAAAAACATCATGAAAAAATACAGTACCAGTCAAAAGTTTAGACACACCTACTCATTCAAGTATTTTTCATAATGTTTTCCTATTTTCTATATTTTAGAATAATAGTAAACACATCAACACCATAAAATAACACATATGGAATCATGTAGTAACCAAAAAAGTGTTAAATGAAAATATATTTTAGATTTTAGATTCTTCAAAGTAGCCACCCTTTGCCTCGATGACATCTTTGCACAACCTTGGCATTCTCTCAACCAGCTTCACCTGGAATGCTTTTCCAACAGTCTTGAAGGACTTCCCACATATGCTGAGCACTTGTTGGCTGCTTTTCCTTCACTCTGCGGTCCAACTCATCCAAAAAACCATCTCAACTGGGTTGAGATCGGCTGATTGTGGAGGCCAGGTCATCTGATGCAGCACTACATCACTCTCCTTCTTGGTCAAATAGCCCTTACACAGCCTGGAGGTGTGTTGGGTCATTGTCCTGTTGAAAAACAAATGATAGTCCCACTAAGCACAAACCAGATGGAATGGCGTATCGCTGCAGAATTCTGTGATAGTCATGCTGGATAAGTGTGCCTTGAATTCTAAATAAATCACTGACAGTGTCACCAGCAAAGCACCCCCACACCATCACACTTCCTCCTCCATGCTTCATGGTGGGAACCACATATGCAGAGATCATCCGTTCACCAACTCCGCGTCTCACAAAGACACAGCGGTTGGAACCGAAAATCTCAAATTTGGACTCATCAGACCAAAGGACAGATTTCCACCGGTCTAATGTCCATTGCTCGTGTTTCTTGGTCCAAGCAAGTCTCTTCTTATTATTGGTGTCCTTTAGTAGTGGTTTCTTTGCACCAATCGACCATACACGCAGTCTCCTACGAACAGTTGATGTTGAGATGTGTCTGTTACTTGAACTCTGTGAAGCATTTATTTGTGCTGCAATTTCTGAGGCTGATAACTCTAATGAACTCTGTAGCAGAGGTAACACAGGTTCTTCCTTTCCTGTGGCGGTCCTCATGAGAGCCAGTTTCATCATAGCGCTTGATGTTTTTTGTGACTGCACTTGAAGAAAATGTCAAAGTAATAATGGACTATCTATTCTCTTAGTTTTTTTAGCTGTTCTTGCCATAATATGGACTTGGTTTTTAACCAAATAGGGCTGTCTTCTGTATACCACCCCTACCTTGTCACAACACAATAATTGGCTCAAACGTATTATGGAAAAAAGTTCCACAAATTAACTTTCAATAATGCACATCTGTTAATTGAAATGCATTCCAGGTGACTACCTCATGAAGCTGGTTGAGAGAATGCCAAGAGGGTGCAAAGCTGTCCTCAAGGCAAAGGGTAGCAACTTTGAATCTCAAATATAAAATATATGTTGATTTGTTTAACACTTTTTTGGTGTTAAATGTGTTGTTCCATAGTTTGATGTCTTCACTACTATTCTTTAATGTAGAAAATAGAAAAATTAAGAAAAACCCTGGAATGAGTTGGTGTGTCCAAACATTTGACTGGTACTGTTTATTTTCTTTAGTTTATCATACTGCTGTCATCAACATTGTAATGAACTTGAACCACTTTAAAATGGACATACATCAATCATTTCAAAGCTGACTACATTGAATTGCACTAAAAACCCATTTCATAGAGATTGTTACAAACTGGTCTATATTTAGTCATTTACTTTGAAGAGATGGTGGTTTAAATAGGCGTTTGCCGTTAGTCTAAATTCAGTGTACTTGTCTTCAACTGCCATTTTCCGAAAGTCAGATTCTTCTTACACGCCCCCCCAAAAAAATTCAGCTTCAGAAGCATCTGCATTCACCAAATTGTGTTTGGTTATCCTTAGACATATTCTCCAGACTTGCTCAGAGGGAATTGTTGATATGTTGTAAATTTTTGTATACTAGATACAAGTTAGTTTTTTTGCCGCAATATGCAAATATGTGCATATTTAGATGTTGCCTCGATTGCATATTTCAATAAAATATTTCATCAATGTTTTTATACAAAGAAAGTATTATATTTGTGCCTACATTCAACTGGCAAAAGTTGATTGTGATATGATTAAGGGAAATAAAATACCCTATGAGGGTGTGGTGCCTGGCCTTAAACAAAGTTCACCAATACAAGATGTACCCATCTCATTATTTGATTTCGGTCTCGGAATGGGCACAAAGACTGTATATCACTGGAATTTACACCAATACTGACCATCTGAGAAGGGATTGTAACATTTGTTTACCCCTACTGGGACTAATCTACATAGCCAATACATGACCATCACTGTAAAGAACTTTATGACACCTGCTGATATAAAAAGGGCTTTATAAATACATTTGATTGATTTATTGATTGACTTAACATACCAATACATGGCCATCTCGAGGCTGTCTGGACAGGCTGACTCCGAGCCACTGGTTGTCACTCTCAGAGAAGCATGTCTTCCCACAACTGTCCACACCTGTAGTACAGACACACACACATGCAAGCACACACACCAACGAGTGAGAGAGAGAACGTGAATTGAGAGGTGGCAACGACCTTTAATAATGCCTTACAAACCCTATGAAAACAATCTGTGGGGCATCCATGTTAAACATGAAGTGGTTCTGGTTAATTTGACCAGCGTGCTTTCTTATAATCCAATGGAAATGGGTCAATGTCAGTGCACAAATCCCCAAAACCACGCTGGTCAAATAACTTGGAAGCAACACAGATTTTTTGTTTGTAAAGTCGATATTCCAAACCTGTTGATATTTGCTGACATTCTCTCTTGTCCGAGATGCTGCACTTATAAATTGCTCCTGGTTCTTTTACGGCTGGGTAGGAGGACGAATTCGCAACTGGAGCTCCGACTAATAACCTATAACAGGCAATATAAAAATGAATATCCCTAACGTTACAGTTTTATACACATGAATACCCCAGTTGTGGGATATCGAACAAAAAAATCCTTCACACTGAAAAACTCAAAAGGCAACATGGACACTCGTAATGTGCAGTTTCTGGTGGTTTGTTGTGTCAAAGGGTACTTGTGTTCATAGAATCCCTAATTAACATTTTTCACACATTTTGGGGCTGAATACCCATTTTGTTAATTCTTCAACAACTAATAGCCTAAATGTGTGTAGCCTATTCAGTTATGGTGTTCTACAGTATGAATAGAGGTTTTAAAAAAGCCTACAACAATGTTTGATTCACTTACCATGTGTTTTTCTGGTTCTTGTGTAACAATACAGAATATCCAAATAAAGATCCATTTGGTCCACTGAAACTAATGGGGTGGTCTACATCCAAATTGTAACACTCAGTGAGATTACAGCACCAGAAGTACGAGAGAAGAAAGCTCCAACAGCAAGAAAGATTCCCCGGCGTTTTTCGCTCCATTTTTGTAAAACAAATACCAACTTTTCCAACACGAAGAGATTACAAGTGAAGGCAGATGAAAACAAAATAAAATAAAAACGTCGTTTATTCAAATCCACGGAAACAGAGAAAAGTCGTACATCCCAATACCAACTTTAGAATGGCATTTGGATAGAGTTGAATAGTGACTGGGCGCGCTCAACTCCTGTTGCGCTTCTTAATGCGTCGGTCGTTCTGCCTGTACGCAACCTCACATCGTCAGGCTCATGACTCAATTCCGTCACGTGAAACTTCACAAAGTGAGTTAAACTTCTGGCGGACGGCTTGCATGCTGCTACCCAAATTCATCAAACGTAGAGCCCAACCCTCCAACCCACCCTGAAACCTTCTATCCACACCATTAAAACTGAGAGAGATATATGTCTCCTGGATTTAACAGTATCTTGTGCACGTGACGAATACATTTTAATTTGAATCAAATCCACACACACAGTTCCTTCAGAAAGTACTGTATTTATCCACACCTTGACTTATTCCACATTTTGTTGTGTTGCCGCCTGAACCAGGTTGCCTCTAGGATTTTGCCTGTGCTCAGCTCCATTCTGTTTCTTTTTTATCATAAAAAACTCCCCAGCCTTTAACGATTACAAGCATACCCATAGCCATTTTTTTTTCATTATTAATGTAGTTCCTTGTTGCAAACAGGATGCATATTTTGGAATATTTTTATTCTGTACAGGCTTCCTTCTTTTTGCTCTGTCAATTAAGTTAGTGTGGTGGAGTAACTACACAGTTTTTTTCCTTTCACAGCCATTAAACTCTGTAACTGTTTTAAACAGTGGTGTGAAGTACTTAAGTAAATATACTTGAAAGTACTACTTAAGTCGGTTTTTGGGGTATCTGTACTTTACTTGACTATTTATATTTTTGACAACTGTTACTTTTACTTCACAACATTCCTAAAGAAAATGTTGTACTTTTTTCTCCATACATTTCCCCTGACACCCAAAAGTACTCGTTACATTTTGAATGCTTAGCAGGACAGGAACATGGTTTAATTCACACACTTATCAAGATATCATCCCTGGTCATCCCTACTGCCTTCCTTCTTTTCACTCTGTCAATTAGTTTAGTATCGTGGAGTAACTACAGTGCTCTGTTTTCTCCTTTCACAGCCATTAAACTCTGTAACTGTTTTAAACATTGGTGTGAAGTGGTCTAATTCACACACTTATCAAGAGATCATCCCCTGGTCATCCCTACTGCCTCTGATCTGGCGACTCACTAAACACATGGTTTATTTGTAAATTATGTCCTTAGTGTTGGAGCATGCCCCTGGCTATCAGTATATAAAAAACAAGAAAATGATGCTGCCTGGTTTGCTTAATATAAGGAATTAAGAATGATTTATACTTTTACTTTTACTTTTGATACTTAAATATATTTAAAACCAAATACTTTTAGACTTTTACTCAAGTAATATTTTACTGGGTGACTTTCCCTTTTACTTCTGTCATATTTTTATTAAGGTATCTTTACTTTTACTCCAGTATGAAAATTGGGTACTTTTTCCACCACATGGTGAAATTCCTGAGCAGTTTTCTTCTTCTCCGGCAACTGAGTTAAGAAGGACGCCTGTATCTTTGTAGTGACTGGGTGTATGATACACCATACAAAGTGTAATTAACAACTTCACCATGCTCAAAGGGGTATTCAATGTTGATGTATTATTATTTTTACCCATCTACCAATAGGTGTCTTATTTGTGAGGCATTTGAAAACCACCCTGGTCTTTCTGGTTCAATCTGTGTTGACATTCATTGCTCGACTGAAGGACCTTACAGTGTGGGGTACAGAGATGAGGTAGTCATTCAAAATAATTTTAAACACAATTATTACACACAGAGTGAGTACCTGCAACTTATTATGTGACTTGATAAGTACATTTTTACTCCTGAACTTATTTAGGTTTGACATAACAAAGGGGTTGAATACCGATTGAATCAAGACATTTCAGCTTTTTTCATTTTCATTTAATTTCTAAACATTTCAAAAAACATAATTCCACATTATGGGGTATTGTGTGTAGGCCAGTGACACAACCTCTCAAATAAAACCATTTTAAATTCAGGCTGTAACACAACAAAATGGGGAAAAAGTCAAGGGGTGTGAATACTTTCTGAAGGTACTATAGATGCTGCTGAAATTGATTGTTGGCTATGTGGTAGCACTGGCTGGTCTACTATACATTCATACCAACATAATATTAAAGTCTAATTAGCTTTTTGTAATAGGTGAAGGAATAGAAAAAGTAACTAATACAAAACATATACATTTTTTTTATCTTACTAACAATAAAGTTAATTAAAAACAAATGGAATTAGTCTACTGAAATGTTATTTTAAAGAGCAAATGAATATGGACCATGATTGAGTGTCAGTGTCTGGAGGGAAACTGGGAATGTTGTCCTACAGGGCAAGACCAGGAGGAGTGTCTGTCTGTTCTGTCAACAGTTTTTCCCATATTGGTCCGTCTAGAACATGACTTGAATTTAAGTTAATGACCTGCTGTGTAATTTGGTAAGAATTTAGCATCTGTCAGGTATTTTCTCCCTCCTTGTTTGTGTATTTGCGTGCATGCGTGTGCGTCTTTGTGTGTGAGTGTGTGTTTGTGTGTGTGTGTGCATACTGTAGGGCTGTAGCGGTCATGACATTTTGTCAGTCGGTTATTGTCATGCAAAAGACTACCGGTCTCACAGTAGTTGACTGTTAATTAACATAAACATGTTTAGCATCTCCATACGTGCACAGGCATGTGTGTGTGTGTGTGTGTGTGTGTGTGTGTGTGTGTGTGTGTGTGTGTGTGTGTGTGTGTGTGTGTGTGTGTGTGTGTGTGTGTGTGTGTGTGTGCATGCAGAGCTAGTGTTGGTCTTGCCGGTGGTCTGCTGGGCTAATTGCCTGCTCAGTTATTGTTGGTGGAGGGCTGGATGGAGAGTTTGGGCAAAGTCCACTTGGTTTAGCAGTAGATCGTTTGGCTTAACAGTAGGTCAGTTTGCTTAACAGTAGGTTGGTTGGATTAGCAGTAGGTCGGCTGGTGTAACACTAGGTTGGTTGGTTTAACAGTAGATTGATTGGTTTAACAATCAACAGCACTCCTACTCCAAGATGCTTGATACGTCCTTTCCGGTCACAACTTGCAGATTTGTTAACGTGCTGCTGTGCGTTTTTTGCTAACCTTACTTTGCTACCTGACAACTTTACGGATGTAACTTTTTAATTACCGTTTATATTTTTAGTTTTTCCCTCGCTCTACTTTTTTTCATTCAACTTTTTCACTCCGGACGCTTTATCTGGACGTGGTTCGTTAGGACCTCCACCAGCCGAAGAAGTAGTAACATTAACATGATGCCTTCTAATTGCAGTCGCTGTACTCATAATATACAGGAGAACGATCGCCTTACGGCAAGGATAGCTGTGCTGTAAGCCCAGCTTCAGACGCAATCGTTAGGCAAGGGTAATTTCAGTGTAGGAAAGGATGAAACAGCGTCTGTGCCACCAGTAAGTACAGATAGTAGTATAAATCCCCTCGCACAGTCCCCACACCCGGACAACTTTCTCATGGCTTCTGGAGGGAAATGCTGTAGGAATGCTCAACCTGTGTCGCTCATTCAGCCGACAGAAACTTTTAACCGGTTCTCCCCATTAAGCAGCGAGTCGGAGTCAAAGGCTTTTTTGGTCTCTACTCCTCCCGTTACGGGGTCTGAGACATCGAAGCCTCCCACCATTAGCTCTGACAAATTGAAAACCCTAGTCATTGGTGACTCCATTACCGCAGTATTAGACTTAAAACAAACCATCCAGCGATCATTCACTGTTTACCAGGGGGCAGTGCTACTGACGTTAAGGCTAATCTGAAGATGGTGCTGGCTAAAGCTAAAACTGGCGAGTGTAGAGAGTATAGGGATATTGTTATCCACGTCGGCACCAATGATGTTAGGATGAAACAGTCAGAGGTCACCAAGCGCAACATAGCTTCAGCGTGTAAATCAGCTAGAAAGATGTGTCGGCATAGAGTAATTGCCTCTGGCCCCCTCCCAGTTAGGGGGAGTGACGAGCTCTACAGCATATTCTCACAACTCAATCGCTGGTTGAAAACTGTTTTCTGCCCCTCCCAAAAGATAGAATTTGTAGATAATTGGCCCTCTTTCTGGGACTCACCCACAAACAGGACCAAGCCTGGCCTGTTGAGGAGTGACGGACTCCATCCTAGCTGGAGGGGTGCTCTCATCTTATCTACGAACATAGACAGGGCTCTAACTCCCCTACCTCCACATTGAGATAGGGTGCAGGCCAGGCAGCAGGCTGTTAGCCAGTCTGCCAGCTTAGTGGAGTCTGCCACTAGCACAGTCAGTGTAGTCAGCTCAGCTATCCCCATTGAGACTGTGTCTGTGCCTCGACCTGGGTTGGGCAAAACTAAACATGGTGGTGTTCGCCTTAGCAATCTCACTTGAATAAAGACCTCCTCCATTCCTGCCATTATTGAAAGAGATCGTGATACCTCACATCTCAAAACAGGACTACTTAATGTTAGATCCCTCACTTCCAAGGCAGTTATAGTCAATGAACTAATCACTGATCATAATCTTGATGTGATTGGCCTGACTGAAACATGGCTTAAGCCTAATGAATTTACTGTGTTAAATGAGGCCTCACCTCCTGGTTACACTAGTGACCATATCCGCTGCGCATCCCGCAAAGGCGGAGGTGTTGCTAACATTTATGATAGCCAATTTCAATTTACAAAAAAAAAGCAACGTTTTTGGCTTTTGAGCTTCTAGTCATGAAATCTATGCAGCCTACTCAATCACTTTTTATAGCTACTGTTTACAGGCCTCCTGGGCCATATACAGCATTCCTCACTGAGTTCCCTGAATTCCTATTGGACCTTGTAGTCATGGCAGATAATATTCACATTTTTGGTGACTAATATTCACATGGAAAAGTCCACAGACCCACTCCAAAAGGCTTTCGGCGCAATCATCGACTCAGTGGGTTTTGTCCAACATGTCTTCGGACCTACTCACTGCCACAGTCATACTCAGGACCTGGTTTTGTCCCGTGGAATAAATGTTGTGGATCTTAATGTTTTCATCATAATCCTGGACTATCGGACCACAATTTTATTACGTTTGCAAATGCAACAAATAATCTGCTCAGATCCCAACCACGGATCATCAAAAGTGGTGCTATAAATTCTTGGACAACCCAAAGATTCCTAGATGCCCTTCCAGACTCCCTCCGCCTACCCAAGGACGTCAGAGTACAAAAATCAGTTAACCACCTAATTGAGAAACTCAATTTAACCTTGTGCAATACCCTAGATGCAGTCACTCCAGGAAGGCTTTGCTGGTTTAAACCCTAAAAGGACTACCTTTTGCTTGATGGTGCGAGCAGTCCTCGGAGGAAAAGTTAATCACACCTGAGTAGGAAATCACTGTTCCTTTGTTGCTTTTCATGCCACCGGGTCGAGCGCTTTTCTTTTCCCGCACAACTGCAGTTAAATGAAAATAAGTGAAGTCATCTTGCGACACCGTATACATGCAAAATGGGCCATTTAGTTCAAACCATAAAAATACTTACAAATCAGCAACAGGATTTAAAATACATTTGGTACGCTCATAAACTAAGGTCAGCCTACATAGTTGAGAGCACGTGAGCAATGAAAGGCGATAGGGTAAGCGCTCAGCACTGACATTGGGGAATCCCTGAAGGGCGTGGTATGCGTTTACATTACAACCACCCACCAACGCCGTGGAGTCTCCCTGGTTTTACAGGATATGTTTGACCAATGTTCCCCGTACCGTGCTTTCATTTGCGTCTATTTATAAACTAGTATGTCACAACCAGGAGATTCACAAGTTAAGTAAATAGGGAGCTCATTTTTCAGTGAGTAGGCAAGAGGCCTTAACAAATGGCTCTCTATCCACCAGATGTGTACCAAACTCACTAAAGGGGCAGTAATAAAGCCTCTCTTGAAAATGCCAAACCTTGACCCAGAAAATATTTAAAAAAACTATAGGCTTATATCGAATCTCCATTCCTCTTAAAAAAAATTAAACAGCTATTGCGCAGCAACTCACTGCCTTCCTGAAAACAAGCAATCTATACGAAACGCTTCAGTCTGGTTTTAGACCCCATCATAGCACTGAGACTGCACTTGTGAAGGTGGTAATTACCTTTTAATGGCGTCAGACCGAGCTCTGCATCTGTCCTCGTGCTCCTAGACCTTAGTGCTGCTTTGATACCATCGATCACCACATTCTTTTGGAGTGATTGGAAACCCAAATTGGTCTACACGGACAAGTTCTGGCCTGGTTTAGATCTTATCTGTCGGAAATATATCAGTTTGTCTCTGTGGATGGTTTGTCCTCTGACAAATCACCTGTACATTTTGGTGTTCCTCAAGGTTCTGTATTAGGACCACTATTGTTTTCACTATATATTTTACCTCTTGGTGATGTATTCGGAAACATAATGTCAACTTTTACTGCTATGCGGATGACACACAGCTGTACATTTTGATGAAACATGGTGAAGCCCCAAAATTGCTTTCGTTGGAAGCCTGTGTTTTAGACATAAGGAAGTGGATGGCTGCAAATGTTCTACTTTTAAACTCGGACAAAACAGAGATGCTTGTTCTAGGTCCCAAGAAACAAAGAGATCTTCTGTTGAATCTGACAATTAATCTTGATGGTTGTACAGTCGTCTCAAATGAAACTGTGAAGGACCTCGGCGTTACTCTGGATCCTGATCTCCCTTTTGACGAACATATCAAGACTGTTTCAAGGCCAGCTTTTTTCCATCTACGTAACATTGCAAAAATCAGAAACTTTCTGTCCAAAAATGATGCAGAAAAAATAATCCATGCTTTTGTCACTTCTAGGTTAAACTACTGCAATGCTCTACTTTCCGGCTACCCGGACAAAGCACTAAATAAACTTCAGTTAGTGCAAAACACGGCTGCTAGAATCTTGACTAGAACCAAAGAATTTGATCATATTACTCCAGTGCTAGCCTCTACACTGGCTTCCTGTTAAGGCAAGGGCTGATTTCAAGGTTTTACTGCTAACCTACAAAGCATTACATGGGCTTGCTTCTACCTATCTTTCCGATTTGGTCCTGCCGTACATACCTACACGTACTCTACGGTCACAAGACGCAGGCCTCCTAACTGTCCCTAGAATTTCTAAGCAAACAGCTGGAGGCAGGGCTTTCTCCAATAGAGCTCAATTTTTATGGAATGGTCTGCCTACCCATGTGAGAGACGCAGACTCAGTCTCAACCTTTATTGAAGACTCATCTCTTCAGTAGGTCGTATGATTGAGTGTAGTCTGGCCCAGGAGTGTGAAGGTGAATGGAAAGGCACTGGAGCAGCAAACCACACTTGCTGTCTCTGCCTGGCCGGTTCCCCTCTCTCTACTGGGATTCTCTGCCTCTAACCCTATTACAGGGGCTGAGTCACTGGCTTACTGGTGCTCTTCCATGCCGTCCCTAGGAGGGGTGCGTCACTTGAGTGGGTTGAGTCACTGACATGATCTTCCTGTCTGGGTTGGCGCCCCCCCTTGGGTTGTGCCGTGGAGGAGATCTTTGTGGGCTATACTCGGCCTTGTCTCAGGATGGTAAGTTGGTGGTTGAAGATATCCCTCTAGTGGTGTGGGGGCTGTGCTTCGGCAAAGTGGGAGGGGTTATATCCTGCCTGTTTGGCCCTGTATCGTCGGATGGGGCCACAGTGTCTCCCAACCTCTCCTGTTTCAGCCTCCAGTATTTATCCTGCAGTAATTTATGTGTCGGGGGGCTGGGGTCAGTCTGTTATATCTGGAGTATTTCTCCTGTCTTATCCGGTGTCCTGTGTGAATTTAAGTATGCTCTCTCTAATTCTCTCTCTCTCTCTTTCTCTCTTAATTTCTCTCTTTCTTTTTTTCTCTCTCTCGGAGGACCTGAGCCCTAGGACCATGCCTCAGGACTACCTGGCCTGATGACTCCTTGCTGTCCCCAGTCCACCTGGCCGTGCTGCTGCTCCAGCTTCAACTATTCTGCCTGCGGCTATGGAACCCTGACCTGTTCCATAGCCGCAGGCTACCTGTCCCAGACATGCTGTTTTCAACTCTCTAGAGACAGCAGGAGCAGTAGAGATACTCTGAATGATCGGCTATGAAAAGCCAACTGACATTTACTCCTGAGGTGCTGACCTGTTGCACCCTCGACAACCCCTGTGATTATTATTATTTGACCCTGCTGGTCATCTATGAACATTTGAACATCTTGGCCATGTTCTGTTATAATCTCCTCCCGGCACAGCCAGAAGAGGACTGGCCATACCTCATAGCCTGGTTCCTCTCTAGGTTTCTTCCTAGGTTCTGGCCTTTCTAGGGAGTTTTTCCTAGCCACCGTGCTTCTACACCTGCATTGCTTGCTGTTTGGAGTTTTAGGCTGGGTTTCTGTATAGCACTTTGAGATATCAGCTGATGTAAGAAGGGCTTTATAAATACATTGTATCTGATTTAATAGTAGGTCAATTGGCTTCACAGTAAATCGGTTGGTTTAACAGTAGGCCGGTTGGTTTAACACTAGGTCGGTTGGTTTAACAGTAGGTTGATTGGTTTAACAGTAGGTCGATTGGCTTAACAGTAGGTTGGTGGTTGAAACAAGTTTTTGTGAAAGAGTCCACACACAGAATAGAAAATATTTGGTGTGCTCTTTGGCTTGTAATGTGGTGTTTTATCAAGAGAAGTAAAGGATCATGGCAAATAAAGGACAGAGAAGGAAAGAGAAATGAAAGAGACAGAGGAAAAGAAGGAGATGAAACAGGTCTATATGTAATGGAATGGATTAGTGTCTGATTGCATTAACTGCCAATGAATCAGCTGTTTTCTAACTCCACACTGCACTACCAGTTTGATTTCAACCAACTTTTTCTCTCACATATGACACCTCTAAGAATAGCGAATGCATTTCGGCAATCATAACATAAAATGTAATAAAGCAGTTCTCTCTCTTTTCAAAGACTTACTTTACATTTCCCATTTATGACTGAGATAAAGTAATAAAGTAGTGTCTTTCAGCTCAACTCACATGTCCTTATTTGGTGTGTGAATGGAATGCGTTCTGCCACAGAGCTTTGAATCAGCCCTACGCCACCAGGCTTCCCTGATAATGACTTAATTGTAGTATTAAGACAATCCTGGCAACTTGAGAGATACATTCCTGTTCACTCATTCAGGGATTACGCTGATTCTCATAAACACAGTACACACATGGCTGTGTTTAAACACTTACAGTGGCTTGTGAAAGTATTCACCCCCCTTGACATTTTTCCTATTTTGTTGCCTTACAACCTGAAACTAAAATAGATTTTTGGGGGGGTTGTATCATTTGATTTACACAACATGCCTACCACTTTGAAGATGCAAAATAATTTTTATCATGAAACAAACAAGAAATAAGACAAAAAAAAGAACTTGAGCATCCATAACTATTCACCCCCCCCAAAAAATCAATACTTTGTAGAGCCACCTTTTGCAGCAATGACAGCTGCAAGTCTCTTGGGGTATGTCTCTATAAGCTTGGCACATCTAGCCACTGGGATTTTTGCACATTCTTCAAGGAAAAACTGCACCAGTTCCTTCAAGTTGGATGGGTTCCGCTGGTGTACAGCAATCTTTAAGTCATACTACAGATTCTCAATTGGATTTAGGTCTGGGCTTTGACTAGGCCATTCCAAGACATTTAAATGTTTACCCTTAAACAACTCAAGTGTTGCTTTAGCAGTATTCTTAGGGTTATTGTCCTGCTGGAAGGTGAACCTCTGTCCCAGTCTCAAATCTCTGGAAGACTGAAAAAGGTCTCCCTCAAGAATTTCCCTGTATTTAGTGCCATCCATCATTCCTTCAATTCTGACCAGTTTCCCAGTCCCTGCCGATGAAAATCATCCCCACAGCAGGATGCTGCCACCACCATGCATCACTGTGGGGATGGTATTCTCGGGGTGATGAGAGGTGTTGGGTTTAAAAGTTGGGTCTAAAAGCTAGATTTTAGTCTCATCTGACCAGAGTACCTTCTTCCATATGTTTGGGGAGTCTCCCACATGCCTTTTGGTGAACACCAAACATGTTTGCTTATTTTTTTCTGTAAGCAATGGCTTTTTTTCTGGCCACTCTTCCATAAAGCCCAGCTCTGTGGAGTGTATGGCTTAAAGTGGTCCTATGGACAGGTGCTCCAATCTCCGCTGTGGAGCTTTGCAGCTCCTTCAGGGTTATCTTTGGTATCTTTGTTGCCTCTCTGATTAATGCCCTCCTTGCCTGGTCCGTGAGTTTGGTGGGCAGCCCTCTCTTGGCAGGTTTGTTGTGGTGTCATATTCTTTCCATTTTTTAATAATGGATTTAATGGTGCACTGTGGGATGTTCAAAGTTTCAGAAATTTTTTTGTAACCCCTAATCTGTACTTCTCCACAACTTTGTCCCTGACATGTTTGGAGAGCTCCTTGGTCTTCATAGTGCCGCTTGCTTGGTGGTGCCCCTTGTTTAGACTCTGGGTGACTGAAGGTGGGTGTAGCTGGTACATGAAGTCAGGCGCAGGAGAGCAAAATGAGTGAACAATGTACTTTACTCAAAATAAAGGCACAGGGTAACAATACACTTGACCAACAATAAACGGTAATCAATTACGCACGGGTGAAAACAGCACCCGTCAAAAACCAGCCATAACGTACCAAATGAACATAGAAACAATCACGCACAGAAACATGGGGGAAACAGAGGGTTAAATACATGACAATGTAATTGGGGAATAAAACCAGGTGTTTAGAAAACAAAGACAAAACAAATGGAAAATGAAAGGTGGATCGGCGATGGCTAGAAGACCGCTGATGTCGACCGCCGAAAGCTGCCCGAACAAGGAGAGGGACGGACTTTGGTGGAAGTAGTGACAGCACCCCCCCGCCTCTTGACATGCGGCTCCAGCAGCATGCCGACACCGGCCTCGGGGACAACCCAGAGGGCGAGGCGCAGGGCAATCCGGATGGAGACGGTGGAACTCCCGCAGCATCAACGGGTCTAACACGTCCTCCACCGGCACCCAGCATCTCCTCCGGACCGTTCCCCTCCCACTGCACTCGGTACTGAAGGCCCCTCGCCCGACGCCTCGAATCCAGTATGGATCAAACTGCATATGTCGGGGACCCCTCGATGTCCAGATGGGGCGGAGGAACCTCCCGCACCTCAGACTCCTGGAGTGGACCAGCCACCATCGGCCTGAGGAGAGACACATGGAACGAGGGGTTAATACGGTAATCGGGGGGAAGCTGTAACCTGTAACAAACCTCATTTAGTCTCCTCAGGACTTTGAATGGCCTCACAAACTGCGGGCCAAGCTTCCAGCAGGGCAGGCGGAGGGGCAGGTTTCGGGTCGAGAGCCAGACCTGGTCCCCCGGTGCGAACACCGGGGCCTCACTGCGGTGGCGATCTGCGCTGGTTTTCTGGCACCTCACTGCCCGCTGAAGGTGACCATGAGCGGTGTCCCATGTCTCCTCAGTGCGCCTAAACCAGTCGTCCACCCCAGGAGCCTCGATCTGGCTTTGATGCCAAGGTGCCAGAACCGGCTGGTACCCCAGTACGCACCGGAAGGGGGAGAGGTTAGTGGAGGAGTGGCGGAGCGAGTTTTGGGCCAACTCTGCCCAGGGCACGAATGCCGCCTACTCCCCCGGCCGGTCCTGGCAATAAGACCGCAGAAACCTACCCACATCCTGGTTTACTCTCTCCACCTGCCCGTTACTCTCGGGGTGAAAACCCGAGGTAAGGCTGACTGAGACCCCCAGACGTTCCATGAACGCCCTCCAGACCCTTGACGTGAACTGGGGACCTCGATCAGATACTATGTCCTCAGGCACACCGTAGTGTCGGAAAATGTGTGTAAACAGGGCCTCCGCAGTCTGTAGGGCCGTAGAGAGAAAACAAAACGGGTAAAAAACATGGCCCACCTTGCCTGGCGAGGGTTCAGTCTCCTCGCCGCCCAGATGTACTCCAGATTGCGGTGGTCAGTCAAGATGAGAAAAGGGTGTTTAGCCCCCTCAAGCCAATGTCTCCACGCCTTCAAGGCCTTGATGACAGCCAACAGCTCCCAGTCCCCCACTTCATAGTTTCACTCCGCCGGGCTGAGCTTCTTCGAAAAGAAGGCACAGGGGCGGAGCTTTGGTGGTGTACCTCAGCACTGAGAGAGCACGGCTCCTATCCCAGCTTCGGATGCGTCCACCTCCACTATGAACGCCAAAGAGGGATCTGAATGAGCCCGCACGGGAGCCGAGGTAAACAGAGCCCTCAGCTGACCAAAAGCCCTGTCCGCCTCAGCCGACCACTGCAAACGCACCGGTCCCCCCTTCAGCAGTGAGGTAATGGGAGCCGCTACCTGACTAAATCCCCGGATAAACCTCCGGTAGTAGTTGGCAAACCCTAGAAACCGGGGGATAGAATTGACAGACCCCGATCTGGACGTCCGCGGGTAGCCAGCAGGTTTGCCAGCCAGATGGACAGGTCCACCAGCTGGTCAAAGGTGAGAGTGGTGTCCCTGCAGGCCAACTCCCGACAGACGTCCTCGCGTAAACTACAACGGTAGTGATCGAACAGGGCCCTGTCGTTCCATCCTGCGCCGGCGGCCAGGGTTCGAAAGTCCAAAGCGAACTCCTGTGCGCTTCTCATCCTCTGCCTAAGGTGGACGAGATGTTGACCCGCCACTCTACCCTCAGGCGGGTGGTCGAAAACTGCCCGGAAGCGGCGGGTGAAATCCTCGAATTGGTCCAACACCGCTTCTCCTTCCCCCCATATGGCGTTGGCCCACTCCAGGGCTTTTCCTGAGAGACAGGAGACGAGGGTGGACACGCTCTCACGGTCCGAAGAAGCCGGGTGGACGGTTGCCAGGTAGAGCTCCAGCTGGAGTAGGAACCCCTGACATCCCGCAGCCCTCCCATCATACTCCCTCGGAAGAGCGAGCCGAATCACAATGGTACCAGGTGAAGGAGGGGTGAGTAGTGGTGCCCTTGGTGGTGTTGGTGGAGGCGCTGGAGGAACTCCTCTTCTCTCCCAGCGATCCATAGTCTGCAGGACGCGATCCATGGCGGTGCTGAGATGTTGTAGCATGGCCGCATGCTGCTGGACGCGCTCCTCAACCCCTAATATGGGGGTGTCTGCTCCTGCTGACTCCATATGGTTGGGGTGCGTGATTCTGTCAGAAGGTGGGTGTAGCTGGTGCATGAAGTCAGGCGCAGGAGAGCAGAATGAGTGAGCAACGTACTTTACTCAAAATAAAGGCACAAGGTAAAAATACACTTACATGTAATTGGGGAATGAAACCAGGTGTGTAGAAAACAAAGACAAAACAAATGGAAAATGAAAGGTGGATCGGCGATAGCTAGAAGACCGAGGACGTCGACCGCCGAATGCCGCCCGAACAAGGAGAGAGACCGACTTCGGCGGAAGTCGTGATACTGGGGCCTTTCAGAACAATGTGTATATATACTGAGATCATGTGACAGATCATGTGACACTTAGATAGCACACAGGTGGACTTTATTTAACTAATTGTGTGACTTCTGAAGGTAATTGGTTGCACCAGATCTTATTTAGGGGCTCCATAGCAAACGGGGTGAATACATACGCACCCACCACTTTCCCGTTTTTAAAATCTTTTATCGAATTTTTGGGAAACAAGGAATTTTTTTCATTTCACTTCACCAATTTGGACTGTTTTGTGTATGTTAATTACATGAACTCCAAATAAAAATCCATTTAAATTACAGGTTGTAATGCAACAAAATTGGAAAAACGCCACGGGGGTGAATGCTTTTGCAAGGCACTGCAACCTGACCTTCTACCCAAGAATGATGGCTGCTGTTTTACCATCCCGTAATCAATTGTGCTATTGTTGTCACATCCTGACCATTGTAAGAGGTCATTTGCCATAGTGGAGTGGTCAGGGCGTGACAGGTGGTTGTTTTGTTTTTTTGGGGGGTTTTCTGTTTCTAGGTGGGATCGTGCTAGAATTCTATTTCTATGTTTCGTTTTCCATGTTTTGGCCGGGTATGGTTTCCAATCAGAGGCAGGTGTCTTTCGTTGTCTCTGATTGGAAGCCATACTTAGGCAGCCTGTTTTCCTTTGGGGTTTGTGGGTAGTTGTCTCCGTTTAGTCTAGTGTACCTGACGGGACTGTTGTTGATCGTTTTGTTGTTTTGTTGTTAAAGTGTATTCATTAAAGTAAAAGAAGGAGCACTATACATGCTGCGCCTTGGTCTCCATTCATCGACCCCTATGACAGAACTACCCACCGTAAAAGGACCAAGCAGCGTGAGAGAAGGTACCTGGAGTCGTGGACGTGGGAAGAAATCCTGGATGGGAAGGGACCTTGGAGCCAGGCTGGGGAGTATCGTCGCCCGAAGGAGGAATTAGAGGAAGCTAAGAGGGAGCAATGATATTATGAGGCGCTGTATCCTCTAATAGGCAAGGCGGAGAGGCTGCCCCCCAAATTTTTTTTGGGGGGGGGCATACGGGGAGTTTGTCGAGGTCAGGGGGGAGCCCTGACCTAACTTCCCGGGCTTATCGGAGAGAGCCATGGAGTAAACCGGAGCCAGTCAGGGAGTCAAGCGCGGAGCTCGACGCTAGATTCCGGAGAGAGGTACTGGCGGAAAGGGCACTGCGGAGTGGGTGTGCAGAGGGGCGAGCAATGCAGTATGGTGTGATGCGCACTATGTCGCCCATACGCACTCACAGTCCGGTGAGGTCGGTACAAGCTCCTCAACGTTGCTGTGCGAGAGTTGGCTGGCAGCCAGGAAGAAGTGCGCTGGCTCAACGTATCTGGTCTCCAGTGCGGCTCTTCGGCCCAGGATATCCTACGCCTGCTCCACGCACGGTACCCCGCATTCTCCAGCACAGCCCAGTTCGTCCTGTGCCAGCGCTCCGCCCTTGCTGGGCTAGAGCCATCATCGAGCCAGGACGGGTTGTGCTAGCCCTAAGCACCAGACCTCCAGTAAGCCTCCATGGCCCAGTACGTCCGGTGCCTGCTCCGCGCACTCTTCCTCCAGTGTGCCCCCCTAACACAGGCAGCCCGGAGCCTCCAGCGACGCCCCTCAGCCCGCAGCCTCCAGCGACGCTCCTCAGCCCGGAGCCTCCAGCGACGCTTCTCTGGAGGCTTCTTGATGGATCGCCCTCCGACGATCCATCAAACAGGCAAAGCGTCAATACAGGACTAAGATTGAATCGTACTACACCGGCTCCGACACTAGTCGGGTGTGGCAGGGCTTGCACAGCCGCAAGCTGCCCAGTGACGCGAGCCTATCAGACGAGCTAAATTACTTCTATGCTCGCTTCAAGGTGAATAACACTGAAGCATGCGTGAGAGCATCAGCTGTTCCGGACGAATGTGTGATCACGCTCTCCGCAGCCGATGTGAGTAAGACCTTTAAACAGGTCAACATTCACAAGGCCACAGGGCCAGACAGATTACCAGGATTACCAGTTCTCCGAGCATGCCCTGATAAACTGGCACGTGTCTTCACTGACATTTTCAACCTGTCCCTGACTGAGTCTGTAATACCAACATGTTTCAAGCAGACCACCATAGTCCCTGTGCCCAAGAACAATAAGGTAACCTGCCTAAATGACTACCGACCCGTAGCACTCACGTATGTAGCCATGACATGCTTCAAAAGGCTGGCCATGGCTCACATCCACACCATTATCCCAGAAACCCTAGTCCCACTCCAATTTGCATAGTGCCCCAACAGATCCAAAGATGATGCAATCTCTATTGCAGTCAACACTGCCCTTTCCCACATGGACAAAAATAACCCCTATGTGAGAATGCTATTCATTGACTACAGCTCAGCGTTCAGCACCATAGTGCCCTCAAAGCTCATCACTAAGCTAAGGACCCTGGGACAAAACACCTCCCTCTGCAACTGGATCCTGGACTTCCTGACAGGCCGCGTGCTCAGTCCCCTCCTGTACACCTTGTTCACTCATGACTGCATGGCCATGCACGACTCCAACACCATCATCAAGTTTGCCGATGACACAACAGTGGTAGGTCTGATCACCAACAACGATGAGACAGAGTATAGCGAGGAGGTCAGAGACCTGGCCGTGTGGTGCCAGGACAACAACCTCTCCCTCAAGGTGATCAAGACAAAGGGGACGATTGTGGACTACAGGAAAAGGAGGACAGAGCACGCCCCCATTCTCATCGACGGGGCTGCAGTGGAGCAGGTTGAGAGCTTCAAGATCCTTGGTGTCCACATCACCAACGAACTTTCATGGTCCAAACACACTAAGAAAGTTGTGAAAAGGGCATGACAAAGCCTTTTCCCCATCAGGAGACTGAAAAGATTTGGCATGGGTCCTCAGATCCTCAAAAGGTTCTACAGCTGCACCATCGAGAGCATCCTGACTGGCTGCATCACTGCCTGGTATGGAAACTGCTCGGCCTCTGTCCGCAAGACTGTAAAGAGGGTAATGCGTTCGGCCCAGTACATCACTGGGGTCAAGCTTCATGCAATCCAGGATCTCTATACCAGGTAATGTCAGAGGAAGGCCCTAAAATTTGTCAAAGACTCCAGCCACCCTAGTCATGTACTGTTCTCTCTGCTACCGCACAGCAATCGGTACCGGAGTGCCAAGTCTAGGTCCAAAAGGCTTCTTAATAGCTTCTACCCCTAAGCCATAAGACTCCTGAACAGCTAATCAAAGGGCTACCCAGACCCCTCTTTTACGCTGCTGCTACTCTCTGTTTATTATCTATGCATAGTCTCTTTACTTAGTATTTTTACTTGTACATTTTACCTCAATTACCTCAACTAACCGGTGCACCACACATTGACTCTGTACCGGTACCCCATGTATATTGCCTCACTATTGTTATTTTACAGCTGCTGTTTCATTATTTGTTACCTTTATTTTCTATTTTTTACTTATCTAATTTTTACTTAACACTTTTTTTCTTAAAACTTATTAAAGCTTTGTTGGTTAAGGGCTTGTAAGTTAGCATTTCACTGAAAGGCCTACACCTGTTCGGCGCATGTGACAAATACAATTTGATTTGATTTGATCAGTGTTGTCTGTGTCCAGATATCCAGTTCCCTCAGCTGTCTACTTTATCTTACCTCGTGTTCCAGCTAGAGAGAGCAAGGAGTCCTGCTTAACACAGGGAGCATGAAGGTCACTTTCATTTTTCATGAAGAAAAAAAAGAAATCCCACTTCTTGACTGTTTCCTTTACAATATATCCATTTGAGGTTGTTCTCTAAAGCCTGGATGTTTAATGTGGGGTTTAGGTCATCTGAGGTATTTTAATACCTGTAGTAAACTGTAATACCTCTGGTGCTATGGCACATAATTGCAGGGTGGGGACCTTCCCATTGGAACACTGATGATGATCTGAAATCTCTGTGACATCTCTGATACAGTGGGATGTGGAACAATATCAGGGTTGTGTTCATTAGGGCACACAAAGGAAAAACGAAAATTAAAATGTTCTTATTGAACAAGTCCAGGTAGTCCCTCCATGTTTCAGTCTGTTTTCTTCTATTTGGTGCCTAATTAACGATGCACAAGGTCATTTAACCTCTTACCTGTGTGTGCCAGTGGCGGTGGGGGCCGTTTAGGACCAGGAAGGACTATTTCTTTTAATGAGCATGGCCTTATTTCTATTACAGCATATTGGATGACTGTCATTCATATTCCATTCACCCAGTTCAATGTAACATTGATAGGTTTAGGCTACTACATGATACTCAAAATGTCCCTATACCCATCATGAGGTTGCTACAACCTAGCCTATAAATGAAATTTTACAACGTAGGTTCAGACAGTTCGAGAGAAAAATTTGAAGTGACAGACAGTAACACATGGACAGACAGTGGCACATTCAATACCGCCTTGCACACTCTTGCCTGCATCTAGCTATTCTAGGGTGTAATCATTAGTCCAACAGTTACAATCAAAAGTTACTTTTGGACAAATTCAGGTATGTAAAGTATATCACCGTAGACGTGTAGACACAGTTCACTTTCATAGCAGCCACGTTGTATTCCTTCTCGCATCTACGCGCTCTCCTCCTCTCAACTTTTCTCTTCGCTTTTGGACTTAAATGCACAACACATCAGCTGTATGTGACCAGGCGAAAAAACCTTTCCAAGCCAAACCATATCATAAGCGTTATACACAGCCTACATCGTTGCCACCATATTAGCTAAAATAATGCCGTTACAATCATGCAGTACAGTGTACAGTCAGCAAGCAGTTTAGCAGTTACACCGGCGGGCCCCTGGGGCAATAAATTAGTAAAACCAAAAGCTTGCCTTGCCTTGGAAGAGTTCCATTTTTGTGTTGGATTGTCATAGCCAGCTAGCTAACATAGCATCTGTTTGAGCCGGTTGTTTTTGTAGTCTAAACTAGCTAGCTGCATTTGATAGCTAAGTAAGTGAAAGTGAAAAAAAGCATGAAATACGTCTCTCTCTCTCTCTCTCACTCATTTCTCCTTCTTTTTTAAATAAATACATTTGTTCCAAACTGTTCAACTATTGTTTTTCTCTCTTTTTTTATCTAAAAATGATAACTTTTTAAATGTTTCACTATTTTAATTTGTATGAAATTCAGTGAGGAGGGTCATAGCAGGATGTGGATAATCTACTTTACGAGGTACAGTATGTACCCTACAGTATGTATGTACCTTACCACAGTATGTACCCTACCACCCCATGCCACCACCCATCTCTGCCCTAACGCTTTATCACTCCCCTTATTAAAATAACTAAATTATAGAGAGCTACATCAGTTTGTAATAACTGAGGTTGTAAGAGTACGTCTGTGGCATTATGTGCTGGCTGTTGAATGCCCACCCACTCTCTCCAATGCATGGTGTCAGAAGGTATGTGAACTCATTCCATAGCCCAGAGCTTGTATGCCACTGTAAACCATTAGCAAGGTGGCATCATACAGGGGAAAAATGAAGTGTTTTGCTTCTGAAATGGAAGTCAGTGTGCTGCTAACAGTATAGCTTCCTCCACTGTCCTATCCCCATACCGGGCTCAAACCAGTGATCCTCTGCTCGCACACATTTGTGACCGCCCTCCTTGATAACGTACCAACCATTTCAGCTATCAAAAAAATATCAAATTCGATAGCAACATCGGCGACATTTCAAGCTAGCTGGTTGTATACAGTTGAAATCATTAAAACTCGTTTTTCAACCACTCCACAAATTTCTTGTTTAACAAAGTATAGTTTTGGCAAGTTGGTTAGGACATATACTTTATGCATGACACAAGCAATTTTTCCAACCATTGTTTACAGACAGATTATTTCACTTATAATTCACTGTATCACAATTCCAGCGGGTCAGAAGTTTACATACACTAAGTTGACTGTGCCTTTAAACAGCTTGGAAAATTCCAGAAAATTATGTCATGGCTTTAGAAGCTTCTGATAGGCTAATTGACATAATTTGAGTCAATTGGAGGTATACCTGTGGATGTATTTCAAGGCCTACCTTCAAACTCAGTGCCTCTTTGCTTGACATCATGGGAAAATCAAAAGAAATCAGTCAAGACATCAGAATTTTTATTTTAGACAAGTCTGGTTCATCCTTGGGAGCAATTTCCAAACGCCTGAAGGCACCACGTTCATCTGTACAAACAATAGTACGCAAGTATAAACACCATGGGTGTCACGCCCTGACCTGAGAGAGACGGTGTGTTTCTCCATGTGGTTAGGTCAGGGTGTGGGGTGGGCATTCTATGGTGTCTATTTCTTTGTGTTGAGCCGAGTATGGTTCCTATATGGTTCCTAATGTGATGAAAGAAATAAAAGCTGAAATAAATCATTCTCTCTACTATTATTCTGACATTTCACAATCTTAAAATAAAGTGGTGATCCTAACTGACCTAAGAGAGGGAATTCTTACTAGGATTAAATGTCAGGAATTGTGAAAAACTGAGTTTAAATGTATTTGGCTAAGGTGTATGTAACCTTCCGACTTCAACTGTATCTGTCTTACCACCATGTGCCTGGCTGGTTGTATATCTGTCTGACCACCATGTGCCTGGCTGGTTGTATATCTGGCTGACCACCATGTGCTTGGCTGGTTGTATATCTGTCTGACCACCATGTGCCTGGCTGGTTGTATATCTGTCTGACCACCATGTGCTTGGCTGGTTGTATATCTGTCTGACCACCATGTGCCTGGCTGGTTGTATATCTGTCTGACCACCATGTGCCTGGCTGGTTGTATATCTGTCTGACCACCATGTGCCTGGCTGGTTGTATATCTGTCTGACCACCATGTGTGAAGCATTCCATTGATTTAAAGCATCTTCCCTGTGTTTACTTTGAATTAGAAACCACTCATCAGAAACATCAGTTCTCCCATCAAAGGAAGTAATGAAATCCCAATGTTTGTGTGGATAAAGTTAAGACAATAAAAACTATCTGAATACCCCAATATGTTCCTCTCTTCTCCTCACATACCATTCCTGAGCACCATCCACATGGCTGTCAGAGGCCCTAGTGTACAGTATCTCAGGACACGCACATGCACATGCACACGCACACACACACCCTGAACTCGATCCACATGGTTGTGAGAGGCCCTAGTATCTCTCAGGAGAGGAGAGACATAATGAGCTGCCTGTGAATTGCACCCAGGGCAGCAGGGTAGCAGCTCAGGACAGACCCCAGCTGTTGCCAAGGCATGCACTGGTTCCACAGGACCTACTACAAAACCTCTGACGGTGCTCTTCAATGGGCCAGGAGGAGAGGGTATAGGGAGCGGTAGTTCTGCATCATTGGCAGGAGACGCACTACCTTGGTTCTGTGTTAGCATGAGGATCAACTACCAGCAGTAAATATATGATGGGACTGGGTGGGTTCAAGGGCAATGCACAACACTGGTCTTTACAGGTGATGTTTATTGTCAGGAGGGAGATGAAGAAGAAGTGGAAGAACAAGAAGAAGTAGATTACCAACAGACACACAAACACACACACAGAGGGTGATGCTATTCCAACTGGAGTGACATTAGCCCTCTCTTGTCAGGCGAATCCTGAGATCCTAATTGAGACTCCAGCTTAGTGGATAAATGCTTGTCATTGTCAAAAACTGGGCGACTCCACAGCAAATGTTTAGCCATTCACAGCCGATCATGAGAACAGTCAGATAATAATGCAGGAGAGCTGTCAAAATAACAAATGAGAGGGAGAATTGATGAGTAGATCCCTAGCAACAGTCTCCTCAGGACAAACAAACCCCCTAGCAACAGTCCCAGCGGGTGCAGATACACTGTAGCTAATTGAATCCATCAGCAGATGGGTGGGTGTGTGTGTGTGTGTGTGTGTGTGTGTGTGTGTGTGTGTGTGTGTGTGTGTGTGTGTGTGTGTGTGTGTGTGTGTGTGTGTGTGTGTGTGTGTGTGTGTGTGTGTGTGTGTGCATGCATGCATGAGTGTGTGTGAAAGCAACCATGGACAATCTAAACCACAACCATGAATAACAAATGGCTTGTTAAATCAAACAACAGTCATCTCAAATGGAACTTTACAGTGATTTTCTGTCTCTCTCTCACTGAACATGCCTGTCCTGTGGTGGTTTCATTTTGCTTTGTCTCCACCTAGCCCTCTTGTCCAATGTCCTTTCCTTTCTCTTGCCTCCATCTTCTTCACCTCCACACTCTTTCTTTTGCCTCTATCTCTCTCTCTCCTAGTCCTGCCTGGCTCAGCAGTGGTCCAGTGATTCAGCTGAATCTGATCGTCCACCCGCTCCATCATCCCGATATGAAATGAGCCTGATCTCATTTCCATGCCAAACAGGACATTTGGCATGGAGCAGTGCAACCCGGGCTGAGCCTCATCCTTGACATCTTCATTGGGGGGCCAGGCTGGCAGCAGGCACCAGGCTGAAAGAGAAAGTGGGGCACTGCTGCCTCCCCTTGTTTCTGCACAGGGCATCACTGCTGAGGGTGGTGTGTGTAAGCATGTGTGAGGTGTACTTGCCCTTTTAGGAAGGTTACTACGCCCCCACCTCGGCCCGTCAAGCCTTCCACAGGGAGAGGCCTTCATGGGTATGGTGAGGAGCAGTAAGTGTGAAGTCTAGCCTAGCGAGCCAGAGAAGCTCAGCTGTAACTGAGGTTTGTAACCAACCAGCAGCCCAGGCATCATATACTGTACCTGCACCATCCTGGGATTTTAATTGGCATTCAGTGGCTTGAAAAATGGATTGGCATAATGGGACGATATACTTGACATATGCAGGGCTCTCCTGAGACTGAGGGATTCATCTTTTGTACTTCACACATCGTTTGCTCGACATGCTGCAGATACCAACACAGAGAGAGAGGCGCCTTTCACTCCACTACCAGCTGCGTCCCTGTCACCGATGCACCCCCCTCTTACCCCCGCTCTACCCCCCTCTCACTCTCCCCTACCCCTTGCTCACCCCAGCCAATCAGATCTTTGCCAAATTCGAAGCCCAGTGCCTGGGGGTTATAGAGAGAGGCACAGCCAAGATGCCACACCACAGAAGAGTAGAGTACTGATTCGCTCTTTCTCTCTCACATAGTCTGTCTTCTCTTGACACGCAGGTCTGCCTACGGTAGCAAGGCTATGCTCACTGAGTCTGTACGTAGTCAAAGCTTTCATAAATGTATTTTGGGTCAGTCACAGTGGTCAGGTATTCTGCCACGGTGTTCTCTCTGTTTAGGGCCAGATAGCTCCGTTTTTTTGTTTAATTCTTTCCAATGTGTCAAGTTATTATATTTTAGTTTTCTCATGATTTGGTTGGATCTAATTGTGTTGCTGTCCTGTGGTGTCTGTTTGTGTTTGTGAACAGACCCCAGGACCAGCTTGCTTACGGTACTCTTCTCTAGGTTCATCTCTCTGTAGGTGACAGATTTGTAATGCAAAGTTTGGGAATCGCTTCCTCGCAGATGTTTGTAAAATGTAATGGCTCTTTTATGGATTTTGATCATTAACGGGTATCGTCCTAATTCTGCTCTGCATGCATTATTTGATGTTTTACGTTGTACACAAAGGATGTTTTTGCAGAATTCTGCATGCAGAGTCTCAATTTGGTGTTTGCCCCATTTGGTGAAGGAACCCCAGGCCTCACAACCATAAATAGCAATGGGTTCTATAACTCAAGTATTGACCTAATTGGGATGTCAAATTTTATGTTCCTTTTCATGGCGTAGAAGGCCCATCTTGCCTTGTCTCTCATATCGTTCACAGCTTTGTGGAAGTTACCTGTGGAGCTGATGTTTAGGCCGAGGTATGTATCGTTTTTTGTGTGCTCTAGGGCAACTAGATGGAATTTGTATTTTTAGGTCCTGGCATCTGGACCTTTTTTGGAACACCATTATTTTTGCCTTACTGAGATTTACTGTCAGGGCCCAGGTCTGACAGAATCTGTGCAGAAGATCTAGGTGCTGCTGTTAGTGACAGAAGCAGCAGATCATCAGCAAACAGTAGGCATTTGACTTCAGATTATAATAGGGTGAGGCCGAGTGCTGCAGGTTGTTCTAATGCCCTCACCAATTCATTGATATATATGTTGAAGAGGGTGGGGCTCAAGCTTTATCCATGTCTCACCCCATGGCCCTGTGGAAATAATTGTGTTTTTTGCCAATTTTAACCGCACCCTTGTTGTTTCTGTACAGTACTGTACAAGGATTTTATAATGTCTTGTGTTTTTCCCCCAACCACACTTTCGATCAATTTGTATAGCAGACCCTCGTGCCAAATTGAGTCAAAAGCTTTTTTGAAATCAACAAAGCACGAGAAGACTTTGCCTTTAAAAGTCAATTCTAAGAATTATATTTGATCATGTACTGTATATGGTTTTGCTGTTTGTTCTTTGTTATAGAGCCAAAAAGAGGTTTATCCATACATCTCTGTTTTGGATAGATAACTCTTTGTGTTGTTATTTGTTTAGTGTGTTCCAATTTTCCCAGAAGTGGTTAGAGTCTATGGATTAAATTGAACAATTGTTTTAATGATTCACCATAGTGAAGGCATAGGCTCAAGTTTCTGGGTCTCTATTTTTTTGGTTGAAAAGATTTATTTATTTCTTCTAAGGTTGTTGCATTCTTCATTAAACCATTTGTCATTGTTGTTCATTTTCTTAGGTTGTCTGCTTGACATTTTGTTATTTGATAGGGAAGCTGAAAGGTCAAATATACTGTTTAGGCTTTCAATTTAAGTTGTCTAAAAGGGAGTGAATTTGTTGTTGCCCAATTGTTTTTTTGGTAGCATTTATTAATATTATGCAGTTATTTTGGCTTTGATGCCTCATGATTGAGTATTGCTCTGCTCAAGTAGACTGTGATTTTGCTGTAATCTGACAGGGATGTCAGTGGGCTGACTGAACTGAGAGAGTCTGGGTTAAGGTCAGTGATAAAGTAATCTACAGTACTACTGCCAAGAGTTGAGCTGTAGGTGTACCTACCATAGGAGTCCCCTCGAAGCCTACCATTAACTATGTACAGACCCAGCGTGTGACAAAGCTGCAGGAGTTGTGACCCATTTTTGTTGGTTGTTTTGTCGTAGTTGTGTCTAGGGGGTATATTGGGCAGGGAATGGTGTCACCTCCAGTGTTTGTCCCCCATGTGTGCTGAGAGTGTCAGGTTCTTGTCCAGTTAGGTCCATTTATCTTGCCATTTATCTTGTCCATTTAGGTCACCACAGACTAGTACATGTCTATGGGCCTGAAAATGGTTGATTTCCCCCTCTAGGATGGAGAAACTATCATCGTTAAAGTATGGGTATTCTATTGTCATCGTTAAAGTATGGAGATTCTATTGTCATCGTTAAAGTATGGGGATTCTATTGTTATTGATAAAGTATGCAGATTTCTATTGTCACCGTTAAAGTATGGAGATTCTATTGGGAGGATACACTGTAGGTAGCACACAAGGACATTTTTCTCTGTTGAGATCATTTCCTTATTCATTTCTAGCCATATGTAAAATGTTCCTGTTTTGACTAATTTAATAGAGTGGGTTTAGTCTGATCTATATCAAGTTAGCATACCCCCTGAGTCTCTTCCCTGTTTCACACCTGGGACTTGTTTCACACCTGGAGGGTTCTGTCCTAACTAACTTTCTTGATTCTTTTCTTGGTCTTTTCTTTCAATTTTATTTTCTATGGTGGAGGGTTAATGCAATATTTGTTTTAGCAGTATCCACAGTTTTTTCAAAGTTAGGGTGGAAGAGGGGACCCAGCACCTCTCCTCCAGGCCAAAACCCTCCCAGTCAACCAGGTACTGTAAACCCCTGCCCTGTGGTCGAACCCTCAGGAGGTGTCTCACCGTGTATGCCGGATGGCCATTGATGACACGGGGAGGAGAGGTGGGCCTGGAAATGGAAGACAAGGGACTGTGAGACACAGGCTTGATACGGGACACATGAACGGTGGGGTGTATACGAAGGGTACAGGGCAACAGAAGATGAACAGCAGAGGGGCTAATGACCTTGGAGATCCACCTAGACACTCCCAGCAGAGATGATGTAACCCAGTAAGTGGATGGTGGAGCAATGGAACTTGTACTTCTCCGTCTTCACAAACAGCTGATTGTCCAGAAGGCGTTGAAGGACCTGCCGGACATGGAGCACATGTTCTTGAGGGGAGCGGGAGAAGATGAGGATGTCATCAATGTAGACGAAGACGAACTGGTTTAACATGAGAACATCATTCACCAGAGCCTGGAACACAGCAGGGGCGTTGATGAGGCCAAAGGGCATGACCAGATACTCGTAGCGGCCATTGGCCATGTTGAAGGTGGTCTTCCACCCGTCCCCCTTTCGTATCCGCACCAGGTGGTAGGCGTTCCGTAGATTCAGCTTGGAAAACACAGTGGCCCCCTGGAGTGGCTCGAAGGCAGAGGAGATGAGTGGTAGCGGGTAATAGTTCTTAACCGTAATGTCGTTGTCACGTCCTGACCATAGTAAGATGTTATTTTCTATGGTAGAGTAGGTCAGGGCGTGACAGGGTGTGTTTTGTGTTTTTCCATATCTATGTTCTAGTTTTCTATTTCTATGTTGTTGTTTTTTGGGATGATCTCCAATTAGAGGCAGCTGGTCCTCGTTGTCTCTAATTGGAGATCATACTTAAGTAGGATTTTTTTCCACCTGTGTTTGTGGGTAGTTGTATTCTGTTTAGTCTATGTACCTGACAGAACTGTGCGCTTTCATTTCTCTCTTTGTTATTTTGTCTTTAGTGTTTTTGAGTTCAAATAAATATCATCATGAGCAATCAACACGCTGCACTTTGGTCCCCTCTCTACGACAGCTGTTACAGTCGTTGAGTCCCTGGTAGTCAATGCACGGGCCAGGGTCTTGTCCTTTTTCTCCACGAAGAAGAAGCCTGCGCCAGCGGGAGAGGAAGAGGGATGGATAAATCCAGCATCTAGGGAGTCCCCAATGTAGGTATCCATAACCTTGGTCTTCGGTCCCGACAGAGACTACAGACGTCCCTGGGGCGGCATGGTGCTAGGGAGAAGGTCAATCCTGCAGTCATATGGTCAGTGCGGTAGAAGTGAAGTGGCCCAGGCCTTGCTGAACACCTCCCGGAGGTCCTGGTACTCCGTGGGAATGGCAGAGAGGTCCGGGGCACCTTCCGAGCCCCCAGGAAGACGTCCCGGGTCAGGTTGTGCTGATTTCAGGCAATGGGCGTGGCAGAACGGGCTTCAGCTCATGATGGCACCAGTAGACCAGTTATTGACCATTTGACCATCGATTCGGATGGTCAAAGCGATGAGGGAATCGAGAGCAGTAAGCTCAGCAGTAAACTCCTGAGCAGTAAGCTCGTCCTTGACCATAGAGACGCAGTGCAGGAACATATCGAACAGTGCTTCCTGGTTCCAAGAACTCTCCGCTGCCAACGTGCGGGAAATCCACCACATAGTCAGCCACACTGCAGGAGCCCTGCCGAAGCTGGATTAGCCTCCGGGCAACTTCTCTCCCGGAGAACGGGATGTAAAAACCTTCTTCACCTCTACCACGAATCCCTCCAGACTAACGTATATGGCTGTTCCCATACAGAAGTAGCCCAGGTGAGAGCCCTCCCGGACATCAGCTAGATGAGATAGGCTATCTTGGAGTGATCCGAGGGGAAGGAGGAGGGCTGAAGCTTGAAGATGAGGGCACACTGAGCTAGAAACGCTTGACAGGTGCTCGACTCTCCATTGAAGCCTTCCGGGGGGAGGGGGGTAAACGGGTCTCCTGAGAAGGTGGAGTGGCCAATGATATGGCGCTGATAGCAGCTGGGTTACTGAGGGGCTGTGGTGTTACCACCGTGGTATGCTGCCTCCCAGACAACCCGCGGAATTGCTCCAGCAAACCGTCCAATGCCTGGTCATTGCATTCAGCCAACGTTTGGACCACCTCCATAAGGCCATGAAGCAGTTCCTCGTGCCTCTCGATGGTGGCTCCTTGGGAGGAGATGACTTTGCGCAGCTAACCCGGGTCTGCTGGGTCAGTCATGACCAGTTCGTACTGTCAAGATAAGGTAAGACCCAGATGCAGACCGTGTCGAAGTAACAATGTTTATTACAGCAACAGAGTCAATGGTACAGGATGGCAGGCAGGCTCAGGGTCAGGTCAGGCAGAGGTTGGAAATCCAGATAGGGGCAAAGGCTGGTTCGTCGGGCTGGTTCAGGGTCAGGACAGGCAAGGGTCAAAAACCAGGAGGGCGAGAAAAAGAGAGGCTGGGAAAAGACAGGAGCTGACAGGACAAACGCTGGTAAGCTTGACAAACAAGACGAACTGGCAACAGACGAACAGAGAACACAGGTATAAATACACAGGGGATAATGGGGAAGATGGGTGACACCTGGAGGGGGGAGACAATCACAGCGACAGGTGAAACAGATCAGGGCGTGACAGTGTAGATGGGTGAGATTTTGTATTTATTTCATCCATTTTGAATTCAGGTTGTAACACACCAAACTGTGGAATAAGACAAGGGGTATGAATACTTTCTGAAAGCACTGTATGTATCTGGGTATATGCCATAATGTGTTTTTTTATAAATCAAATCTAGATAAACAAGATTGAATCAGAAATGAAGCACCAGCCTTGTTTGTCTCTGGGGCAGTGAATAACAATAAGCGTGGTGCAACAAACTTGCATATCCAAAACAAATTTGCATATCAAATGAAACACAAACTGGTCACATCTGTGAGTGCAACGCATCACGACACTCTCAGAGGTTGCCATGGTGACAGATGAATGAATGAATGGCTCTCTCTTCTCTCACACACAATAAATTAGGCAGTTTATGTTTTATTTATTTTATTTAAAATTTCTCCCAAGCCTAATTAATTAAAACCAGCTCAGTCAGTAAATCATGAGTAAACAGGGTGACCAGCAGGTAACTGAAGACATCAGATATCCCCTCTCATGTTGAGGACCACCAAGGATATAATCCTATTATACTGCAGATGCCCAGGGATGAAGAGTCCTGCTGGGGCGGAGAGACGGGGAGATGCGGTCACTGTCAGAGAGTTTACCTATAACCAGAGAGGAAGAGGAGAAGCAAGTGGGTCCAATCCCGTCAAAATCTGTCCACATGGGAATACAGCGATAAGCAGACCTATAAGCAGACCTCCTGCCTTCCCGCCTTTGGGACAATGACTCCCATTGTTAAGGCGGAGACAAGATCATCTTGTCATTATATGCAGTATCTCTGCTGTAACTTTCCGCAAGGTTAGAGTTCAAAGCAGGGCAGCAGGCATGTGGTCATAAGCTGGGTATTGGCTGGATCTAGAAAGCCCTATCAGTCTGGTACATATGGAGAGAGAGAGAGAGAGAGAGAGAGAGGAAGAATGAGAGAGGAGGGAGGGAGAGAGATGGAGAGGGAGATACAGTAGGGAGAGAGCGATAGAGAGCGATAGAGAGCGATAGAGAGCGATAGAGAGCGAGAGAGCGAGAGAGCGAGAGAGCGAGAGAGAGAGATATCTGAGATAGCCATCAAAGGAGTTGACCTGGATAATGTGGTTATATATGTCACTGGAGACTTCATAGGGAACAGGAGCCAATGATTTGCCTCTAGGCATGATGGTGAGGGAAACCATCCTGGGATGTATAATCCATACACATTTACCAGATTGTGTGTGTGTGTGAGAGAGGGAAATGGGAGAAAGAGAGCGAGAGAGAGAGAGAGAAAGAAAGAGAGAGAGACTCAGTGTGTGACAGATTCTAATTACTGTGTAAAAACAACATATGGAATCTTCATTGTCCATTTCATCCCTCAATGTGCCATTAAGTCACCTCTCCTCTTCAATCACCATCAGTAGAGATTGTGTGGGGGCTGCTATGTTTGTCTGGGTGTGTGTGTGTATGCATGCGTGCTTGCATTCCTGCATAAGTGTGTGTGTGTGTGTGTGTGTGTGTGTGTGTGTGTGTGTGTGTGTGTGTGTGTGTGTGTGTGTGTGTGTGTGTGTGTGAGAGAGAGAGGGAAAGAGAGAGAGAGAGAGAGGGAAAGAGAGAGAGAGAGAGAGAGGGAAAGAGAGAGCGAGAGCGAGAGAGAGAGAGAGAGAGTGTAACATCAAAACGACTATGACAATATTACCCAACATATTGTGCAATTAACTCAATTAGAAAATGGAAGAGGAAGTGGAGAATTAACTGTAGTGTATTCTTCTTTTTGCAGATTTACAAATAGAGGACTGATGCTATCAACAATGGACAAAGACTCTTATATGAAAATGGCAAAGCAATATTTTCACCCTTATCCATCCATCTGTCCATCCACTGAACAAAATGTTATGTGACAAAAGGAATATACAAAGAAGCAATTTCTAAAATTGAACTCAAACATCATTATTCAGCCTTTAGTAGAGTCAACCAGTCAGTAAAAGAGGAAGTTTGATTCACTTGACTTGAATCTTTCTCTACTCTGTCACTTCAGATTTCTTTAAGGGATTAGCATCCAATTTAATCAACCTGACTGAGTGGAACTACATTTCAGTTCATGTTTATTTATTTTCAAATATGTTTGGTGATGATTCATAGAGATGAACACTTATATTTTATTTAACTAGGCAAGTCAGTTAAGAACAAATTCTTATTTACAATGATGCCTTACACCAGCCAAACCCGAACAACGCTGGGCCAATTATGCGCCGCCCTATGGGGCTCCCAATCAGAGCCAGTTGTGATACAGCCTGGAATCGAACCAGGGTGTCTACAGTGACGCCTCAAGCACTGAGATGCAGTGCCTTAGACTGCTGCGCCACTCAGGAGCTGTGTGATGAAAACCTCCTAACTCAATTTTTGCACTTTAAAAAAAACATTTATTGAAAGCAGTACCTCCCCTCAATGCACTTTGAATATTTCATGACTTTAAGACCAAGAAAATGTATTCAAGATAGCTTCTGAAGTTTCATAATTGTATGTTTGTTAATGGGAAAATATGGTCATTTTGACCATTTCCTAAAAAGTTTCTGTTTTGGAGATAAGGTTTTCATCAGACAGCGGCGATATGTGTTCGACAAGCGTGTAGCAATGTTTAGTGGATCTGAATATCTTTATATATATCCATATTACATAATAATATATACATATTACATATGGATAATATATTATTACATAATAATATATACATATTACATATATACATTATACATATGGAATCATGTAGTAACCAAAAAAGTGTAAAACAAATCAAAATATATTTTATATTATTCAAAGTAGCCACCCTTTGCCTTGATGACAACTTCGCACTCTCTCTCTGTTCTCTCTTTGCCTCTGTGTTATTCAGCCAAACATCTGCGCCAGGATTCTGGTTTTGAGCTGATCAATGGAGGTACATGTGACACAGACAGAGCTGCAGCTGAAGAAGGGAGGAGTGGAGATGGTGTCGTTCTCTCTCTCTCTTTCTTTCTTGCTCGCTGTTTTTTGTTCTGTCTGTTGTTCTGTCTGTTGTTCTCGCTCTCACTCTCTCACTCTCTCTCTCTCCCTCGCTCCCTCTCTCCCTCTCTCGCTCTCTCGCTCTCTCGCTCTCTCGCTCTCTTGCTCTCTCGCTCCACTTGCTCTCTTTCTCGCGCTCCACTCTCTCTCTCCCTCTCTCCCTCTCTCACTCTCTCTCTCACGCTCCACTCGCTCTCGCTCTCTCTCGCTCTCTTGCTCCTCTCGCTCTCTCTCCCTCGTGCTCTGTTTCTCTCTCGCTCTATCTTTCTCATTCTCTCTTTCTTACTCTTACCCATGGAATGCCACTACAGGCCTCTATGCTGTGTGTGATCAGGACATCTGGTAACCAGCTTCTTTTCTGATTCATTAGCTGATGTCGCTGCTGTGGCCAGAGGGCTTTACAGTGGAGAGGAGAACTGAAGAAAGAAGATGGGGAGAGCGGGGGTGAGGGATTTTGGGTAGGTAAGGGTAGAGGGGGGTAAGAGTGAACATGCAGACGTGGGGTAACGTGGGAGGTGGGTGTGGTGGGGAAGTGAGTTCGCAGCCTGGGAGGTGTTCTGTGAATACCTCATCCCTTACATACGTGATGAGGACCACGTAGATTAGTATTCACAATACATAATGTGAGCTCAGAGAGAACCCTTAGCAGGGGAAAAAGACATACACACACGCTTGCAGGCATACTAGCATGTGAACACACACACACATTATGACAATTCCCAAGTTGCTCACATTTGCGTTGCCAATATATAGAGATACATTTACTTCACGCTTCACTAATAAGTATGCTATTACTATAGAAACCATGCATCTCACACCTGCTTATTCATTTCTACACAATGCAGAACGATTGTTCCTAACACTCTCAGTGTGTCTTGTATAATTTATTTCCTAACAGCACAGTACAAATCTGCGAAAGCATTATTTATTCCAGCATTAATTAATTATGCAAATTAGTTGCAATTAACTAATCTCTTTCTAAAACGCCATTTGCATGTTAATGAACCACATGGCTGTGACACGATTTAATTGGGTAGATACTGTAGGTGCATTAAAAGCAGTGTTTGTAGTAGACTATCACAGTGTGTGTAGCTAGCAGTTCTCCAGTCAATTTAACATGAAACTATTACAAGTGTAAATGACATTTGCAGCGTAGCACATAATACAAAATGATCCAGATGAATAATAATGTAGCCTACATTTCCTCTATGTTTAATTTATAAAGCAGTGACACTAAGACGTAATCTTTGATAGTGTCTTTCTGCCAGGAAGTTGGCTTCAACATGGCTTCTACAAGTCAGTGGAAGAGTGTACTGTAGAAGGAGGGTTGTAATATAACAACAGGGTCCAGGTGATGGTCCAGGTGATGGTCCAGGTGATGGTTAGTATCTCAGTGACCATCATCTGACCTCTCCTCTCCAGATGAGGTCTGAAGTCTGAGGAGACCCTGCCCTGTGTAATGAGGGGATGAAACCCTTTAAAACTACTTGCCTGGCTTTATCTCCGGTTTAGAAACATGCGTCATACACCACATGAAAGTAGTTTAGACCGTTAGAGGTTAGGGTTAGAGGTTTTTGAGGGAGTGAAGAAAGCCAGGGAGTTGTAGATTAGCCTTTACAGCCAAATAACTGTGAACATTACTCTAGACATTTGGTGCAAGACAGTAACACTACTCTAGACCAGGGGTATTCAACTCTTACCTTACGAAGTATGGAGCCTGCTGGTTTTCTGTTCTACCTGATAATTAATTGCACACACCTGTTGTCTCAGGTCTAAATCAGTCCCTGATTAGAAGGGAACAATGACAAAATGCAGTGGAACTGGCTTGGAGGTCCAGAGTTGAGTTTGAAGGTTGGCAGTTGGTACTAGAGGGTATAGGCTTCCACATGCTTTGGTTCGGCTGGTATGCAAACCAAACCAGTGTGCTTAACTTTGAGGCAATCGTACTGTTTGTCCATCTTGAGATGCTGTAGCCAGTATACCCTTCTTAAAAATAGTCAGAATGAATCTATGAATCTAAGATAACTCAATGAATCTGTCATTCATTTTGAATTTTTTGCAGAGGGGATCTTAGTTGCACAATTTTACATCTAACTAAGATGTTCGGTGCAGTACTTATCAAGTACATTTTTTTAATGAAAAAACTGTTTCCCCTGTGTATCAAGAATGGTCCACCACCCAAAGGATATCCAGCCAACTTGACACAACTGTGGGAAGCATTAGAGTCAACATGGGCCGCCTCCCTGTGGACCGCTTTGGACACCTTATAGAGTCTATACCCCGACAAATTGAGGCTGTTCTGAGGCCAAAAGTGGGGGTGCAACTCAATATTAGGAAGGTGTTCTTAATGTTTTGTACACTTAGTGTTGAGAGTAACACTCTACATTACTCTAGACAGTTGGTACTAGAGAGTAACACTCTACATTACTCTAGACAGTTGGTACTAGAGAGTAACACTCTACATTACTCTAGACAGTTGGTACTAGAGAGTAACACTCTACATTACTCTAGAGAGTGTGCTGTCTGCATACACCAGGGAAATTACCTTTAAAAGTCTAGTACTGTTCACAGGTCATTAATCTGCATTGGAATTAATCCTGGCGTTAGTTTAGGGCAGAGGAGAGAAGTTGATAATGATGGAAACCCTACAGTTTTTGTGACTGTGAATGAAGCTGCCTCTCTATTGGCTCTCAATCTCTTGACCCTGCTGTCCTGCTGAAGGACAGCAGGGTCAAGGCTTCCCTCCATCCCTCCACCCCTGCTGCTAATCTTATCAAAGACAGGACAAAGAGGTTACGGTGTGGGTTTAGTATTAGCATTTTATTGGCCTCCCAATTAGCTGTTGCTAATGCAGAAGCTACTCTTCTTGTGGTTTGGACTACCTAACTTGGAACCTGGCCCTATATCTCTCCTGATTGGGTGGAGGGTTCCAGAGTGAGAGACAGGACAGGACAGAGAGGTTACGTTGTGGGTCTGGACTCCTGATTGGGGGCCTATCTCTCCTGATTGGGGGCCTATCTCTCCATAGGATCCCACCATGCTAATGGACGACTTTAACGTCCTCCCACCCCCCACCATCCTCCTGGCCTGCATCTGCATCTGTGTCCACTCTGACCTCGATGTTCTGTATCTCTGTGTCCATGTCAGACAGAGAGCCTTGGCCCGCTGTGGTTTCCTCTGCAGACAGGAAGGGATCTGCATCCACCTGGAAGCAATCAGGGAGGAAAACACAGGACACAGCTGGGACAATAGCAGTCAACCAATGACTCTGTGTGACCATAGCAGAGTCAATGACTCAGTGACTCTATTGCTCTACTAGAATATCCCGGCTCCTCTAATCTCTTTGTGTATGTAGAAGTAACTATACAGCCATACAAAATGGAAAGCAAACTGATTCGCAGCAGAAACATTGTGAATGAATTAATATTTGAATGTGTTTAACTCCTTAGTTAGTCCGTGGTGTATTGTTAAAAACAGGCTTTAGGAGAAACCTGGTCCGTATAATGAGTTCCGCCTGTTATATGACGTGATGGTGTATAATTAGCAAAGCCGTATTAATTATTATGATTAAAACATTAGCCATGCGGATCATGAATGCCGTGGTTTCAGTGTGATGAAATGACTCTGCGTCCTCCTGACCTAAAAACCTCTCCTCCTATCCCCTCCCCTCCCTTGCCCTCCTCTCCTCTCCTTTCCTTTCCTCTCTCTTCTCTTCCGATTCTCTCCAAGGCACCAGAAGGAAGATGTGTAAATGTGTTTTCATCCTCAGATGGCCCTAGTATACTAAACACACTTCTCGCCCCTGAAAGAATAGAGGGGTGATTTGGAAGGCGGCCAAATTACAAAGCCTTAATGAAAAGAAGCCGCCTGTGTTGGTTGAATGGTAGTCTGTCAAAAGATGGTAAACTTCTCTAGGGCAAAATGTGTTTCTGTGACTTGGCCATGTTTAAATGGGATCTATTAATCCCATGCAGAGGTAGAGAAAGAGGGGAGAGGAGGGGGAGGGGGAGGGGGGAGGAAAAGAGGTGGTGAGGAGGGGGAGATAGGAACTGGTGGGGAGGAGGGGAGGGGAAAGAAAAGAGGAGAAGGTGGAGGGGAAGAGGAAGGAAAGAGGAAAAAAGGTGGAGGGGAGGAGGAAGGAAAGAGGAGAGGTGGAGGGGAGGAGGAAGGAAAGAGGAGAGGTGGAGGGGAAGAGGAAGGAAATAGGAGAAGGTGGAGGGGAAGAGGAAGGAAAGAGGAGAAGGTGGAGGAGAAGAGGAAGGAAAGAGGAGAAGGTGGAGGAGAAGAGAAAGGAAAGAGGAGAAGGTGGAGGAGAAGAGAAAGGAAAGAGGAGAAGGTGGAGGAGAAGAGAAAGGAAAGAGGAGAAGGTGGAGGAGAAGAGGAAGGAAAGAGGAGAAGGTGGAGGAGAAGAGGAAGGAAAGAGGAGAAGGTGGAGGGGAAGAGGAAGGAAATAGGAGAAGGTGGAGGGGAAGAGGAAGGAAATAGGAGAAGGTGGAGGAGAAGAGGAAGGAAATAGGAGAAGGTGGAGGAGAAGAGGAAGGAAATAGGAGAAGGTGGAGGGGAAGAGGAAGGAAATAGGAGAAGGTGGAGGAGAAGAGGAAGGAAATAGGAGAAGGTGGGGGGGAAGAGGAAGGCAAGAGGAGAAGGTGGAGGAGAAGAGGAAGGAAATAGGAGAAGGTGGAGGGGAAGAGGAAGGAAAGAGGAGAAGTTGGAGGAGAAGAGAAAGAAAAGAGAAGGTGGAGGGGAAGAGGAAGGAAAGAGGAGAAGGTGGAGGAGAAGAGAAAGAAAAGAGAAGGTGGAAGGGAGGAGGAAGGAAAGAGGAGAAGATGAAGGAGAAGAGGAAGGCAAGAGGAGAAGGTGGAGGGGAAGAGGAAGGAAAGAGGAGAAGGCGGAGGGGAAGAGGAAGGAAATAGGAGAAGGTGGAGGAGAAGAGAAAGAAAAGAGAAGGTGGAGGGGAAGAGGAAGGAAAGAGGAGAAGGTGGAGGGGAAGAGGAAGGAAATAGGAGAAGGTGGAGGAGAAGAGAAAGAAAAGAGACGGTGGAGGGGAAGAGGAAGGAAAGAGGAGAAGGTGGAGGGGAAGAGGAAGGAAAGAGGAGAAGGTGGAGGAGAAGAGAAAGAAAAGAGAAGGTGGAAGGGAGGAGGAAGGAAAGAGGAGAAGATGAAGGAGAAGAGGAAGGCAAGAGGAGAAGGTGGAGGGGAAGAGGAAGGAAAGAGGAGAAGGTGGAGGAGAAGAGGAAGGAAAGAGGAGAAGGTGGAGGAGAGGAGAAAGAAAAGAGAAGGTGGAGGGGAGGAGGAAGGAAGGAAAGAGGAGAAGGTGGAGGGGAGGAGGAAGGAAAGAGGAGAAAGTGGAGGGAAGGAGTAAGAAAAGAGGAGAAAGTGGAGGGAAGGAGTAAGAAAAGAGAAGGTGGAGGGGAGGAGGAAGGTGGAGGGCAAAACTATACAGATTTAGAGCCAACAAGTGCTCTGTGGTAAAAGTTTAATGGAACAATTGAAATGATAAAACATCATGATCCATGCTGTATGGTGGTGATGTCACTGTTGTGACGAGCTCACTGATAGCCCCTGCTTTTCTAGTAACAAACCTCAGTTAGAACTACCAGTTGACAATTATACTGTAGGTTTTCTCTTTTGGACTCCAATATTTAGTCATCAGTCTATCATTTTTTGCATATTCAGCTCTGAATGAGGCATACATCCTATTCATAAGGGATGTGAGCAGAATAAGTTATCACAGGAAATTAAGAGAGAAGCGCCCATGGGTGCAGCTGGATCCAATGAGAGAAAGTCAGTCAGTGGTAGAGAGAGAGAGAGATGCTGAAAATGTATATCATTTATCTCTCATTTGAAAGAGGCCTGAGTCCTGCATGGTGAGCATGAGTTTGAAGTGGAGAGTTTTCTTTGAAACAAAGGAACCAAAGACAGTCCAAGTAGAGGGGGACAGATTGAAGATGTACACCATCTACAACTCCACACACACACATTCCCGCTGTCTCCGTGGTGGTGTAGTTCTGGTTCAAATGAAGACAGTCTAAACATAGATACCCCCCCCCCCACCCCTCCAGCTATTCATGCTCACACCTCCCAATTAACACTCCCCCAGTATGCAGCCTCCTATTACCTAGAAACTGAGCAGGCAAAACACGCCGGCATCACTCCTCCCTTCCTCTCCCTCTTTCCGTTTCTAATGGAAAATAATGTAGGAGTTAAAGGTTGTGATTATTCAGACAGTAAGGCAACTCATGGTGGTGAGCAGCCACACACAGACCCCAGCTAGGCTAACACCTCGGTTCATCTTCACAAAATGCCTTTCAACATAATTAAATTGGCTTCCTACTGATGATTATTCATTAACACTTTATTCTTTTTGTGAAAGATTATTTCACAACCTCCACCACTTTTCTTCCCTCTCTCTCTCTCTCTCTCTCTTCCTCTCTTTCTCTGTCTCACTCTCGCGCTCTCTTTCTCTCTCTTTCTGGATTTGAACAGCAAACGTGCGTCGTGGAGAATGAGCTAATTGCTGAGAGGCAGATTGAAATCCAATTAGCAATGATAGTATGGTTGACACTTCTCTGTGGTTAGTCGATCGGCCCAATGCCTGCAGGAGACCACACTCCTCATCACATCATTCAAAGACATCAGGAACTTTGGAGCAGATGCTCCATTATCTAATGAGAATTAGAGTTAGAGTGGGACATTATCAGAGCAATGTTATAGTGGGACATCGTTAAAGTAGTATTAGGGTGGGAATCCAATTCAGTTTGTTAAGTCAAAGAGATTGTAGACTAGACACTAGACTACCATTTGGTTGCAGGAGAACAGCCAGACATGAAGATGGCCATCACATAGAAATAGATATTCCAATTCAAGTCAATATTCTGTGACAGGGGTGTAGACAAGACAATAATTTGGTCAGTGGTGTCAGCTGGTGACTTAAAGGGTTAAGGAGGATTGAGACTCCTCTGAATTTGGTTGCAGGAGAACAGCCAGTCAAAACCAAATCACTGTAGACCTTACAGTGAAATGTTTACTTACAAGCCCTTAACCAACAATGCAATTTTAAGAAAATGAAGTGTTAAGTAAAAAATATATAATAAAAACTGTAAAATTAAAATAAAAGTAACAAATAATTAAAGAGCAGCAGTAAAATAACAATAGCGAGTAGGTGGAGTTAAAGTGACTATGCATAGATAATGAACAGAGAGTAGCAGCAGTGTAAGGGTTCCTGTCTTGGGGGGGGGGGCAGTTATAATAATTATTTTTAACATTACAATACATTCATAGCAGATTTCACAACACACTAAGTGTGTGCCTTCAGGCCCCTACTCTACTACCACATATCTACAACACTAAATCCATGTGTACGTGTGTGTAGAGTGCGTATGTCATTGTGTGTTTGTATGCATGTGTCAGTATTATACTTTCTGTCTTTTTTCCTTTTTTCTGAGCCATCCCTGTGATCCATCCCTGTGTGAAAACATCCAATTATTCTCATAATATTCTCAGCTGGTTAGGTAGGTATATGCTGTCTTTATACTGTATTTAGTCAACAACATGTGAAATAAACATACACTGTTCACAGCCCACAGATCAACCACCAGCTTGTTGTCAGCAGACCAGAAGCACCATTAAAGGAAAAAAGACAGAAAGTATGACATACGCACTATACACACACGTACACATGGATTTAGTGTTGTAGATATGTGGTAGTAGAGTAGGGGCCTGAAGGCACACACTTAGTGTGTTGTGAAATCTGCTATGAATGTATTGTAATGTTAAAAAAATAAATTATAACTGCCTTCATTTTGCTGGACCCCAGGAAGAGTAGATGCTGCCTTGCCAGCAGCTAATGGGGATCCATAATAAACACAAATACAAATACTGTGATACTTTCTGTATTTTGAAAGTTCTATATCTTGAAAACTTGATTGCTGACATGAAAAACATATTGGGACTGCATCAACAGTGGACTAATGAAACAAATACCAAAAGATAGTTTTGAGTGGTATTTTCACACGGCCTAGTAATGTACAGACCTGAGTGTTCTGCGTCCCACAGGACCCTAAGGGGTTTCGTTTATTACTTCTTTGCGTTCCCAATAGTCTTGCTTCTGCTTAGAAAACAGCGCCAATGTTCAATTATACACATGCTGGCTCAAACTATCAACCCCAAGCTTATCCTGAAGCTGCAGCATATGATTGTTTTGTCATCGGAACAGTCTCCATAAGTGGGTCAGTGTAGGCCTTTACTGTACTCTGCTTAACTCAAGTCCTTTCACTCCGGCAGATAACCTATTTACGCTCACTTAAGTTATTGTACCATATATCCCATGTCAAACAATATTTGGTGCCATGTGCAAGCCAAGGGCTTTTTAAAATGATATCAATGTAAAATGCTGCCACAACCATCAGATATAAACCCACAGATCAGATTAGTTAACAGGACATATTTATCTAGTATATATTCCCACTGTCTTGGCAACAACAACACTTTTCCCTTTTTATGTCACAACAGATTTGTATCAGTGTTCTTTAGTCATCATTCATGGTGAACCCATCACCTCGCAACAGATGTTTACTGATTCAGATCCTTGTTCCTTTTCTTTCTCTCAGTTTTGCTATTTTCTCTACTCCTGGCCGCCATGCCCCCTGTCTCTGTGAGACAACTCTCGTAACGCATGGAGAACACAACACAACATGCAGTCGGAACCCTGTCACACCCACAACAACAACTCCCGCCCTGACATAGAATCGTGGATATCACAACATCTTGACGGTCTCTATTTTATAGAGATCCTTTTATTTACAGCAACTGGGGAAGCTCCTTTCAACAAGTCTACAAATTATAGCATGTCCACCTGACTCCCCTGAAACGCAGCTTTACCATGTGTATCATAGCACAGGAGAGCTCATACAATAAAGCACCTTGTCAAAATATGTCAATTATTGGAACGGTACATAACAGATACTAATGCCCTCCATCGAGGCCTTAGTTGTCTGAACAGAGTAAAGATACTACAGTATAAAAAATGCCAGGTTTTTATTGAATTGGGGTTCCTGCCTTGGTAATACAAAATGCACAACAAGACGTGTTCAACTCTTGTTAAAATTCATTCTTTGAATTCTGTGCTGTAGCCCAGCAGTAATCTGTTGTGGTAGCACATCATTCTCTTTTGTCCTCTCAGATACCATCTTATGCCATCTGTGAAAACTGTTTCAAAGCTATTTATGATCTCCTAAACGGGAAGTGAAAATAATGATTCTGCTTCCCCACTACAAGGACTTATTTCTTATCTCAATGAGTAATGCTGAGAGTACACGTTTTTTTTATGCGAGTGAAGTCATATATATAAAAATAAAAAAATCCCCACAGCTGTGATGGAAACAGAAAGTTTAGGTTTAATTTTGTAAATGCCGACAAATAATTTGTTCCTTCAATATGATGGGATCTTTTTGTGTCGGTAAAATTAATTATGCAGGAAATGGCGGTGGAAATGCCCTTATGCACAAATATTGATATAATAACCATCCTATCGAAGTAAATATTGAGTTATGCGATGATATGTTGTGTGGTTCTCCCACTACGACTCGGGAAACCATGCAGTTTATTAGGCTACAGATGAAATAAAATGTGATGAACTTCACAGGGTGGTGAAAGTGCACAGTGATGTGCTTGATGCTCCTTTCCAATAAATATCCAGGGTCTTATTCTGGTAATTCATCCGCATTAAATTATTAGATGGAAACCAGGTTAGTGGAGGGAATATTCACATCAAAATCTGTTGCCAATTGGATGGAAACCTATCTACTGTTGATGATAAAAACAGGAAAAGAGGGAACAAATTAATTTGATTGATTCTCCATTAAATTCACGTTATGAAGTTATTATACTGATAGACAAACAAGGTGTTGACGCCGCAAGTCTACTTGGCATCTCACCAATATTTTCTGTTCATGTGTCATTATATTTTTAGCCAGAGAAAATTCCATTACTAGAGTAGCACTGCGGTCAGCCCATAGAGTCAGCCCATAGCCTACAACCCAAACCAGTGTATGATTCAATCAGGTTCTGAAAGGTTAGTCTTTGCATGGCTAAAGACGCCGCTGCCTTTCTAAGCCAAGCCACACAACACCATGGAGCTATTGAGCAGAGGAGAAAGAGGAGAAACAGAGGAGAAAGAGAGTACTCAGTGAAATGAGACTGGAGTTCACCACAGATAAAGGGCCTAGTATTCAGCTGACTAGTTCACTCTAAATGAGGATAACACTGGACAATAGTGTCCTTGATTACAGCTCAACCTGCTGCTACTGCTTCTACTGCTGCTGATACTGCTACTTCTGCTACTGCTGCTACTGCTGCTACTACTGCTACTGCTACTGCTGCTACTACTGCTTCTGCTACTGCTACTACTACTGCTGCTACTACTGCTTCTGCTACTGCTTCTACTGCTGCTGATACTGCTACTTCTGCTACTGCTGCTACTACTGCTTCTGCTACTGCTACTGCTACTACTACTGCTGCTACTACTGCTACTGCTACTGCTACTACTACTGCTGCTACTACTGCTACTGCTGCTGATACTGCTTCTACTGCTACTGCTGCTATTACTGCTTCTACTGCTACTACTGCATCTACTACTGCTACTGCTGCTGATACTGCTACTTCTGCTACTGCTGCTACTACTGCTTCTGCTACTGCTACTGCTACTACTGCTGCTACTACTGCTTCTGCTACTGCTGCTACTACTACTACTGCTGCTACTACTGCTTCTGCTACTGCTACTACTACTGCTGCTACTACTACTACTGCTGCTATTACTGCTTCTACTGCTACTACTACTGCTGCTACTACTACTACTGCTGCTATTACTGCTTCTACTGCTACTACTACTGCTGTTACTACTACTACTGCTGCTATTACTGCTTCTACTGCTACTACTACTGCTGCTACTACTACTACTGCTGCTATTACTGCTTCTACTGCTGCTACTACTGCTGCTACTACTACTACTGCTGCTATTACTGCTTCTACTGCTACTACTACTGCTGCTACTACTACTACTGCTGCTATTACTGCTTCTACTGCTACTACTGCATATACTACTGCTACTGCTACTACTGCATCTACTACTGCTACTACTGCTACTGCTACTGGTACTACTGCTTCTACTAGTGTTCTACTACTGCTTCTACTACTGCTACTACTACTTCTGCTACTGCTACTACTACTGATGCTACTACTACTGCTACTGCTGTTGCTGCTACTGCTGCTGCTCATTCTAAGGTGCTAGACATCTCCCTAGTAAAGTAGAGCAAACTAACAAATCAATGAACTCTCTATTTGTGTTGTGTATTGAGAAACAGCTTTGGTCTAGAAGGCAAATTCATTTATAATACATATAGTACTGTTATTTTTTGCATCTGAAAACAGATGGCACATAGCAAACCACTGAATCACAACTCCAGTATCATACATATGCATAGCACATCTGAAGGCCATAAATGTTATTTGCTTAATTAAACACCATGTTTGATTCATCATCGAAACCTATAAAGAACCGGTCCAGCAGAATACCATGTTCTAACTAACACAAATCATACAGTTAAGTTTGTTTAAACGTAAATGTCACAATACTGTTAACTAAATAATGTAAAACAATCAGCTTGATGGTTGTCCCTTTCTAGGCTAGCCAGGCATGTCACTGTGCCTGTGACGTTAGTCAGAACAGCACAATCACACACACACAGACACATGCACCTCCCCCCACAGACACACACAAACTACACACAAATTGCACTAATCACAGACGACTCACACATTTCAATGACAAGCTGAACATCAAAGAGATTCTCCTCAACAGCTCCTTCCTATGAGAAAAGCTGTCCCCTTTTCAAACAGAATCGTATCATCTAGATAGGGAATAACTCAGCAATCACACACACATACACAGCAATTACACAAATTATCTCTGATGACAATCTGAAACTGCCTTGGCACGCCTTGTATGGCCCAGTCATTAGGGCAACAGTTATCTGAGCTGGAAAATGCTTGATGTCTATCGTAAAACTTCAATAAAACTCCAACAATGGATTTAAAATATGAAAATCAAGAACTCATTAGCGTAGCCTCTTCTGTAGCCTGTCAACTATGTGTCTGTCTATCCCTGTTCTCTCCCCTCTGCACAGGCCATACAAACGCTTCACACCGCGTGGCCGCTGCCACTTTAACCTGGTGGTCCCAGCGCGCACGACCCACGTGGAGTTCCAGGTCTCCGGCAGCCTCTGGAACTGCCGGTCTGCGGCCAACAAGGCAGAGTTCATCTCAGCCTATGCTACCCTCCAGTCCCTCGACTTCTTGGCGCTGACGGAAACATGGATTACCACAGATAACACTGCTACTCCTACTGCTCTCTCCTCGTCTGCCCACGTGTTCTCGCACACCCCGAGAGCTTCTGGTCAACGGGGTGGTGGCACTGGGATCCTCATCTCTCCCAAGTGGACATTCTCTCTTTCTCCCCTGACCCATCTGTCTATCGCCTCCTTTGAATTCCATGCTGTCACAGTTACCAGCCCTTTCAAGCTTAACATCCTTATCATTTATCGCCCTCCAGGTTCCCTTGGAGAGTTCATCAATGAGCTTGATGCCTTGATAAGTTCCTTCCCTGAGGATGGCTCACCTCTCACAGTTCTGGGTGACTTTAACCTCCCCACGTCTACCTTTGACTCATTCCTCTCTGCCTCCTTCTTTCCACTCCTCTCCTCCTTTGACCTCACCCTCTCACCTTCCCCCCCTACTCACAAGGCAGGCAATACGCTTGACCTCATCTTTACTAGATGCTGTTCTTCCACTAATCTCATTGCAACTCCCCTCCAAGTCTCCGACCACTACCTTGTATCCTTTTCCCTCTTGCTCTCATCCAACACTTCTCACTCTGCCCCTACTCGGATGGTATTGCGCCGTCCCAACCTTCGCTCTCTCTCTCCCGCTACTCTCTCCTCTTCCATCCTATCATCTCTTCCCTCTGCTCAAACCTTCTCCAACCTATCTCCTGATTCTGCCTCCTCAACCCTCCTCTCCTCCCTTTCTGCATCCTTTGACTCTCTATGTCCCCTATCCTCCAGGCCGTCTCGGTCCTCCTCTCCTGCTCCGTGGCTTGGCGACTCATTGCGAGCTCACAGAACAGGGCTCCGGGCAGCCGAGCGGAAATGGAGGAAAACTCGCCTCCCTGCGGACCTGGCATCCTTTCACTCCCTCCTCTCTACATTTTCCTCTTCTGTCTCTGCTGCTAAAGCCACTTTCTACCACTCTAAATTCCAAGCATCTGCCTCTAACCCTAGGAAGCTCTTTGCCACCTTCTCCTCCCTCCTGAATCCTCCTCCCCCTCCCCCCATCCTCCCTCTCTGCGGATGACTTCGTCAACCATTTTGAAAAGAAGGTCGACGACATCCGATCCTCGTTTGCTAAGTCAAATGACACCGCTGGTCCTGCTCACACTGCCCTACCCTGTGCTTTGACCTCTTTCCCCCCTCTCTCCCCAGATGAAATCTCGAGTCTTGTGACGGCCGGCTGCCCAACAACCTGCCCGCTTGACCCTATCCCCTCCTCTCTTCTCCAGACCATTTCCGGAGACCTTCTCCCTTACCTCACCTCGCTCATCAACTCATCCTTGACCGCTGGCTACGTCCCTTCCGTCTTCAAGAGAGCGAGAGTTGCACCCCTTCTGAAAAAACCTACACTCGATCCCTCCGATGTCAACAACTACAGACCAGTATCCCTTCTTTCTTTTCTCTCCAAAACTCTTGAACGTGCCGTCCTTGGCCAGCTCTCCTGCTATCTCTCTCAGAATGACCTTCTTGATCCAAATCAGTCAGGTTTCAAGACTGGTCATTCAACTGAGACTGCTCTTCTCTGCGTCACGGAGGCTCTCCGCACTGCTAAAGCTAACTCTCTCTCCTCTGCTCTCATCCTTCTAGACCTATCTGCTGCCTTTGATACTGTGAACCATCAGATCCTCCTCTCCACCCTCTCCGAGTTGGGCATCTCCGGCGCGGCCCACGCTTGGATTGCGTCCTACCTGACAGGTTGCTCCTACCAGGTGGCGTGGCGAGAATCTGTCTCCGCACCACGTGCTCTCACCACTGGTGTCCCCCAGGGCTCTGTTCTAGGCCCTCTCCTATTCTCGCTATACACCAAGTCACTTGGCTCTGTCATATCCTCACATGGTCTCTCCTATCATTGCTATGCAGACGACACACAATTAATCTTTTTTCCTTTCCCCCTTCTGATAACCAGGTGGCGAATCGCATCTCTGCATGTCTGGCAGACATATCAGTGTGGATGACGGATCACCACCTCAAGCTGAACCTCAGCAAGACGGAGCTGCTCTTCCTCCCGGGGAAGGACTGCCCGTTCCATGATCTCGCCATCACGGTTGACAACTCCATTGTGTCCTCCTCCCAGAGTGCTAAGAACCTTGGCGTGACCCTGGACAACACCCTGTCGTTCTCCACTAACATCAAGGCGGTGACCCGATCCTGTAGGTTCATGCTCTACAACATTCGCAGAGTACGACCCTGCCTCACACAGGAAGCGGCGCAGGTCCTAATCCAGGCACTTGTCATCTCCCGTCTGGATTACTGCAACTTGCTGTTGGCTGGGCTCCCTGCCTGTGCCATTAAACCCCTACAACTCATCCAGAACGCCGCAGCCCGTCTGGTGTTCAACCTTCCCAAGTTCTCTCACGTCACCCCGCTCCTCCGCTCTCTCCACTGGCTTCCAGTTGAAACTCGCATCCGCTACAAGACCATGGTGCTTGCCTACGGAGCTGTGAGGGGAACGGCACCTCCGTACCTTCAGGCTCTGATCAGGCCCTACACCCAAACAAGGGCACTGCGTTCATCCACCTCTGGCCTGCTCGCCTCCCTACCTCTGAGGAAGCACAGTTCCCGCTCTGCCCAGTCAAAACTGTTCGCTGCTCTGGCAGCCCAATGGTGGAACAAGCTCCCTCACGACGCCAGGACAGCGGAGTCAATCACCACCTTCCGGAGACACCTGAAACCCCACCTCTTCAAGGAATACCTAGGATAGCATAAAGTAATCCTTCTAACCCCCCCCCCCCCTTAAAAGATTTAGATGCACTATTGTAAAGTGGTTGTTCCACTGGATATCATAAGGTGAATGCACCAATTTGTAAGTCGCTCTGGATAAGAGCGTCTGCTAAATGACTTAAATGTAAATGTAAATGTAATGTAACTTGGAAGCACAGATCAAACAAATCCTCATGTAGCTACTGTGATTCTGTTATTCTGTGATTCTGTTATTCTGTGATTCTGTTGTTAAGAGATTCTCTTATTCTGTGATTTTATTAATCTGTTATTCTGTGATTCTGTAATTCTGTTATTCTGTGATTCTGTTATTATGTGATTCTGTGATTGTTATTCTGTGATTCTGTTATTATGTGATTCTGTTATTCTGTGATTATGCGTGAAAGAAAGAGTCCTGAAGAGAGATTTTCTGAATGATCAAGGTATGAAGTTGACATGTACATGCACACACACAATTACTGTACATTAGGCTTCAGGCTGGGGGGGGGGGGATGGGCCATCATGAATGGGTTGCATAGTTCTGGTATCTTTCTGAAATTATCAATGTTTGCCAAGGAGGGAATAAGTACAAATCTGGAATACATCTGGAATTCCCCAGCCAGGATTTCTGGAAAAGCTGGGAATTTGGGGGAAGTTGCCTGAATTTTGCAACCCTAGTTCTACTTCCATTACTAAACACAGCTACAGTACAGTACTGTAGACCTGGGTTCAAATGCTATTTGAAATTATTTCAAATACTTCTGCGCTGTGTTTTATTGAGCTTGCATGCCAAAATGGAACCCATTGAATTGTCCCAAAACGGTAAATCCCGCCCCTTTGGCGGTCCAGACAAGCTAAAGTAAACGCTCAAAGTATTTGAACGATTCAAATAGTATTTGATCCCAGGTCTGCAGTACTATATGGGTGTGGTTATATCCCTGACTCAGTAGTTGACTTGTGTTAAGACAAAATAGCCTCCCATGGCACTATTATGGAACATCTAACGTCTTCTGTTTCTGCTCATATTCAGTAATTAAACCATATACGTTTCGCTCTAATGACAAGAAGGAAGCTGTGTCCCAAATGGCACCCCATAGCGCTCTTGTCAAAAGTAGTGGACTATGTAGAGAAAAGGGTACCATTTGAGACGCAAACTTAGTCATGGAGCTCTTGGTTAGTAACAACCCACATCATCCAATAACTCAACATTAGCCAGGAGCTTTTGAACCACAATGTCTGGAAAGTGATTGAAGGAGTGCCATATTGGTTTTCTTACTGTAGGCTACACATGAAGTCACCTCAATAAAGAAGCTTGCTGGATATCAGCACAGCAGCAAACATGGGTTCAAATACTATTTTAAATCTTTTAAATACTTTGAGCATTTGCTCTACTCTGCCTAAATTGCCAGATAGGTGGATTTGCACTTTTGTGCCTATTCTATTGGTTTCATTGCACCAGTTAAGCGCAATCTATCCCAGATAAAGTATTTGAACACAGGTCTGCTCAGCAGTGGTAGTAATAACGTAGAAAGCTAGCCAGGAGAGGTATAAGCAGGAGACCCACATGCGGTAGAGCACAGCTAGACGTACAGGGCTATTGATGAGGGCAGAACACAGAGCACTTCTGTGAAACATTAGACACGGGCTAGGCACATACCCACATGTGCACACACACAAACATGCACATGCACATGCACGCATGCACGCACGTACACACACACAAAATACTGATGATGGGTGTACTGTTGCTTCCTGCGTTGTATACATGTGTTTACTGTGACTGTCACCCTGATATTGGCTACTAGGTCGCTACAGTACGGGAAAAAAGTGTGACATTCTAGTCATTTAGCAGACACTCTTATCCAGAGCAACTGCATACATTTCATTTCATGCATTTTTTTTAGTACCGGCCCCCTGTGGGAATCGAACCCACAACCCTGGCGTTGCACACACCATGCTGGCGTTGCAAACACCATGCTCTACCAACTGCGCCACAGGGAAGATGTGAAATGTATGAAATGTATGCATTCACTACTGTAAGTCGCTCTGGATAAGAGTGTCTGCTAAATGACTAAAATGTAAATGTAAATGTACTTCCCATACGTTGGGTTAGTAGTGCTTGGCAAGCGGGAAAAAAGTGCAATGTGTCCAGGTTTTGTTGCCGTTCATGCCTCCCTATTGAGTAGTAGACTGTATATACTGTATGTATCAAGGGGCCCTCTAGATGGTTATCAATATTAGTTATTTCTTGTGTAGGCTGCTATTCTACTTGAAATAAAATCATGGGAGGGAAAAATGACCATGTTAGCTTTGCTAGTGACCATGATACAGCTGCCGGCAGGCACACCTATACAACACCACGCTGGTCGCCGACTTATCAACTGATTGTGCAGCCCAATCAGCCATGCAAAACGGTCTTAAGTGGCAACAAATCTGCCCAATTAGCTAATTCGCTTTTCATACACCCACTCCTTTTGACACACCTACTCGCCCCATACTCTGGTCGACATCTTGGACTACCCATACATTGTGCTGAGGGCTAACTGGAGAGAATAGTGTTAACATGAGATCATCATACTATCAGATCCCAGTCAAGCTACACATTACAATGCTCATTCACAATCACATAGTCAGCACAGGAGTGAGGAGAAATCCTTTACATTTTATACATCATTTCTTAAATACATGAGACTATCAGATAGCAGCCTCTACAACACATTAGAGTGAATATTTATTCACATGATAAGCATGATGAGTAGAAATGCTTTCACAAGGTCAATGGCATTTCTTAAGGTCAGATGTAGGTTTTGCTATTCACTTATTCCCATCTGAGTGGTTTGTAGGAGTGTCAGCATAACAGAGAATGTTGGTTTTTCAATTAGCATTTGACCTAAGTGATGATTGATCAAATATTTATGAGATGATGAATCCAGCTGAACAGATTGTTCCCATTGTCCCAGAGTGGCATTGAGAGAGAGAGAGAGAGAGAGAGAGAGAGAGAGAGAGAGAGAGAGAGAGAGAGAGAGAGAGAGAGAGAGAGAGAGAGAGAGAGAGAGAGAGAGAGAGAGAAGAGAGAGAGAGAGAGAGAGAGAGAGAGAGAGAGGAGAGAGAGAGAGAGAGAAAATGAGCTGATGGGCGCCCGAGTTCCTCCAAAAGAAATCTAATTGAATAAAAGCAGATAAACATGGATTTTTTTTCGCAAGGACTTATACAGGATACTACCCTCTACATCAAAACCTTCACTCCAAATCCAAATTCCAAACCTACAACCTTGATTTTGGACAAAATTACCTGGAAGGATTCCAAAAAGTTGGGGTGGCAGGTAGCCTAGTGGTTAGAGTGTTGGGCCAGTAACTGAAAGGTTGCTTGATTGAATCCCCAAGGTAAACATCTGTCATTCTGCCCCTGAACAAGGCAGTTAACCCACTGTTCCTAGGCTGTCATTGGGGAATAAGAATTTATTCTTAACTAACTTGCCTAGTTAAATAAAGGTAAAATAAAAACCTACAGCAGAAACCTAGAAATACCATCCAACCCAAAACTGGGTGAGTAATGTTCAGTCTGAAGCTACTTCTGAAGCCAAAACGTTAACGACAATTATCTCTAGGTAATTTTGTTATATAAAGCGGAGTAGAAAAGGCTACTAAGCTACCAAGTTTCTAGGACAGAACAGACCCGGCTGCAACTTCAATTAGCACTGAAGTGTGAAGTTAGATGTGTGAAAACTCTCAAGCCCAACAATGGCAGCAGAGTTTCACAGCCTCCCCCACCCAAATGCAGAGGCCTTTGAAGCTCCCTGCTCCATGGCTTCCCCCTGTGCAGAAGTCACCACAGTACAGTACCCCTTGGATATAAAAAATAACACTGCACGCAATAAGTACAAAAAGAAGCTCCTCACGGACAATCCAGAGACACTATTTGTTGACTGGTACAAAGAGGGGAATGTAAGCAACTTAACTGTCCACACAGACCATCCCCTGCCATGGCACAGGGTATAAGACTACACTACTGCTATATCAAGAGAGAGGGTAGGGGGCCCAGGGTGGAAACTCAATATACTATACATTTAGGAAATTGAAACAACCTCTGTCAACGTGTACAAGTCTGGGACAGTAATGGTGCAGGGAATCCTTATACAGGTTCAGCAGGACTTTCACGGAATCAAAGATAGAGCACAGCTTGAAAAGCTTTCTCTTAGTGAAGACTCCCCCATCCTGAGTGTGTCTGATCACACCTTATCCTACAACTGCCCTGCAGATGAACAGCCCCAAGAGGAGAGTCACTCCCTCCCAGCACAACTGCACTGCTCCTCCACTGTTGAGCGAGATAAATTCACAGAGCTGGAGAGAGAGATGGTGGAGCTCAGAAAGCTAGTCCACACACTCCAGACAGAACAAACCCACAAAACAGACCAGCACAACAATACACTGCCAATAAGACCCGGAGGTCTAAAGGTGGAGATAGACGGCTGTCTGAGAGAGCTGGCTGCACCCCGCACTGAGGTGAGAGAACTCAAACAAGAGAGAGAGGAACACACAGCACAGCTAACAGCACTGAAGGAGGAGAGAGAGGGACACACAGCCCATCTAACAGCACTGAAGGAGGAGAGAGAGGAACACACAGCCCATCTAACAGCACTGAAGGAGGAGAGAGAGGGACACACAGCACAGCTAACAGCACTGAAGGAGGAGAGAGAGGGACACACAGCACAGCTAACAGCACTGAAGGAGGAGAGAGAGGGACACACAGCCCATCTAACAGCACTGAAGGAGGAGAGGAACACACAGCCCATCTAACAGCACTGAAGGAGGAGAGAGAGGGACACACAGCCCATCTAACAGCACTGAAGGAGGAGAGGAACACACAGCCCATCTAACAGCACTGAAGGAGGAGAGAGAGGAACACACAGCACAGCTAACAGCACTGAAGGAGGAGAGAGAGGAACACACAGCCCATCTAACAGCACTGAAGGAGGAGAGAGAGGGACACACAGCCCAGCTAACAGCACTGAAGGAGGAGAGGAACACACAGCCCATCTAACAGCACTGAAGGAGGAGAGAGAGGGACACACAGCACAGCTAACAGCACTGAAGGAGGAGAGAGAGGGACACACAGCCCAGCTAACAGCACTGAAGGAGGAGAGGAACACACAGCCCAGCTAACAGCACTGAAGGAGGAGAGAGAGGGACACACAGCCCAGCTAACAGCGCTGAAGGAGGAGAGAGAGGGACACACAGCCCAGCTAACAGCGCTGAAGGAGGAGACAGAGGGACACACAGCCCAGCTAACAGCACTGAAGGAGGAGAGAGAGGGACACAGCCCAGCTAACAGCACTGAAGGAGGAGAGAGAGGGACACACAGCCCAGCTAACAGCACTGAAGGAGGAGAGAGAGGAACACACAGCCCAGCTAACAGCACTGAAGGAGGAGAGAGAGGGACACACAGCCCATCTAACAGCACTGAAGGAGGAGAGAGAGGGACACACAGCCCAGCTAACAGCACTGAAGGAGGAGAGGAACACACAGCCCATCTAACAGCACTGAAGGAGGAGAGAGAGGGACACACAGCCCATCTAACAGCACTGAAGGAGGAGAGAGAGGGACACACAGCACAGCTAACAGCACTGAAGGAGGAGAGAGAGGGACACACAGCCCAGCTAACAGCACTGAAGGAGGAGAGAGAGGGACACACAGCCCAGCTAACAGCACTGAAGGAGGAGAGAGAGGGACACACAGCCCAGCTAACAGCACTGAAGGAGGAGAGAGAGGGACACACAGCCCAGCTAACAGCGCTGAAGGAGGAGACAGAGGGACACACAGCCCAGCTAACAGCACTGAAGGAGGAGAGAGAGGAACACACAGCACAGCTAACAGCGCTGAAGGAGGAGAGAGAGGGACACACAGCCCAGCTAACAGCACTGAAGGAGGAGAGAGAGGGACACACAGCCCATCTAACAGCACTGAAGGAGGAGAGAGAGGGACACACAGCCCAGCTAACAGCGCTGAAGGAGGAGACAGAGGGACACACAGCCCAGCTAACAGCACTGAAGGAGGAGAGAGAGGAACACACAGCACAGCTAACAGCGCTGAAGGAGGAGAGAGAGGGACACACAGCCCAGCTAACAGCACTGAAGGAGGAGAGAGAGGGACACACAGCCCATCTAACAGCACTGAAGGAGGAGAGAGAGGGACACACAGCACAGCTAACAGCGCTGAAGGAGGAGAGAGAGGGACACACAGCCCATCTAACAGCACTGAAGGAGGAGAGAGAGGGACACACAGCACAGCTAACAGCACTGAAGGAGGAGAGAGAGGAACACACAGCCCATCTAACAGCACTGAAGGAGGAGAGAGAGGGACACACAGCCCAGCTAACAGCACTGAAGGAGGAGAGAGAGGGACACACAGCCCAGCTAACAGCGCTGAAGGAGGAGACAGAGGGACACACAGCCCAGCTAACAGCACTGAAGGAGGAGAGAGAGGAACACACAGCACAGCTAACAGCGCTGAAGGAGGAGAGAGAGGGACACACAGCCCAGCTAACAGCACTGAAGGAGGAGAGAGAGGGACACACAGCCCATCTAACAGCACTGAAGGAGGAGAGAGAGGGACACACAGCCCATCTAACAGCACTGAAGGAGGAGAGAGAGGGACACACAGCCCAGCTAACAGCACTGAAGGAGGAGAGAGAGGGACACACAGCCCATCTAACAGCACTGAAGGAGGAGAGAGAGGGACACACAGCACAGCTAACAGCACTGAAGGAGGAGAGAGAGGAACACACAGCCCATCTAACAGCACTGAAGGAGGAGAGAGAGGGACACACAGCACAGCTAACAGCACTGAAGGAGGAGAGAGAGGGACACACAGCACAGCTAACAGCACTGAAGGAGGAGAGAGAGGGACACACAGCCCATCTAACAGCACTGAAGGAGGAGAGAAAGCTGAGGTGTGACAGAGAGCAGGACACTCCCTCAGAGAAGCCAGCAGAAGAGCCCACCTCAGACCTGGACCACAATCTCAAAACCACAATGGGGCAGACAACACAGGACCCACCAACCCAACAGACCCCAATCCCTCCTAACAGCCCCTCAAACAGCTCCCCCGATAGCCCTCCTGACAACTCCCACACATCCACCGAGGACAATGATTCAAATGTGACCCGTTTCAGGAAACTAGTCGTATGTCACAGCTCACTACTTCACACGAGAGTCATTTGAACGTAATCTTTTTTTGGGGATCAAAAATATTTTTTGGCAGAAATGCCTTCTGGAACATGTGAACTTTCATGTGCCTTAATATCAAACGTTTATGCCATCTGTAAATACGAATACAATTATTCAATTACGAGCCTAGAAAATGTCACACCCTGATCTGTTTCACCTGTCCTTATGCTTGTCTCCACTCTCTCCAGGTGTCACCCATATTTAAACCTGTGTTTTCTGTCTGTCTGTGCCAGTTCGCAAGCATTTCCCGGGACTGTTCCTCAAAACCTAATGTCTACCTGGCCCATCACTCCACCCTGGAATTGAACAGCCTTTACGACTAGGTCGGTCTATGCAAGGCAGCATTCCCAACCTTTGCCAGGACCCTGAAGGACGTCACTCTTACCCTCAGCCCCAGCCCCAGCCCTAGCACATCACACAGGAGCAACAGAGGAACGGACACCACACCCAGACCTGCGAGACCCCCTCCCAGACCTGCGAGACCCCCTCCCGAAGGACCTGAACCGAGAGAACCCAAGTGAAGAGGACCTACACCCAGACCACAGCATCACCAGCCACATCCTCAACCCCACCCAAAATAGCCGAGGCCTCCCCCCAAAAAACCTGGCCACACCCTATATAGGCCCCCCCAGATCAGACCTCAACAGAGAAAAATGTCCTCATATGTGCTACCTACAGTATATCCCCCAACAGAATCCCCATCCTTTAACAATGACAGCTTCTCCATCCAAGAGGGGGATATCAACTATTTCCAGGCCCAGGGAGATGTACTAGTCTGTGGCGACCTAAATGCCAGAACTGGACAAGAACCTGACACTCTTAGCACATGGGGACAAACACCTACCTGGAAGTGAGAGCATTCCCTTCCAAATATGCCCCCCCTAGACACAACTACAGTATGACAAAACAACCAACAAAACAGGTCACAACTCCTGCAGCACTTTCTCACGCAGAGTCTGTATATATTCAATGGTAGGCTTTGAGGGGACTCTTAGACTAGGTACAGCTGCAGCTCATCCCTTGGCAGTAGTATTGTAGATTACTGACCTCAACCCAGTGTCTCTCACAATGTTCACAGTCAGCCCACTGACACCCCTATCAGATCACAGAAAAATAACAGTCAACTTGAAAAGAGCAATACTCAATCATGAGACATTAATGGGGCGGCAGGTAGCCTAGTGGTTAGAGTGTTGGACTTGTAACCGAAAGGTTGCAAGATTGAATCCCCGAGCTGACAAGGTAAAAATCTGTCATTCTGCCCTTGAACAAGGCAGTTAACCCCATGTTCCTAAGCCGTCATTGAAAATAAGAATTTGTTCTTCTACCTAGTTAAATAAAAATGTAATTCAAAGGAACTGCAAAATATTAAGAAATGCTATAGATGGAAAGAAAGTGGTGTAGAAACCTACCAAAAACAGTTAGGCAACAAGTTCAATCCCTTTTAGACAACTTCCTGGACAAAACATTTCACTGAATTAGTGAAGGTGTAAACTTGGCAGTAGAAAATCTAAATAGTATATTTGACCTTTCAGCTTTACTATCAGATCCAAAAACTTCAAGAAGACACCATAATTAACATCAATGACAAATGGTTTGATGAAGAATGCAATTGAGAAACCTATCCAACCAAAAACATAGCGACCCAGAAAACCTGAGCCTACGCTGTCATTATGGTGAATCACTAAAACAATACAGAAATAGACTACGGAAAAATAAGGAACAACACGTCAGAAATCAGCATCCATTGAATCTAACCACTTCTGGGAAAATTGGAACCCACTAAACAAAGAACAACACGAAGAGTTATCTATCCAAAATGGAGATGTATGGATAAAAAAAACTTCTCCAGTCTTTTTGATTTGATTTTATTTGATTTTATTTGGATCTCTTTTAGTCCCCATTTGGACTAATCTTCCAAGAGTCCTTAAATATTAAAATACAATTTATATACGAACACATTTTCACATATAACACACTATTACAAACATACATAATATACTAACGTAATAAACCAATAAATAATCAATCTAAAAAATATGAATTCTTCATCTACTGTAATCCACAACATTTCTGTGTATTATATTTAAATTGTTTTAAAATAATGTTTAGATTTATATATTGAAAGGTTTCTGGTTTGCTCAGTTAATTTATTCCATTTCTTTATTGCTCTAAATCGAAATGTTCTTTTGCCTATTTCTCTTTTCTGTCTGGATAACGCATAGATGGTGGACAATCTATTCCTAGTATTTACGGAATGTCTGTCTCTTACCAACTGATTACCGTTGTGAATTGTACTTGGCCGTTTTAAATGATGTATATTATGAAATAAAATAAGCATGTTTTTTTCAATTATCTTGTCGTTTGATGACCAACCAAGAACATTGCGTATGACTGCAACAGAAAAACCATATCTCCACCGTAAAACAATCCTTGCTGCTTTGTTCTGTGCAATCTGCAGCCTCCTAACTTCACTTGATGATGCATTTCCCCAGACCACAGAACAGTAGTTCACTTGACTCTCAATTAAAGCTTGTGTTATTTGCTTAAGAATTTTTCCTGGTAAATATTTAGCTATTCTTCTGATTATGCATGCTGTTTCAATATTTTTTTTACATAGATTAGTTATTTGAGATGACCATGATAAGCAGTTGTCTAGCTGCACTCCTAATAGTTTGGTTTCTGCCACTTCTTCAATTTGTACTCCTCCCATACTTAATTGTATCCCATGCTGTTTTGGCCTTTTCCTAGTGGAACAGACCAACATAACTTTGGTTTTCTTGGTGTTTAAAACAAGTTTATTCTGGCAAACCCACTCCCTAATATTCTCCAAATCTCCTTGTAAAGCTTGCTGTACCTGTTGAACCGATTGTCCTGCTGCATAAATTGTAGTATCATCTGCAAATATAGTAGCTTGAGTTTCAGCTAGGGCATAGGAAAGGTCGTTGGTATATATTAAATAAAGAAGTGGCCCAAGGCAGCTGCCCTGCGGTATTCCACAGTTTAAAGCATGAGGGGAAGAAAATGAACCATTGATATAGGTGGACTGTTTCCTGTCAGTTAGATATGACTGTACCCAATTCAATGCTGCCTCCTTAAAACCATAATGCATTAATTTTGTTAAAATTATCTCATGATCCACTAAATCAAATGCTGCACTGAAATCTAAAAATAGTACCCCCACAAACTTGCCATTATCCATAGCATTGAGCCACTGGTCAGTCATGTCAACCAATGCAGTGGTAGTTGAATGATTTTTGCGATAAGCATGCTGATTGGCTGTAATCAGATCATTATTTTCCATGTACTCCCATATTTGTCTACTCACAATACCCTCCAATATCTTACTGAGTGTAGGGAGTAGACTAATTGGTCGACTATTGGCAGGAGTAGCGGGTTCTTTGCAGTCTTTTGGAATAGGACAAAGTTTAGCATGCTTCCATACATTTGCAAACATCCCCTTTTCCAGTGACCAATTAAATATGTATCTCAGTGGAACTGCAATCTGGGGAGCAGCACAGCGAAGCAAAAAATTGTCCATAAGATCATAACCTGTAGATTTCCCATCAGGTAATGACTTCAAAAGGTTTAACACCTCCTCCACTGACACCGTTTGCAGACTAAAAGAGCAGATCTTGTTGCTCATAATATGATCATCAATCCATTGGACAATAGCTTGTTTGGAAGAATGTATGTTTTCATTGTTGCTCAGTAAATTAATTTTCTTTGTGAAAAAATCTGCAAAATGATTGGCAATATCAACTGGTTTTGTTATTATTCTCCCGTCAACCTCCACACTAGATGGGCATGATGAGATAGATGTACCAAGTAAACCCTTAACTGTATTCCATACCTTTTTAGAATCATTTTTACAATCAATAAAAGCATTGTTGAAAAATAACTTTTTTTCCCTTCGATTCAATTTAACTGCATAATTACGCAAAGTTCTATAATTCTGTTCATCAATTTCTGATTTTGATTTGGCTGCTAAGACTTTTAACATATTTCTTTGAGAAAAAGCCTCACCCAGTTCATCATCAATCCATGGAGATGGACGAGCACCAACTGTACTCTTTCTTATGGGGGCATGATGGTCCATAACCTCAGTGAGCAAATCAATAAAACATTCTGTAGCGTGATTTAAATCATCCTCTAGATAAATCAGCTCCCAGGGTACAGCAGCCAAATCATTTAGAAATAGCTCATAATTAAATGTTTTAAAATTTCTCTTGACCACAATCCTAGGGGGTTTCTTTGGAACCTTGGTGTTCATGGTTATGGTCACAATATTATGGTCTGTCCAGCCCACTGGCATTGATCTGGCTTTTAAGCATTGCGATGGTATATTACAGAAAATCAGATCAATGCATGTGTCTGAACGATGACCCAACTTAATTGATGATCTAGTAGTATCATTAACCATTTGTTTCAAACCACAGTTCTCCGCATATCTCATCAATTTTGTTCTATTCAAATTATTGTGATCCTTCCAATTTATATTAAAATCACCCAAGATAAATACATCTCTGTTGCTATCTGTGGCCTTGTCAAACCCAGTGCATAAGTCATCCAAATAGGACACCTTAGAGCTAGGAGGTCTATACACACATCCTACCAATATGGGTGCCTGGTGAGGCAGATGTACTTGAGCCCATAGTGCCTCTACTTGACATACATTAAGGTCATCCCTCCTCTTAAAAGGTATCTGATTCTGAATATACAGTGCTACACCCCCACCATTCCTATTCCTGTCCCTTCTAAGTAGACTATATCCATGAATGTTAATTTGCCCATCATTTACAGATGCATCTAAATGCGTTTCGGTCAAGGCCAAAATATGAATATTATTTATCTTGACCAAGTTAAAAACCTCATGTATTTTGTTAGGAAGGCTACATACATTAACCTGAGCTATATGCAACCCTTTCCTTGTCAAGTGAAGATCAATAGAGAATGTATTTGTTATAGTTGAAGTTGTCATGATACACTACAACATACAAACTCAAATTTGAACATTAAATTAAAATAGCCAGGGAGTTACTCTAGAGTCCCGATACAATTGCCCGTTGATATAAAGTTTATCCATCACCATGGAGACTCGTTGATTCAGGCAACGTTTTTCCTTCATGATGGGATATAGTTTTTTTCTCCTTTCATTGATCTCGGTGGGGAAGTGATCATTCATTCCAAAATCAGTGTTTCTGAGTTCTCTGCCCATGTTCTTCGTCATTTCCTTTTGCTTAATTTTGTCAAAACATGCAATAATAGCCCGTGGCCTATTTCCAGAGGCCTTACCTATTCTATGGACTCTGGAGAAAGTGACATCACGCACAACATCAGTGGGCAGTTTTAGTTGAGTTGACAAAAATCTCGGACTGTGTCCTCACAGCCTCTGCTGTTGTCATTCTCCGGTATCCCTGAAAATATGAGATTGTCCCGCATTGATTGACACTGTACATCAAGCAAGGTTTCTTTAAGTTGTTTGTTCTCCCTTTGTACCACCTCCACCTTGCTATGAATAGAGTCTACAGTACCTTTCATCCCTTTGTACCACCTCCACCTTGCTATGAATAGAGTCTACAGTACCTTTCATCCCTTTGTACCACCTCCACCTTGCTATGAATAGAGTCTACAGCACCTTTCATCCCTTTGTACCACCTCCACCTTGCTATGAATAGAGTCTACAGCACCTTTCATCCCTTTGTACCACCTCCACCTTGCTATGAATAGAGTCTACAGCACCTTTCATCCCTTTGTACCACCTCCACCTTGCTATGAATAGAGTCTACAGCACCTTTCATCCCTTTGTACCACCTCCACCTTGCTATGAATAGAGTCTACAGTACCTTTCATCCCTTTGTACCACCTCCACCTTGCTATGAATAGAGTCTACAGTACCTTTCATCCCTTTGTACCACCTCCACCTTGCTATGAATAGAGTCTACAGTACCTTTCATCCCTTTGTACCACCTCCACCTTGCTATGAATAGAGTCTACAGTACCTTTCATCCCTTTGTACCACCTCCACCTTGCTATGAATAGAGTCTACAGTACCTTTCATCCCTTTGTACCACCTCCACCTTGCTATGAATAGAGTCTACAGTACCTTTCATGCCTTTGTACCACCTCCACCTTGCTATGAATAGAGTCTACAGTACCTTTCATCCCTTTGTACCACCTCCACCTTGCTATGAATAGAGTCAACAGTACCTTTCATCCCTTTGTACCACCTCCACCTTGCTATGAATAGAGTCTACAGTACCTTTCATCCCTTTGTACCACCTCCACCTTGCTATGAATAGAGTCTACAGTACCTTTCATCCCTTTGTACCACCTCCACCTTGCTATGAATAGAGTCTACAGTACCTTTCATCCCTTTGTACCACCTCCACCTTGCTATGAATAGAGTCTACAGTACCTTTCATCCCTTTGTACCACCTCCACCTTGCTATGAATAGAGTCTACAGTACCTTTCAGCTCCGTGTTCTCTTTCCTTAGATCATCAATCTGACGTTGGCTGAATTCTAGACTAGCACATAATGCATTGATGTCCTCTCGTAATATATCCAAGATATCAAGTTTGGCAAGCCTTTCATTGATGGATTTTAACAAGTCAACATCCATATCAGTAAACCTCTCCCCACTCGCCACACGTACCCTCTTACTAGGGGATGGTTTGGTTCCATCGTTGATACCAATTGTCCAACCTGATTTTGGTTTGTTTTGTTGATTGGGTTGGTTGTCCTTAACAATGCTTGAGTCCTCCGAAGCTAGCGACATATTTCTAAGAGTTCGTAAGTATCTCTCGTCAATGAATCGTTCAAGCTCTTCAATGGATTCTGAATCATCCAGCGTGTTTACAGACAGAGTTTAACAAACAAACAAACAAATTGTTCAGCTGCGTGAGTTACTGGAGTAGATCGTTAGTTTAATAAAGTAAAACAAAAACTCCAAAACCAAAGTACATAATAAAATAAACGTGGGTACAAGAACCCGTCACGCACCAATCCATAAACACGAGCCTAACAACAAACAATCTCTGTAAAAAAAGAACAAACAGCAAAAACGATATACATGATCAAATACAAATCTTAGAATCAACTATTAAAGACTACCAGAACCCACTGGATTCGCCAATTACAATGAATGAAATACAGGACAAAACACAAACTCTCCAACCCTAAAAGGCCTGTGGTGTTGATGGTATCCTAAATGAAGTGATAAAATATACAGACCACAAATTCCAATTGGCTATAATCAAACTCTTTAACATCATCCTCAGCTCTGGCATCTTCTCCAATATTTGGAGCCAAGGACTGATCACCCCAAAACACAAAAATGGAGACAAATTTGACCCCAATAACTACTGTGGGATATGCTTCAACAACAACCTTGGGGAAATCCTCTGCATTTCCATCCTCAGTGATAACAATGTACTGAGCAAATGTCAAAATGGCTCTTTACCAATTTACTGTATGACAGACCATGTCTTCACCCTGCACACCCTAATTGACAAACAAACCAAAACAAAACAAGTCTTCTCATGATTTGTTGATTTCAAAAAGCTTTTGATTCAATTTGGCATGAGGGTCTGCTATACAAATTGATGTAAAGCAGTGTTGGGGGAAAAAATACGACATTATAAAATCCATGTATACAAAGAAAATGCACAAATTTAATTCCATAGGGCCGTGGAGGGAAACAGGGATGCAGCTTGAGCCCCACCCTCTTCAACATATATATCAACAAATTGGAAAGGGCACTAGAACAGTCTCTAGCACCTCACCCTACTACAATCTGAAGTCAAATGTCTACTGTCTACTGGTGCTTCTGTCCCCAACCAACGATGGCCTACAGCAGCACCTAGATCTTCTGCACAGATCTGGGCCCTGACAGTAAATCTCAGTAAGACAAAAATAATGGTCTTCCAAAAAAGGTCCAGTTGCCAGGACCACAAATACTAATTCCATCTAGACACCGTTGCCCTAGAGCACACAAAAAACTATACATATCTTTGGCTCCCGAGTGATGCAGCGGTCTAAGGCTCTGCATCTCAGTGCTAGAGACGTCACTATAGACCCTGATTCGATTCCAGGCTGTATCACAACCGGCCGTGATTGGGAGTCCCATAAGGCGGTGCACAATCGGCCCAGCGTCGTCTGGGTTAGGGTTTGGCCAGGGTAGTCCGTCATTCTAAATAAGAATTTGTTCCCTACTGACTTGCCTAGTTTAATAAATGTGAAATAAAAAAAATACAAACAATAAAAATACAACTCTAAAGTCAGTGCCACAGGTAACGTCCACAAAGCTGTGAACGATCTGAGAGACAAGGCAAGAAGGATCTTCTACGCCA